>NC_057797.1:544738182-545093418 GCF_018294505.1 Triticum aestivum | reverse complement strand
CGAGGGGCGCGGCAGGCGGCGCGGTTGGCGCGAGGAGCGGCGCGACTCGGCTGGAACGGGGGGGGCGGCGTGGAGGAGATGGGCTCGGGGGGCCCGAATCAGGCTCGCCCGGGCCGGTGGCGGGGAGAGCGGCCACGCGCCACGTGGCGTGACAGGAGTGGCGGCAGCGGGAATGTCCGGCGGCGGCGGACGTGTCCGCCCGCGCGGAGAGGAGCGGGGCTAGGGTTAGGGGGTGTTTTGATCCGGAAATTTTGATGGAGGGACCTTTCTATTGGTAGGAGGAGCTAGGAAGCTCCAAATGAGGTGCGGTTTTTGGCCACACGATCGTGATCGAACGACCGAGATGATGGAGGGGTTTTAGGTGGGTTTTGGGCCACTTTGGAGGGGTGTTGGGCTGCAACACACACGAGGCCTTTTCGGTCCCTCTGTTAACCGTTGGAGTATCAAATGAAGCCCAAATGGCACGAAACTTGACAGGCGGTCTACCGGTAGTAAGACAAGGCCGCATGACAAGTCTCGGTCCAATCCAGAAATGTTTAACACCCACACATGAAAAGAGGTAGAAAGGGACACCGGATGACATAGGAGCGCCGGATTGCAAAACGGACAACGGGGAAAATGCTCGGATGCATGAGACAAACATGTATGCAAATGAAAAACACATGACTACGTGATATGAGATGCATGACACGCAAGCAAATACATGGCAACGACAGCGAATAACTGGAAGACACCTGGCACATAGGTCTCGGGGCGTTACAGGTCGCGGCAGCTAAGCGATTAGTCGCGACGTCGTTGAGGGCTAGCGGTGGCTCTAGGGTTTGTGCGAGAGTGGAAGAAGGGATAATGACTATGGTGAGGTGCGTATTTATAGGGATAGGGACAGCATAGAGTTATTACACAAGTGCCCCTGGCGATTCACATCTGAAGGACACGTGGCTATCATGCAACACATCGAAGGTTGTTCCACGTTCCCACGCACGCCTGGATTGTCGGGTGGTCGTTCCCACTTCTCCGGGTTTTAGGTGAAAGGATTTAGCATTGAAAACGGATTAATGTTTGTCTCGGTGTCTTTTGCTGACATGGATGCAGAGAAGACATTTGACTGTGTCAATAGAATGCATATGATTTGGATAGATAGACTTAGGAAAGAAGCATAGAGGGGTAAGGGTCCGATCACATTCACTTAGTTCAAAAGATTCATCAGGAAGCCATAGCTATAAGTGAATGCTGTAGAGAACAGAAACCAAACCAAATCAGTATATACCAGAAGACAATCATATCAACATAGTGAAGATAATCATTAAGACAAGTTGAAAATGAAGACAAACCAAATGTGAAGACATAGCAAATGTAACGTCATGGGTAAAACACTTCAACAGAAGAATTTGGTGGTGGCGTTACCCACCGTATAGGAAGTATTAGACCCAGACACGACGCACAATTATCGTGGTGATCCAAAGTCAAATTCCATGTTAATGTATTCACACTCAGAATGTAAGTCTTCATTTATTGAAGATATACTTTACTTCGTGTGTTGCACATCTAAGTCATCAACATGCATAAGTGTTAGGATGTGTGCCTGATCACAGGACATTTGAGGATTCCAAGATATTTAGCTCACACCGTAACTTGCAAAACCTCTTCTCATCCAAGGGCTTGGTGAAGATATCTACCAATTGCTCTTTAGTGTTGACGTGTATGATATCAATATCTTCCTTCACAACATGATCTCTAAGAAAGTGATGACGAATTTTAATGTGCTTTGTCTTTGAGTGGTGAACTGGGTTGTTGGCAATCTTGATGGCACTTTCGTTGTCGCAATAGAGTGGCACTTTGCTTCAGGTGAATGTCATAGTCTTTGAGTGTTTGCTTCATCCATAGAAGCTGAGTGCAGCAAGATCCAGCAGCAATGTATTCAGATTCAGCGGTGGAGAGAGATACACAGTTCTGCTTCTTTGAAGACCAACATACAAGTGATCGTCCCAGAAAATGACATGTGCCTGATGTAGACTTGCGATCCACCTTGTCACCAGCATAATCAGCATCCGAGAATCCAACTAGATCAAACTCTGAGCCCTTTGGATACCATAATCCTAGTGTTGGGGTGTGAGCCAAATATCTGAGAATTCGCTTCACAGCTAAGTGATGCGATTCCTTTGGTGTCGCTTGGAACCGGGTACACATGCAAACACTAAGCATGATATCTGGCCTAGATGCACATAAATAAAGCAAGGAACCAATCATGGAGTGATATACCTTTTGATCGAACTCTTTACCATTGTCGTCGGGACCCGGATGATGTTTGGCTGGCATTGGCGTCGTGTAGCCTTTGCAATCTTGCATTCCAAATTTCTTCAGGCAATCTTTGAGGTATTTCTCTTGAGATATAAAGATGTCGTTGTGTTGCTGACGTATTTGAAGACCAAGGAAGAACTTCAGCTCTCCCATCATGGACATCTGATATTGCTCTTGCATCATATATCCAAACTCATCAGTGTATTTCTGATTGGTGCAGTAGAAGATAATGTCATCCACATATATTTGGCACACAAACAGTTCACCATCATATCTCTTCGTGAAGAGAGTGGGGTCGAGGAAACTAGGTTTGAAGCCTTTGCTCTTCAGGAACTCTTTGAGTGTGTCATACCAAGCCCTAGGGGCTTGTTTGAGGCCATACAGTGCCTTGTTGAGCTTGTACACCATGTCAGGATGTTTTGGATCTTCAAAGCCAGGCGGTTGTGCAACATACACTTCTTCATCAATCTTGCCATTGAGAAAAGCGCTCTTCACATCCATTTGATGCAGAAGAATGTTATGATGATTTGCATAGGCCAGCAGTATGCCTATGGCTTCAAGTCTAGCCACAGGAGCAAATGTCTCATCGAAGTCAATCCCTTCAACTTGAGTGTATCCTTGAGCAACGAGACAAGTCTTGTTTCTGACAACTTGACCATGCTCATCTTGCTTGTTGCGGTATATCCATTTGGTGCCTATTATATTGTGCTTGCGAGGATCGGGACGCTTAACCAGTTCCCAAACATTATTCAGCTCAAACTGTTGAAGCTCTTCTTGCATAGCTTGAATCCATTCAGGTTCCATGAAGGCTTCATCAACTTTCTTGGGTTCAGATATTGAGACGAATGCGAGGTGTCCACAGAAATTTGCTAGCTGTGTTGCCTTTGAATGAGTGAGTGGACCTGGTGCATTGATGCTATCAATTATTCTCTGAATCTGCACTTCATTTGCAACACGAGGATGTACAGGACAAAGATTTTGCTCTTGCTGATCATTTTCATCGTTAGAAGGATTGTCTTTAGGCTGAGCATTGTCTTCAGGTTGATCAGGTGCGGAGATGATAAGTTCCTCTTCAGGCTGAGCTTCAGATGGTATGATTTCTCTAGTTCCCATAAGTTTGATTGATTCACTGGATGGAACTTCATCTATCACATTTGGCAGGTGCTCTCTTTGCGAGCCGTTAGTCTCATCGAACCGCACATCCACAGTTTCAACCACATTATGGTGAAAGAGGTTGAAGACTCTGTAGGAGTGCGAATCCTTTCCATATCCAAGCATAAAACCTTCATGTGCTTTTGGTGCAGATTTTGAAGTGTGATGTGGATCCTTAATCCAGCACCTGGCACCAAATACTCTGAAGTAACTGACATTTGGCTTCTTGCCAGTAAGGAGCTCATAGGATGTCTTGTTCAGAAGCTTGTGAAGATAAACACGGTTGATGATATGGCATGCAGTATCAATGGCTTCAGGCCAGAATTTTCTTGGAGTCTTGTATTCATCAAGCATCGTCCGAGCCATCTTAATAAGTGTTCCGTTCTTGCGTTCGACGACGCCATTCTGCTGTGGCGTGTACGGAGCTGAGAATTCATGTGTGATGCCCAAAGTATCAAGATATGTATCTAGCCCAGTGTTCTTGAATTCAGTGCCATTGTCACTTCTGATGTGCTTTATCTTGACGCCATAGTTGTTCATGGCTCGATTGGCGAAGCGTCTGAAGACATCCTGCACTTCAGTCTTGTAGAGGATTATATGCACCCAAGTATATCTTGAATAATCATCAACAATGACAAAGCCATAGAGACAAGCAGTAGTAGTAAGAGTTGAGTAATGAGTGAGACCGAAAAGGTCCATGTGGAGCAGTTCGAACGGTTGAGTCGTTGTCATGATTGTCTTCGAGGGATGCTTGGCCCTCATCATCTTTCCTGCTTCACAGGCACCGCATAAGTGATCCTTCTTGAACTTGACGCCCTCGATGCCTATGACATGCTTCTTTCTTGCAAGAGTGTGCAAGTTCCTCATGCCAGCATGCCCTAGCCTCCGATGCCAGAGCTAGCATTCTGAAGCTTTTGCTAGAAGCCATACGGCAAGTTGTGGTCCTGCTGAGAAATCTACCACGTACAAATCATCTTTCCGATATCCTTCAAACACTAGAGACTTGTCAGATTCCATTAGAACAAGACAACGATATTTTCCAAACATCACAATCATGTTTAAATCGCAAAGCATTGAGACAGACATTAAGTTGAAACCAAGGGATTCAACAAGCATGACTTTATCCATGTGTTGATCCTTTGAGATTGCAACTCTACCTAGACCCAATACCTTACTTTTACCAGTGTCAGCAAATGTGATGTGACTTTTGTCAGATGGACGTAAGGTTGAGTCCATAAGAAGACTTCGCTTGCCAGTCATGTGATTAGTACACCCACTATCAATAATCCATTCTGAAGCAGCTGGTGTCGTACCCTACAGTGCAGTTAGGGGGATAGGCTTCATGAAGAGAGTTGTGAAGCAAAAACATTTGACGAGCAAGTGGATTATGAAAGCTTAGATCGAGGTTAGGACTGATAGGGCAAGTAGCAAGCGACTCAGGAACAAAATACATAATAAGACCATTTGGGCATTTGATCTTGCGCCCTACAAGATGTTTAAGGTCCCCAGCAATAGCTTCAGACGATTTTGGTTTTCAGCTGGAGACCTTTCCCTGCAAAAGAGAGTTAAGCTTTCTTAGCCACCCACATCTTCAAGGGTGGCTTTGAAGCAATGAGTCTAAGTGCAGCATCTGAGAACTTTGGCTTTGGAGCCCTAGCAAAAAATCTTGCAGGGGGACAATAGTACTCATAAGAATAAGCAGAATAGTTCTTGGTCTTATGAACATGGCGGTTTGATGAAACATGCTCATATTCATAGGCCTGAGTATGGCTTCCCTGCAAAACATTTGCGTTAGTGCGACTCAGGTGAGTCCTCTGTCTATATGAAGCCTTTGGACCGTATGAAGCCTGTGGTCTGGGGTTTGTCTTCTTCACTTGTGGTGTCATGACGACATTCACAGGAAGATTCTCCAAACACCTTTTCGGCACCCAGACCTTCTTCATAGGCGGTCCATTCCTGCAGTTAGTACCAATATACCTGGCAAACACTTCACCCTTCTGATTCTTAAACAGTTTATAGTTTGCATCAAAGGATTCATCAATAACAATGGGATTTGCACAAGTGAAGCCAGATAGGGTGGATGGATCCACTGAAGGTCCCTTTGCAGCAACCCATGTGGTTTTGGGGTACTGCTCAGGTTTCCAGTAAGAACCATCAGCATTCATTTTCCCTTTGAACCCAACACCCTCTTTCCTAGGGTTTTGGTTCAGGATCTGCCTTTTGAGGACATCACATAGTGTCCGATGCCCTTTGAGGCTTTTGAACATACCTGTTTCAAGCAATGTCTTCAACCTAGCATTCTCATCAGCAACAGCAGTGGCATCCTCAACAGAGGGGTTAGTTGGCACATCAGCAGTTGAAGATATTGCAATAGTAGCAGCAGTAGAACAACCAGCAACAGAATTAGCATTGTCACGCTCAATACATTTAAGACATGGTGGTTCAAATCCTTCCTGAGTGGAACTGATCTGTTTGGCGCGAAGTGACTCATTTTCCTTTTGAAGATCTTTATGAGCCACTCTCAATTTCTCAAGATCTTGCTTCCTTTCAAGATAATCATAGGAAAGCTTTTCATGAGTTGTTGAGAGCGTTTCATGATGACTTTCAAGTTCCTCATACTTAACGTGAAGATTTTTTATGTCTTCAATTAAGGACTGAGATCGAGTCATTTCAGCGTCTAACAGGTCATCGCTTCTGTCTAACAGTTTTTGAATATGTTCCATAGCTTTCTGTTGTTCAGTTGCAATTTTAGCAAGTGTTTTGTAGCTGGGTTTGGAACCACAATCAGAGTCATCTTCACTGGAAGTTTGATAGTGAGTAGTGCGTGTGTTTACCTTGGCACCACGTGCCATGAAGCAGTAGGTAGGAGCAGAGTAGTCCTTGTCATTTGCATCGGTGTCGGTGACGGAGTCATTGTCTTCAGTGTTGAAGATGGACTTGGCAACGTATGCCGTAGCCAGTCTCACAACACCAGAATTGGACTCCTCCTTAGACTCCACCTCCGCCTCCTCAGAAGCGGACTCCTCCTCTGAATCCATTTCCTTGCCAGCAAATGCACGTGCCTTGCCAGATGAGCTCTTCTTGTGTGATGAAGACTTTGAGGAGGACTTGGAAGAAGACTTTGAGTATTTCTTCTTCTTCTTGTCGTCAGAATCATACTCCTTGCTCTTCTTTTTCTTCTTGTTCTCATTGTCCCACTGCAGACACTCGGAGATGTAGTGGCCAGGTTTCTTGCACTTGTGGCATGTTTTCTTCTTGTAGTCATGAGCAGAAGCTTCATCATTTCTTGAGCTTGATCGTGAGGACTTTCTGCAGCCTTTCTTCTTGGTGAATTTTTGGAACTTCTTCACAAGCATAGCAAGCTCCTTTCCAATGTCTTCAGGATCATCAGAACTGCTGTCAGACTCTTCTTTAGATGAGGATATAGCTTTTGCCTTCAAGGCACGAGTTCGCCCATAGTTTGGACCGTAGATGTCTCTTTTCTCAGAAAGCTGAAACTCGTGTGTGTTGAGCCTCTCAAGTATGTCAGACGGATCGAGTGTTTTGAAGTCAGGATGTTCTTGAATCATCAGGGCTAGGGTGTCAAACGAGCTGTCAAGTGATCTCAGGAGTGTCTTGACGACTTCATGCTTGGTGATCTCAGTGGCGCCGAGGGCTTGAAGCTCATTTGTGATGTCAGCGAGTCGATCAAACATGAGCTGAACATTCCCATTGTCATTTCTCTTGAAGCGGTTGAAGAGGTTGCGAAGGACACTGATTCTCTGATCTCTCTAGGTTGAGACACCTTCGTTGACCCTGTAGATCCAGTCCCAGACTAGCTTAGATGTTTCCAAAGCACTCGCATGGCCATACTGTCCTTTGGTCAGATGACCACAGATGATGTTCTTGGCAGTGGAGTCCAGTTGAACGAACTTCTTGACATCAGCGGCGGTGACACCTTCACCAGCCTTGGGAACGCCATTCTTGACGACATACCATAGGTCGACATCAATGGCTTCAAGATGCATGCGCATCTTATTCTTCCAGTAGGGATATTCAGTTCCATCGAAGACTAGGCACGCAGCGGAGACTTTGATTATCCCTGTAGTCGACATAGCTAAAACTCCAGGTGGTTAAACCGAATCACATAGAACAAGGGAGTACCTTGCTCTGATACCAATTGAAAGTGCTGGTGATCGACTAGAGAGGGGTGAATAGGCGATTTTTATGAAAGTCTTCAAAACATGGAAGTTTCGAAGACAAAAGATAGAAATAAACCTATTACCATGCAGCGGAAGGTAGACTACACTAGGCAAACCATAGTCAAGTATTAAATGAACTGAAAGCACAATGACTAATAGCAGCTAGGCAGTAAAGATCAGGTAGGAAGATATAGTGAAGCCAATCAGAACAAGCAGTCACTCAATGAAGACAAAAGATAAGGCAATCATGCAATGACTTCACCAGGGCCAACAGTAAGTAAAGGAATGGGAAGGATGAAACCAGTGACTCGTTGACGACAATGATTTGTTGGACCAGTTCCAGTTGTTGTGACAACTGTACGTCTGGTTAGGTAGGCTGAGATTCAACTCAGAAGACCGCGTCTTCACTTTATTCCCCTTGAGCTAAGGACACCCAGTCCTTGCCCAATCACTCTGGTAAGTCTTGAAGGTAGACTTCCAAACCTTCACAGACTTCGTTCACCGGCGATCCACAATGACTCTTGGATGCTCAGAACGCGACGCCTAACTGGCTGGAGGATTCACAGTCCTCAAGTGTAATAAGTCTTTAGATCACACAGACATGAAGACTTCAGTGATGCCTAACTCTCTTTGGCTCTGGGTGGTTAGGGCTTTATCCTCGCAAGGAATTCTCTCTCAAAGGCTTCGAGGTGGGTTGCTCTCAAACGACAAAAGTCGTGCACTAACACTGAGCAGCCAACCGTTTATGGTTGTAGGGGGTGGGCTATTTATAGCCACTAGGCAACCCGACCTGATTTGTCCGAAATGACCCTCAATCACTAAGGAACTGACACGTGTTCCAACGGTCAGATTTCAAACACACACGGCAACTTTACTTGGGCTACAAGCAAAGCTGACTTATCCAACTCTGGACAAGATTTGCTCGCATAGTCTTCACTTGAAGACATAGGATTTTGGTTAAGCATCACTTCAGTCATTCTAACTGGTTCTCTTGGACCCCACTTAACAGTACGGTGGTTCCTATGACTCAACAAAGAAGAAAAAGAACAACGAAACAACTAAGTCTTCGCGCTCCATAGTCTTCATGCGATGTCTTCTCTTGTCATAGTCTTCAATGTGAATGTCTTCACATACCACCTTTGGCTTCAATGTCTTCATACATTTTTAGGGGTCATCTTTGGTAGGAAAACTGAATCAATGAGGGACTTCTACCTGTGTTATCCTGCAATTCTCACAAACACATTTGTCCCTCAACCAGGTTTGTCATCAATACTCCAAAACCAACTAGGGGTGGCACTAGATGCACTTACAGCGCTTTTCTTATAGAGCTCTCCATCATGAACCTTGTAGGCCTTCGAACGCTGGACAATGCAGCGGGCCTCATTCTGATCCTCAGGAAGCTCCTTCTTATTAAGGTAGGCCAAGAATGGTTCGGTCCATTGGGCAATGACTTCCATAATGAGATGGGTCAGCGGTGTTATTTCGGTGGTTGAGCCTCCGACGATATCGATGTGTTCGGAATCTGGGGTTGTGTTCGGATCCGGACTAGTGTTGCCGCCCTCCCCCTTCCACACCACGGATGGCTTAAAAAGCCTTTCCAGAAAAATGTTAGGTGGGACGGGGTCGCGCTTAGCGCCTATGCAAGCAAGAACGTCCGCCGCTTGATTACTTTCTTGGGCAACATGATGGAACTCGAGCCCTCGAACCGAGCTGATATTTTTAGGACATTACGATAAGCTGCCATCTTCGGGTATTTGGCATCGAAGTCTCCATTTATTTGAGATATTTGCGAGGTTTGAGTCCCCGAGCACTTCCAGACGTTGTATGCCCATGGAGACAGCCATCCGGAGACCATGCAATAAGGCCTCGTATTCGGCTGCGTTATTGAAGTCTGTGTATAGTATTTGGAGTATGTACTGAACGATGTCTCCAGTAGGGGACATTAAAACGACGCCCGCTCCTAGTCCTGCCAGCATTTTGGAGCCATCAAAATACATAACCCAATTGGAATATGGGTCGTACTCTTTAGGGAGTTCGGCCTCTGTCCATTCGGCGACGAAGTCAGCCAGTACTTGGGATTTAATAGCTCGACGTGGTTTATATGTAATGTCAAATGGGAGGAGATCAATGGCCCATTTGGCAATCCGGCCCGTGGCATCACGGTTGTTTATTATATCATTGAGTGGTACTTCGGAAGCCACCGTGATCGAACACTCCTGGAAGTAGTGTCGTAGCTTTCGGGATGACATGAATACCACGTATGCTACCTTTTGATAATGGGGGTACCAGGATTTGCATGGTGTAAGGACAGTGGATACGTAGTATACTGGCTTCTGAAGTGGGAATTTGTGTCCGTCCTGTTCTCGTTCAACGACGAGTACGGCGCTCACCACCTGATGTGTTGCCGATATGTATATCAACATGGGTTCGCCGACGTTTGGTGCCGCCAGGATTGGGTTGCTCGCTAGAAGGGTTTTTATTTCTTCCAGTCTGGTTGTTGCCGCGTCCATCCACTTGAAGTGATCGGTTCACCGTAGAAGACAATAGAGTGGCAGTGCCTTTTCTCCCAATCTAGAGATAAAGCGGCTTAGAGCTGCCATGCAACCCGCGAGGTTTTGGACTTGTTTAAGGTCTGTTGGCGTAGCCAATTGTGACAGAGCTCGGATTTTGGCTAGATTTGCTTCAATTCCTCTATTGGAAACGATGAAGCCCAGCAGCTTTCCTGTGGGGACGCCAAAAACACACTTTTCTGGATTGAGCTTAATGTCATATGCGTGGAGGTTGTCAAATGTGAGGCGTAGGTCGTCTATTAATGTTTCGACATGCCTTGTCTTGATTACGACGTCATGCACATAGGCTTCAACTGTCTTTCCGATCTGTTTCTCCAGGCATGTTTGGATCATGCGTTGATAAGTGGCGCCGGCGTTCTTGAGTCCGAAGGGCATGGTGTTGAAGCAGAATGGCCCATATGGGGTGATGAATGTTGTTGCAGCTTGATCGGACTCCTTCATTTAATTTGATGGTATCCGTAATATGCGTCAAGGAAGCATAATGAGTCGTGTCCTGCAGTAGCATCAATGATCTGGTCAATGCAGGGGAGGGGGAAGGGATCCTTAGGGCAAGCCTTGTTGAGGTCTTTGAAATCCATGCATAGGCGCCAGGACTTGTCCTTCTTTGGCACCATCACCAGGTTTGCCAGCCAGTCCGGATGTTTTATTTCTCTAATGAATCCTGCCTCGATTAGCTTGGCTAGCTCCTCCCCCATAGCTTGACGTTTGGGTTCGGAAAAGCGCCGCAGTGTTTTCTTGACCGGTTTATATCCCTTCAGTATATTGAGGCTGTGTTCGGCCAACTTGCGTGGGATTCCTGGCATATCAGAAGGGTGCCAGGCGAATATATCCCAATTCTCACGCAGGAACTCTCGTAGCACGGCGTCAACCGTTGGGTCTAGTTGTGCTCCAATGGATGATGTCTTCTTGGGGTCCGTTGGATGGACTTGGAATTTGACTATTTCTTCTGCTGGTTTGAAGGAGGTGGATTTGGGTTGTTTGTCTAGGACCACATCGTCCCTGTCCACCGTGGATCGTAACACGGTTAATTCTTCAGCCGCGAGGGCTTCAGATAATGCCTCTAGGGCCAAGGATGCGGTTTTATTCTTGGCGCGGAGTGCTATGTCCGGATCACTAGCTAGAGTGATTATACAGTTGGGCCCAAGCATCTTAAGCTTCATGTATCCATAATGGGGTACCGCTTGGAAGCGCGTAAATGCATCTCGCCCTAAGAGGGCGTGATATCCATTGTTGAAAGGGGCCACTTGGAAGGTTATTTCTTCGGACCGATAGTTCTCCGGTGTGCCGAATACCACGTCGAGTGTGATTTTTCCCGCACACTGTGCCTCTCGACGGGGAATGATTCCTCGGAAGGTCGTGTTGCTTTGCTCGATGCGGCTCCTGTCTATTTCCATTTTTTGTATTGTATCCTCATAGATGAGGTTTAGTCCACTGCCACCGTCCATGAGAACCTTGGTGAGCCGAAAGCCATCCACAATTGGACTGAGGACCAAGGCGGTTGGTGCTCAGACTGTCATGTATTTTGGCTCATCGCCAGCATTAAAGGTTATCGCCGTGTCGTTCCAAGGGCTTATTGTTGCAATCTGGCAGACTTCGATGAGTTCGCGGAGTGCCCTTTTGCGCCTATTGTTTGAGGCGAATGTCTCGATGACCGTCAATACTTTGAGGTCGTCGTCTTCTGGGGCGTGTTGCTCTGGGGTATTCCTGGTGAGGATATCTTCACCGCTCTTGGCCACCTGCCAGAGTATCCAACATGCTCTAAGGTTGTGGGTTGGTATGCTATCCGGTGTTGTGTGTATTTTCCATGGCCCGTCGAGCCATCCTTCCAGAATGGTTCCACGCCCCGTAACGGGCTTGTGTTTCTTTACCAGTTGTCCCAGCGTGCCATGAGGGTGCGCCCTTTTCGTCTGAATGAGGGGTTGAGTGGGGACTGCTGGTCCCCACCGTGTTGCCTGAGTTTTCCAGGCGCTTTCCATTGTGCTGTACTTCTGCACGATAGTTGCCAAGTCAGAAAAGTGTAATATGTGACGGCGGTTGATGGCGTTGAGGATTCCCTCGTCCATGCAATTGTTGCGAAACATTGAGATCGCATCTTCGTCGCGGCAATCTTTGATCTTGTGTTGGACAAGGAGGAATCTGGCCCAAAAGTGGTGGACCATTTCCCGAAATTGCTGATGCGTGCTCAAGAGAGCGCTTATGTCTGGGTGGGTGGGTGGAATTAAATCCGAGCCCTGACCCAATTTTGGGTCCGGAGTCCGAAGATCTTCCGGACTTAGTGGTTTGAGCTCCGGGATATCAACTGGTTTTTGAAGCTTATCGTCTGATTCTATGTTCGAAGGACAAGGCGTGTTGTCAGGACCCCGATTCCAAGTCACATCGATCTAGCCGGTAACACCTCATATCACATTGCGGCCTCACGCACGGTATCCCCACGGGTGTCGCCTTACCATGGCCCGGGACCGTTTGCGCCTTTTGGCTCACGTATATGATAGTGTCGCTAGCATCCATATGACGGAGAACCCGGGCCGACATGGCTAGTCGTGAACCCAAAGCGGCACAGACCTATGGAGACAGGCATACATGAATCACATCGAGCATGTCGGTCATCAGCGAGTGAACCCGGGCTGTAGCATTGGGCTAACAGGACTCCGGGGAACCCTGGCTGTAGCAGGCTAGGCATGACTCCGGATGTCACCGCGTGACATTTCCCCTAAGGGACAGACATAGGAACGAAGTGAAACACATGCCGGCCAGTCAAATGTCCTGAGCAGTAGTGCTGGGCTAGCAGGACTCCGGTGAACCGGGCTGTAGCGGACTACTATGGCTCGAGGAACACTAGACTACATTTCCCCATAAGAAAGGCTGCCAAGGATAAACAACTAGATTGTCGGATCCCACACATACCAAGCATTTCAATCATACACACAATATGCTCGATATGTGCAAATACAACATGGCATCACAACAAAACTCTACAACTCAAGTACTTTATTTAAAGGCTCCAGAGAGCCATACATAACATGTTCATACAGGTAGGGGTCACATGACCCGACACTCAAGTCATACAAGCATACAAGCACATGCGGAAGCAAATAGTCTGAGTACAGACACTAGAAAGAAAGAAGGCTTCTCAAAGCCTGTCTATCTACATAGGGCCCTCCATGGACAGGATCACCACCTGGGTCACAAGTCACTCATTGACGTCGAGATCTACATAAAACCCATCGGAGGGGGCGGTGTTGTCGTCTGAAAACAGTAATTAAACAAACATGAGTACAAAGGTACTCAGCAAGTCTTACATCAGAACCTACTATACATGCTCATTCTCAAGAAGGTGGTGGAGTTATTGCAGCAAGCCAGCTTTGACTCTTGGCTAAGCTATCCTACGAGACTCCACTAGTAAAATAGTTTTCGCACACGAGTCCGCTAATCACCAACACAATACTCCACCGGGGATCCTCCCTCGTCATCCTACGAGAGGGCCATCCTCGGTACTCACACTTATCTTGAGTCTTTTAGTAGTAACCGTTAACTTGTCTATGACCTATATAGGCAACCAAGTAGTCCTTTACCGCGGACGCGGCTATTTGAATAGATGATGTTAACCCTGCAGGGGTGTACTTCTTCATACACGCTTTCACCACTTACCGCCGTTTACACGGCATGTACTCGGCAACCTTCAAGCGGAGGCCCAACGAGGGTGTCGGCCACGGCCTACCTAAACACTCAAGTCTCTAGTCCAGGTTTATCGCCTATCCAGGTTCCATCCGCAGGGAGTCCGGCCAAGGTTTCCACATACGGCCCCGAATGATGTGAATAGGGTTCCCAAGACACCAAACGGGTGACTCGATACACCGTGCCACGGTGTATCTACCGCAACATAGCCCACCCCTAGGGTCAGCGCTATGCACGGCCGCCAACACATAACCTACAAACACCAGAAACTAATTGCAACTCCTGGACAGAGTACTAGGGTGATTAAGAAGCCGAGAGGGTCCATTGGCTTCGGACCCAATGTATGGTAGTAACTGAATCTTAAATCACACATACAGATCTCAGTTCTTAGGGACGGCCTCAATGAAACAACCCACCATGTACTCCTACATGGCCTCTCATCGATACCTTTACCAAAACATGTTCAACACATCCCTCACATTACCGACATAATCATTTCACTCTAGCCCATCACCCAGATGAACATGACCTGACACAACTCTAAGCATAGCAGGCATAGCAAGGTAGGAAACACATACATGGCTCAATCAACTCCTACACATGCTAGTGGGTTTCATCTAGTTATTGTGGCAATGACAGGTCATGCAGAGGATAAGGGTTCAACTACCGTAGCACACAACAGTTTGAAACGATGTTGTCTTAATGCAGTAAATAAGAGCAGAGGCGAGAACATGGGATTGTATCGATATGATCAATGGGGCTGCTTGCCTGATGGAGTGGTAGTAGGGTACTGCCCTTTAGTTGGATACTCAGAGATATCCTCGGAGGCAGAACCTACCACGAAGGACACACACAACATAATCAACACATGACAATATGCAACAATATGATGCATGCTATGACATGGCAAAATGATGTGTCCTGCCTAATGCAATGTGAAACAAGTTGAAAAGGGGTCCATTTGAACCAAAGATTCAAATCGAAGTTAAAATTCTTATGCATAAAAAGTGTATTAGCTTGTTTCACCTAAACAGCAAGGTTTAAGTGGTTTGTCATGCATGAAACCATTATAGATGGATAGATTGAATTTTTCTAATCATTTTTCATATATAATTTGTTTGATTTGGAGCTATGGTTCATTTTCTATGATTTTTAGAAGTTTTGGCTATTTTTTGGAATTTCCTATATAAAAATAAATCCAGAAAAAGAATAATTGTGTCAGCACTGCGTCACTGTGACGTCAGCGAGTCAAAGGCGCCAGGGCCAGTCAAACCTGACTGGTGGGCCCTGTCTGTCAGTGACTCAGCTAACTAACAGGATTAGGTTAGTACTAATTAACTATCAGTGGGGCCTGGGCCCACATGTCAGTGACCTAAACTAACTAAAATTAGTTAACACTAATCATAAACTAATTAACAGGCCGGCCCCACCTGTCACAGGCTCAGGGGGGAAGTCAACTTGGGCCCACACGTTAGTCCACGGGTCAAAACGTGGTCAACTCGCCGGCGGCTTGACGCCGGCGATGACAGACGCGGCGGAGGGGCTCGGGTTTTGCCCACAGTCGACCAAATCAACTGCGGTTTGGTCCTACGCGTAGCTGGGGGCAAGCCGCGGTGTTTGGTGGTGGAAGTGGAGCTCGGGGAGGCCGGAAATGACGCCGGCGACGTCCTTGGCGGTCGCCGGAGTTCGGGCGAGGATAAACCCGAAGCTACGGGGCACGGCGAGGCGTGGGGAGTGGTGCATTAGGCTCCTGGAAACGTGGTGAGTGTGGTGACGCGCTCGGAATCGAGCTTACGCACCTGTGGCCACAGCGGCGACATGGCCGGCGGAGCCGAGCTCTCGGGCTCAACGGAGCCCGCGGTTAGAGGGAGAAAATGGCAAGGAAAGAGAGGGGAACGGAGAAGGAGCTCACGGGGAGTGTAGCGGTGGCCTCAGCGAGCTCGGGGAGGCATCAGAGGCGGCATACGGTCGCCGGCGATCTCGGCGGACCGAGGTTGAAGATGGGCTCGGTGAAGATGCTCGGGGGCCTCCGGTGGGACAGTCGAGGAGGGAGTGGCGCAGCTTCAGGACACGGTGGAGTGGTGGGTTGACGATGGTGGGCACGGTTACGGCAGCGGAACGGCGGCGGCTGCGTCGGCCATGGCGGAGGGGAGCGAGGGAGAGAGGCAGGGGGAATGGACGTGTCCAGGGGGTTCGGTGCGCGACGTGAAGGTGTTTCGAGGCTTCACGCTGGCGCGGGTGACGGCAGGCAGAGAGGTGGCGTGGCGAGCTCCTGTGCTCGCCGTCGAGCACCTGCTCGCCTCGCTGGCTAGGTGAATGTCGGGTGGTAGGTGCGACATATGCCAAAGGGTGGCTTATCATTCTGGGAGCCAGAAAGACATCGTCGGTGCCTGGAAACGGGATAAGGCGAAGACATGCACGCCGGCGGATCTTACCCAGCTTCGGGGCTCTCCGTGGAGATAACACCCCTACTGCTGCTCTGCGGGGTCTCCGCATGATCACTAGATGAACAAGTAACTACACAATGCTCCTTGAGCGGTTTGGTGGGAGGAGGTAGAAGGGCACGGCTAGCCTGCTTCCTCTCCTTCTGTGGTGTTTTAGACTAGCAGGGGGTCGAACCCTTTGCATGGGTGCCCCGGGGGGTTTATATAGGCCTACCCCCTGGGGGTACAATGGTAATCCGACTGGGCACGGGGCCCAGCCGTCTGTGACCGCGCTCGCCGGCTTGTGCGCCGACCGCTGGGGCCCGCCGGCTGGTGCGTCCCGCCGGCTACCAACTCCCTGGCAGTAGACAGGCCCCACCGCCAAGGGTCTTGTTGATGGCTGGTCACTGTTGACTCATCCTGATGACGAGGGCTTCGTCGAGGTAGGCGTGGCTACAGTGCCGCCGTCCGGCGGGCGATTACTTTAGCCTCACCGCGTCTTGTCTCCTTAATGGGGCGTCTTCTTCGAGAGGGGAAGCGAGCCGGCTGCGGGGAGCCGGCCCCGTCTCGGGCCGACTGGGGGAGGCCAAGCCGCCTTCAGGCCGACTGGGGAAGGCCAGGCCGCCTTCGGCTGTATCTCTGCCCGAAGGGGCCCACCGCCCGTAGGCCGTACTGGTAGCCCGTCGTGGATGACATCAGGGTCAACATGGCAACAGTGCCGCGCCGGACGGGTCATGGCCACTCCGTACGGCGCACTGTGCCAGGCGTGCTCCGGGATTCGGGGGTGGCAGGCTTCACTGTAGCCACGCCCCATCGCACCACCGTTAGGTGGGTGCAAACTTTCAGGGTATGGTCTGGACCGCTTTAGGGGAGCCGGCTTCTTGGAGTCGGCATCTTGGAGCCGGCTTCTTCGAGTCGACGTCCCATGGTTTTCTTCATGAGGGGTAAAGTCGGGCCGCCTTCCGAAAGCCGGCCTGGGTGGCAGCCAGCAAGGGGGAGTCGGCTCCATGTCTTGGATTCTTGAGAGCCGGACGGGCTCGTGATTTTTTCAGAAGGGCCAGGGGAAGCCGGCTAGGCTACCCATGGCTATTTACTCCGACAGTAGTCCCCGAAGCTGATCGAGCTCCGAGGCGAGCAGGGGGACGAGAAGCTTGGTCAGCTTCCCATCCTGAAGAGCCGGCTTTGCGGGCGTATGCCGACTTCAGAGAGCCCTGCGTCTTGTAGGCGGGAGAAGGGGGGACCTGCATGCTGACCACGGGCCCTCCCGCGGCCACGTGGCAGCGAGATCCTGCGAGCGCACGCGCGCGACGGGACGCCGCTGCAGGCCCGGGCCCGCCACTTGCGAGCCTTGGTCCGGGCGCGGATCTTCCGTGGCCCACAGGGGCCGCTCGCCTTCCCGAGGCAGTTTTGTTTCGCCGTTAAGGCTCAATAATCGCGGGACGTGGGGAGTGGGCACGATCGATCCCCACGCTTCCCCACGCCGCGCCTCCTCGGCTCCGCCATGCAAGCCTATAAGTAGGGGGAGGAGGGAAAGCGACAGAGGTTCGCACGCTCTCTCTCTTTCCGCCCCTCCTAATCTGTTTCTTCCTCTTGTTGCCGCCGCAGCCTACCGTCTCAGCGCCGCCGCGTCTCCACATCGCCTCGCTCCCATGGCGTTGTCAAGCTCGTGGGACGGCTCCAACGTCCACGAAGACCATGTGGAGTTCCTCCGCCAGACTCGGTGCCTGCCCGGCGCCAACCTCATGTAGGTCCGCCTGGCGCCGGAGACGGAGATCTCGCCGGCACCGGAGGAGGGCAAGCGGGTCGTCTTCCGTTCGCACTGCCTGCGCGGCTTTGGCCTTCCGGCGAGCGAATTTCTACGCTCCTTCCTCGAGTTCTACAACCTCCAGCCGCATCACCTCACGCCCAATGTGGTGATGCTGCTGTCGGCCTTCGTCTCCCTCTGCGAAGGCTTCTTGGGGCTGCTCCCCACGCTGGAGCTCTGAGGAGAGTTCTTCCAGAGCAAACTCGGCACCGTCGTCGCCAGCGTGCCCGCACCCTGCGGGGCCTTCATCGCTATGAGGAGGGCGAGCGAGAACAATCCGTTCCCGTCCATCCCCCTAATCCAGTTGGTGAAGGTCTGGCAAAAATCGTACTTCTACGTGAGGAACGTCGCCGAGCAAGGAGACTACATCAACCTGCCGGCTTACGTAGCCGGCCCGCCGGCTGGGAGGCAGCCCTCGTGGGGTTTCCGGTCCCGGTCACTATCTCCGGACGGGAACGCCACCGTCTCCCGGCTTCGGGTGATGATTCAGTCGGAAGGCCTGCGCGGGGCCGACTTCGTAGCCGCCTTCGTGGAGCGCCGGATTCTTCCTCTCCAAAGCTGGCCCCATATGATGTGTCAGATGAGCGGCCGCTTCGACCCAAGCCGGCTGAGCACATGGGAAATGCCCCATGCGGAGGTGGCGCTCATGGTTAATTACATCGCCAACTGCAAGCTCGCCGGGGACTGGCAATACGGCAAGGCGCCGTATTCTCGCGCCAATCCTCCGCCCGTGGTAAGCTTCTCTCTCTATCTTCTTTTTGTCGTCAGCCGGCTTCGCGACGGCCGGCTTCTGACCAGTCGGTTCTTTTGAGCAGAACCCTCTTCTTCCACCGCCGGCCGGGGCGGCAGGGATTGAACGCCAGTATGCCCCCGACCGCACGGTGGACGACGTTGACGACCCGGACTTGGGGGCGGCCGCCATGGAGGACGCCGTCGTGGGGGACAATGCCGAGCCCGGAGGCTCAAGGTTCACCGCAAGCTTCGAGGACTGGCCGGACGATGCTGAAGCCGAAGTCGCCCCGCGTCGCCAGCCGGCGGCCGACTATCAGGGCGCGGGCTCGTCCATCGCACCGGCCGCCGGCGGCATGCAGAAGCGCCGGGCCGCTTCAGGCCTCTTCGGCAGTCGGCCGAAGAAGTCCAAGCCCTCCAACGCGGCGACAAAACGAGACGAGGCGGCCGCGAAGGCGGCCCGCTTCCGCAAGGCGGTGAAGCAGCCTCAGGCGGTTTCAGCGTAAGTCGCTGATTGCCTGGTCACATGCCCTTCATCATTCTCTTTTTCTTCGAATATTCTTCTTAAATTTTTCTCGCTTGCTGGACAGGGCGCCGCTTTCCCTTGAGCGGGGTCCGGGCGGCTCCGTCGTGGGGCTGGCTGGAGGGTCTTCGAGCTCCCGCCGCATGGACCCCCGCGCCGATCTCAGGGAGGCCACAAAGCGGAACGCCCGCGAAGCGCGGGAGGAGCGCGAGGCGGCGAGGGAGCAGGCCGACGCGGCAGCCAAGGCCCAGACGGAGGCGGCTACCGCGGAGACGTAGGTGGAAAGCTCGCGCAACCAGCCTCCGCTGCTCGCCATTCCTCTCCGAGCTGTAGCCCCCGACACCCCATTGCCCTTGGCAGAGGAGATCGTCCAAGACCCGCCGCTGATGGAGAGGGGGGAGGACCCCGTGGCCTCCGCGAGGAGGGCGCCGCCAGCAGCGCCAACCGGAGCGGGCCAAGGCGGCCAATCGTCAGCGGCGCCAGAGGGGCCGCCCGGAGGTGAGCCGGAGAACAGAGCCGGCCTCGAGGTGCAGCCGGCGACGAGCCGGCGCGTAGGGGGAGGCGCCGCTCCGCCAGAGTTGCGCCGAGTCGCAGGCGCAGGCCAGTCGGCGGAAGATCTGGAGGCGGCCAGCACTGCCACGTCCGAGTGGACTCCCAGCGGGGGGACTGGCGAGCTGAATGTGGCGGCCCAAGGGGTCCGGAGCCGACTGCAAGCTCAGGCCGCCCTGCTGCAACAGTTCACCCAGGAGTTCTTGTCAACGCGAGCCACCATCCGGGTGAGTCCTTCATTCTTGGCCGCTTTTGACTTATTGATTTCTTCTGTGGGGGCGCGTCAGCGCACCCACTGGGTGTAGTCCCCGAGATTCGGGCCGACTGCTGCGCAGTCGGGTCGGATCTTTCTCGACGACTATCTTACTTTGCTTTGGGTCTGAACTTTCAGGAATATCACAACCTCCGTGCTGCCGCCTACAACTCCCAGGCTCGGGAGTTGAGCCGGAGGACCGACGACCTGGCCGACAGCCGAAGTAAGTACTCGATCTTGTCTGTCTCCTATGGGGGCGCGTCAGCGCACGCACTGGATGTAGTCCCCGAGATTCGGGCCGACTGCTGCACAGTCGGGTCGGATCTTTCTTGACGACTCTTTCCTTATTGGTTTTTCTTTTTCTTTGTCTTCAGGGGCCAACGCCGACTTGAGGAAGGAGCTCAGCAAAGCGAAGGCCGCCTTTCACACCAAGGAGGCCGAGTACGCCGCCTTGGTCCAGGAACGGGATCGCCTAGCCAAGGAGCTGGCCGACCAAGAGGAGGGCCACAAGGCGGCCCTGCAGGCGGCGCAGGATAGCGAAGCCGCCTTGAAGGCGGAGTATGAGACCGAGGCGGCGAGCTAGTCTGACACCCGGCGAGCCCTGGATGAACGCTTCAGCCGGATCGAGGATTTGATCGACGGTAGGCCGCCTTCCTCGCCCCTCTCCTGCCCCTTGCCGCCTGGGTTTTTGGCTTATCTTGAGCTACTGCTTGTTTTTTGGTGCAGACTACTTCCCCGGCTACTCCGCCTTCGCCGCCCAAAGCATTGAGGCCCATCGCGAGGCGCGTCGTCAGGCGGGGGCCAACATCGCGCCGGATGCGAACCGGACACTTGAGGAGCAGCTCCTGGCTGTCCAGGCGCGGTTGCAGCCGGCTCATCGGATGCTTCGCCGGCTCCAACGTGCCGGGGCACAAGTGTTGGCCACCCTCTGGCCCGGCGAGACGATCCCCCGCACCCCAAGCCCTCTGGCCCGGCAAGTGTTGGTCGCTTTGAGGCTTGGAAGGCGTCGGCGGCCCGCCTCGGAGCCGGGCGGGCGTTGGAGTTCGTTCGGGCTTGGTACCCAGGGCTGAGCCTGGACCAGCTGCGCACTTGGCGGATGGAGGCCGACGCGGAGCTGGAGGAGGTGAGGCCGGCTATCGCCCAGCGAGCTTCGACGATCGCCGAGTGCACCGACATCAGTGTTTTCGCACCCGAAATCGATGATGACGGCGTTGCTCAGCCGGAGGAGTGGTTCGGGCTGAACCCGGCGGTGGGCGAGGACTCGGCGGAGGAGATTGCCTCCAGCGACGATGGCGAGGATGACGAAGAGGAGGACGGTGAAGACGTCGAGCCGGCTGGTGGAACAACCGGCCGACCTCAGGCCGACCGTGCCTCCAACAACGAGGCGCATGGAAGCACGCCCTCTGCGAGAGGCGGCGACCAAGCCGAAGTTCGCCAGTCGGCCGCTCCTTCAGCCGGCACGACCGTCTCCGCCAACCAGTCCGGCTCGTCGGTCGCTCCGCCAGCTTGACCTGCTGTCTTTATCTTTCCTGCTTGTTGTCTTTTGAACAATCTTCATTAAGTTTTCGCAGTTCCACCAACTGGGGGTGTATCCAAACTATGTTGAATGCTGGCCTCTCGGAGGTCTTTTATGTAAATATTATTATGTGCATGTTTGGTTTCCATTCGCGTATGCTTTTTATCCTTAGGCTTTTTCCTTTGCCGCCTTCCCTCTTTGGGGAGGCAAGTACTTGAGCTTTCTTGGATTGAAGTGAAGTGAATGGAAACGTGTCGGCCGGCTACTCTGGTAGCCAGTCGGCGGTGGGAGAAAAAACCGGCTTTCGTTATATTAGTTCGTTAGTCCCTAGCCGTTTTTCGTGTGGGCGCCCGTTCCTGCCTTTAACTCTTGCCAGCCGGACAGCCGGTTCTTTGAACTACGACTTTTGGCAAGAGAAGGCTTGGGAGCCGGCACACTACTTGTCTGATTGCGGGTAGGACTTCTAATATAACTCCAGTCGGCCAGTCCCCGAGCCGACTAGTCGAACCCGGTGCCGGACGGAACAAGTAAATGAAATGACGAGGTCATAAGCATGATACTTTTCATTCATAAATAAGGGATGGCAGTCCCCGAGCCCTCCTCGGGGGGCCTATTGTCTTGTACTTAATACAAAAGTTAGCGTGATACATACTGCCTTTCAACTGTAAAATCTTCGAAGGAGGTTGGCGTTCCATGGTTGTTCCGACTCCTTGCCGGAGTCGTCTCTCTTGCGTGCCTTCGGCTTCTGTGCATCGATCAGGTAGTAGGAGTCGTTGCCTAGAGCTCTGCTGATGACGAAGGGGCCTTCCCAAGGGGCTGAGAGCTTGTGCTGGCCGGCTGTTCGCTGGATCAGCCGGAGCACAAGATCGCCTTCTTGGAAAGATCTTGGCCTGACCTTCCGGCTGTGGTAGCGGCGCAAACCCTGCTGGTAGATGGCAGACCGGCTGAGTGCTAACAGCCGGCTCTCTTCCAGCGGGTCAACGCCGTCTTCTCGTGCTTCCTTGGCCTCCGCTTCCGTGTACATGGTTACTCGAGGTGAGTCGAACTCGATGTCAGTTGAGATGACCATCTCGGCACCATATACAAGGAAGAAAGGGGTGAAGCCGGTTGACTTGTTCGGTGTAGTGCGCAGACTCTAGAGGACAGCCGGCAGCTCATCGAGCCAACAGTCGGCTGAGCGCTCCAGAGGTACGACCAGTCGAGGCTTGATGCCGGAGAGGATGAGGCCATTGGCTCGCTCGACCTGGCCGTTTGACTGCGGGTGGGCAACGGATGCTAAGTCCAGTCGGATACCTTGGGCTGCGCAGAAACGTGCCAAGGCTCCTTTGGCAAAATTCGTGCCATTGTCGGTGATGATGCTGTGTGGCACGCCGTACCGAGTTGTTATGTCTGCGATGAATGTCACAGCAGTCGGCCCATTCAGCTTCTTGATCGGCTTTGCCTCAATCCACTTGGTGAATTTGTCCACGGCGACGAGCAAATGCGTCATGCCGCCGTGCGCCGTCTTAAATGGGCCCACCATGTCCAGTCCCCAAACGGCGAAGGGCCAAGTGAGGGGAATGGTCTTGAGTGCCGAAGTCGACATGTGTTGCTTGGAGCTGAAGAGTTGGCATCCCTTGCAATGCTTGACTAATTCTTTGGCGTCATCCAAAGCAGTCGGCCAAAAGAAACCATGGCGGAAGGCTTTGGCGACAAGTGACCTTGAGGCCGCATGGTGGCCGCATTCTCCTTGGTGAATGTCTCTGAGGATTGCAATGCCCTTATCTTGCTCGACGCACCGTTGGAGGATTCCAGTGACACTGCGCTTGACCAGTTCTCTGTTGACAATTGTGTATGCTCCGGCTCGACGTTGGACTTGTCTTGCTTCTGTTTCGTCGGCCGGCAGGTCTTGGTTTACTAGGAAGTTGAGGATGGACTGAGCCCATGATGGAGCCGCAACTTCTTCTACTGCCAATGTGGCTATTGCCACCAGGGTGGGCGGGCTGGGTGGTGAAATGCTGGAGTCGGCCGCCGGTTGTTGTGCTGGTGCAGTCCCCGGGCCGGCTACCGCAGTCCCCGAGCTGGTTGCCGAAGTCCCCGAGCCGGGTGTGGCAGTCCCCGAGCCGGTTGCGGGAGTCTCGGGGTCGCCTGCTTGGTTCTTCAAGCCGGACCCGGCCGCATCGGGGTTAGGCGGCACGAAGATGGAGTCGGATTCTGGAGACGGCTTGATAGACGGCTTGAGGAGGCGTTGTAGAGCGACGCCGGTTGGAATTGCTTGCCGAGTAGAGCGTATTCGAGCCAGGGCATCGGCTGGCTCATTGTCGGCTCGCGGTACATGGAGGAACTCGCATCCTTCAAAGTATCCGCTAAGTTGTTGGACCAGGAAGCGGTAGCTCGCCATATTTGCGTCCTTGGCGTCCCAGTCGCCGGATGATTGCTGGACCACCAGGTCCGAGTCGCCATAACATAGGATCCGGCGAATGCCAAGTTCTTTGGCAAGCCGGAGCCCGTGTATGAGCGCCTCGTACTCGGCCACGTTGTTGGAGGCGGCAAAGTGGATCTGTAGCGTGTATCTGAGCTTGTCGCCTTTAGGGGAGGTAAGGACGATGTCGGCTCCCAAGCCGGTGCGCATCTTGGACCCATCGAAGTGCATGCGCCAATGGGTGGAGTCGGGAGCCGGCGGCAGGTACTGGGTCTCGGCCCAGTCGACGAGGAAGTCGGCCAGTGCTTGGGACTTGATGGCGGTGCGGGGCTGGTAGAAGATTGTGTAAGGGGCCAGCTCGATGGCCCATTTCGCCACCCGGCCGGATGCGTCCCGGCTGCCTATGATCTCGGCCAGCGGGGCGGTGCATACGACCGTGATGGGATGCTCTTGAAAGTAGGGCTTCAGCTTCTTGGCGGTGAAGTACACGCCGTAACACATCTTCTGGTAGTGTGGGTAGTTCTGCTTTGAGGCGGACAACACCTCGCTCAAATAATACACTGGCCTTTGGACCGGCTGGGCTCGGCCTTCTTCTGGGCGTTGGACTACAATGACGGTGCTGACCACCCGGCTGGTTGCGGCGATGTAAAGGAGCATTGGCTCTTTCTCAGTTGGCGCCGCGAGGACAGGCGGCGTGGCCAGCATCTTCTTCAGCTCGTGAAAGGCTTGGTCGGCCTGGTCGTTCCATTTGAAGTGAGGGCCCTTCTTCATGAGGCGGTAGAGGGGGAGAGCTTTCTCTCCGAGCCGGCTGATGAAGCGGTTCAAGGAGGCCAAGCACCCGGTGAACTTCTGAATGTCTCGAAGCTTGGTGGGGATCGCCATTCTCTCGATGGCCTTGATCTTCACCAGGTTGCATTCGATGCCGCGTTCGGAGACCAGGAAGCCTAGGAGCTGGCCGGCTGGCACTCCGAACATGCATTTCTCGGGGTTGAGCTTGATTTGAAATCGGCGCAGGTTCTCAAACGTTTCCTTGAGGTCTCCCAGCAAGGTGCCGCGCTTCTCCGTCTTCACCACGATGTCATCTACGTAAACATGAGCGTTTCTGCCGAGCTGCTTGAGGAGGCACTTCTGCATGCAACGCTGAAAAGTGGCACCGGCATTTCTCAAGCCGAATGTCATAGTCAGGTAACAGAAGGCTCCAAATGGCGTGATGAAGGCGGTCTTCAGGCGGTCGTCCGGATCAAGCTTTATCTGGTGATATCCGGAGTAAGCATCCAAGAAACTCAACAACTCGCATCCGGCTGTGGAGTCTATCACTTGGTCTATCCTTGGCAGGGCAAAGGGATCTTTGGGGCAGGCCTTCTTGAGGCTTGTGTAGTCTATGCACATGCGCCACTTGTTGTTCTTCTTTAGCACGAGGACTGGGTTGGCGAGCCACTCTGGGAAGAAAACTTCCATAATGAAGCCGGCTGCCAAAAGCCGGGCTATCTCCTCCCCTACAATCCTGCGTTTCTCCTCCAACTGTCGGCGAAGGGGTTGTTTGACTGGCCTTGCGTCTTCTTGAACGTGTAGTTTGTGCTCGGCGAATTTCCTCGGAACACCCGGCATGTCCTTGGGGGACCATGCAAAGATGTCCCGATTCTCACAGAGGAAATCGGCGAGCTCGCCTTCCTATTTGCTGTTCAGGCTTGCCCCGATGACGGCGAACCTCTCTGGATGCTCGGGGTCAAGAGGCACCTTCTTCTTCTCCTTGGCCGGCTGGAAAGACCCTTGAGCATCATGCTCCTTGGGGTCGGGGGACACGGCTGACTGCTTGCCGGCTATGGCCACGACTCGGTCCAGCATCTTCTTTTCTTCGGCAATCACAAGGGACTCGGCCAGCCGGCTGCTGGCTACTGCGCACTCAGAGGACTTCTTGTAATCGCCGGCTATGGTGATGACGCCTTTGGTGCTTGGTATCTTCATCTTGAGGTATGCATAGTGGGGAACTGCCATGAATTTGGCCAAAGCAGGTCGGCCAAGCAATGCATGGTAAGGGCTCTCCAGGTCCACCACTTCAAACCAGATCACTACCCGGCGGAAATGCTCCTTGTCCCCAAAAAGTACATCGATCTTGATCTTGCCAATGGGGGCGCAAGATAAGCCGGGTACGATGCCATGAAACACTGTTCGAGTAGGCATGAGCTGCTTCGTCTTGACGTTCAGCTTCTCCAGGGTGTCACGATACAGGATGTTGATGCTGCTCCCGCCGTCTATCAACACACGGGAGAAGTGGGCGGCGCGCCTGTCCGTCGCAAGGGTGGCTTCCAGGACCAAAGCATAAGAGCCGGGAGACGGCATCACCTCTGGATGGTCGGCCCGGCTCCAGCTGATGGGCTTTTCTGACCAATGCATGTGTCTGGCGGGGTTGGCAGCGACCACGCTAACTTCCTGGTGCTCTCGGCATTTGCTGCACCGGTCTTCGGGCTGGCTTGTAAAGATGATGTAGGTTGCTTGCTCGTCAGGGAATTCGTCATGCACGGCTCCGACCGCGGGCCGAGCTGCCGGAGGCGGCGGAGGCGGAGGCGGCGGGCCGGCAGGCGGAGGCGCCGCGAGCCCCTCGCCTTTGGAGATTCGGGTGAGCCAATGGCACTTCCGGGTTGTGTGGTTCGACGGCTTCGCGCCGCTGTGGAACTTGCATGGGGCGTCGAGAGTTTGCTCGTAGGAGAAAGCCGGCTGCCAAGCCGGCGGGCCGCCCTTGGGTTTCTTGGGCGCGGGCCGCCCTTCAGGCGGCACGTCTTCAACGGTGGCCACTTGCCGACTAGCGGGAGGCGGCGCGGGGCCCTTGCGCTTGTGGTCGTTCGAGTGGGGGCGTCGGCCGGAATCCCCAGCCGGCGTCTTGGGCACCGGGTTGAGTACCTTTCCGGACGAGTCTACCCGAAGCTCGGTCTTCATCAAGGAATCGGCGGTGGCGTACTTGTCCGCTATGTCCAGAAGCTCGTCGAGGGTAGCCGGTTCGTCGCAGAGGAGCTTGTGCTTGAGGAGGGTGCCTTCTCGGCATCCGGCTGTAAAGTATTCGATGGCTTGCACCTCGTGCACCCCCTCGCAAGAATTGCGGAGCTTGGCCCAACGCGTGAGGTAGTTGCGAGTGGACTCGGCGGGGCCTTGTACGCACAAGGAGAGCTGTCTGGGCTTGGGAGCCCGGTTGTAGGTGCTGGTGAAGTTGCGGATGAAAGCCTCGGTGAAATCTAGCCAGCTGTTGATGCTGAGAGGCTTGAGGCTGTTGAGCCAGGTTCGCGCCGTGCCTTGCAGCATGAGGGGCACGTACTTCACGGCAACGCGCCGGTTGTCGTTGGCTATGCTGACCGCCGTGGAGTAGTCGATTAGCCAATCTTTCGGCTTCACGGAGCCGTTGTACTTGGGCGTGTCTCTTGGGAGCGAGAACCCTTTGGGGAAAGGCTCGTCGCGGATGCGGGGGCCGAAACAAGGCGGACCGACATCGTCTTCTTCTTCCAACGCCAGGGATCGCGCCAGGCGGTCAATCCGATGGCGGGCGTCGTTCTCGCCGACTCCTTCGTGGTGACCTAGTCGGCCGCTGAGAGTCGGGTGCGCCACGGGCGGCGGGGTGGGATATCTCTCTCCACGGGGTCGAGGCGGAGGCGGGTTTCCCCGCCATTCCATGGCTCGGGGACGGCCGTCCGCGTCTCGCTCGATGGAGATTTGGGTCCGGCTGCGGCTGGCAGCTGGCTCTTTCTCGCGCCGCGCACGGGTGTTGCTCGTAGCCGGCGTCCGGGACGTCGCGCCGTGATCTCAGCGCGGGGGAGGGCTTCCCGCGCGGGTGTCCGCTTCATGTCGCTGCGCGGCTGCGTCAATCAGTTGCTGGATGCGCCGGGTCATGTGGGGGAGGTCTTCGGCCTCCAAGCCGTCCAACTCGTCTACGGCCGCCTGGGCGGCACGCAAGTTCTCGAGCGGAGTGGCATAGATCGGGCGGTCGACTCCCAGCGTGTCGGCGATGACGGCGCCGCGTTGCTTGACAAGGCCGGCCCGGCTTGGCCCGCCCGGGGCCGGCGTGCCGAAGGCGGCGCGGTCAGCTTCGCGCTGGTAGGCCTCTGTGAGGCGTCTCACGGAAGCCAGCCTCCGGCCCTCTGCAAGGAGGGCGAGGCGGCGTGCCTCCAGTGCTTCGTCGTCGGCGTTACCCGGGAGTGGGGTGGACAAGTCATGGGCCGCCACGTGCGGGATGCCGTGGGCGCTTTCGCCGGCCGGGCCGCCGTGGCCGATGACCATCACTTCGGTGGTGACAGCATCGCAACCGTCGGCTCGGGGAAGCGGGTCGTTGTAGATCATGACGCTGGTGGGGAAGGTGTCGTAGGAGGCCGTATCGGAGTCGACAGGCACCGGGTTGGAGGAGCAAACCGACTCCAGGTCCGCAGCGGCCTCGCTGGAGACATGGAGCTGACCGAGAAGGTTGGCGAGGTGGTCGGTGCCCGCATCGGAGGCGAGCTCGTCGGAGATGAGGGTTTCGTCGAGGGGATCGGCGAGGCTGCTCGCCGCGCAGATGCTGGTGATGCCTTGCAGCGCGTCATGGCAAGCGCCATCGGGCGTGCCGGGCTGGCTACGCTCGCTGGGGAGGAAGAGGGTTCCCGTCCAGAACAGGTCTCCGGACGATGGTGCACCTGGCCCCACGGTGGGCGCCAAATGTCGGGTGGTAGGTGCGACATATGCCAACGGGTGGCTTATCATTGTGGGAGCCAGAAAGACATCGCTGGTGCCTGGAAACGGGATAAGGCGAAGACATGCACGCCGGCGGATCTTACCCAGCTTCGGGGCTCTCCGTGGAGATAACACACCTACTGCTGCTCTGCGGGGTCTCCGCATGATCACTAGATGAACAAGTAACTACACAATGCTCCTTGAGCGGTTTGGTGGGAGGAGGTAGAAGGGCATGACTAGCCTGCTTCCTCTCCTTCTGTGGTGTTTTAGACTAGCAGGGGGTCAAACCCTTTGCATGGGTGCCCCGGGGGGTTTATATAGGCCTACCCCCCGGGGGTACAATGGTAATCTGACTGGGCGCGGGGCCCAGCCGTCTGTGACCGCGCTCGCCGGCTTCTGCGGCGACCGCTGGGGCCCGCCGGCTGATGGGTCCCGCCGGCTACCAACTCCTTGGCAGTAGACAGGCCCCACCGCCAAGGGTCTTGTCGATGGCTGGTCACTGTTGACTCATCTTGATGACGAGGGCTTCGTCGAGGTAGGCGTGGCTACAGTGCCGCCGTCCGGCGGGCGATTACTGTAGCCTCACCGCGTCTTGTCTCCTTAATGGGGCGTCTTCTTTGAGAGGGGAAGCGAGCCACCTGCGGGGAGCCGGCCCCGTCTCGGGCCGACTGGGGGGAGGCCAGGCCGCCTTCAGGCCGACTGGGGGAGGCCAGGCCGCCTTCGGGTGTCTCTCTGCCCGAAGGGGCCCACCGCCCGTAGGCCGTACTGGTAGCCCGTCGTGGATGACATCAAGGTCAACATGGCAACAGTGCCGCGCCGGACGGGTCATGGCCACTCCGTACGGCGCACTGTGCCAGGCGTGCTCCGGGATTCGGGGGTGGCAGGCTTCACTGTAGCCACGCCCCGTCGCACCACCGTTAGGTGGGTGCAAACTTTGAGGGTACGGTCTCGACCGCTTTAGGGGAGCCGGCTTCTTGGAGTCGGCATCTTGGAGCCGGCTTCTTTGAGTCGGCCTCCCATGGTTTTCTTCATGAGGGGTAAAGTCGGGCCGCCTTCCGAAAGCCGGCCTGGGTAGCAGCCAGCAAGGGGGAGTCGGCTCCATGTCTTGGATTCTTGAGAGCCGGACGGGCTCGTGATTTTTTCAGAAGGGCCATGGGAAGCCGGCTAGGCTACCCATGGCTATTTACTCCGACAGCGAAGCAGCTACGTGGAGTGGCTGCTGGGCCGGGCCAGCTAGGTGGGCCGGCTGGTGGGCTTCCAGGTAAGCTCTAACTCTCTCTCTCTTTTCTGTTTTGCTTTTAATTATTTCCTGCTATGTGTATTGAAATAGAATAAATACTATTTCATTCCAAAAACTCTGGAAATATTCAGAGGCGCATTTGGGAATATTCTCAACTGCCTAAAAATGCTTCCAAGATTATTTAAGAACTTTAAAATATTTATAGCATTTAAAATGCCCAAATTTAAATACTTATGGCTTGTTCAAAAATCCAGAATGGCTCCATAAATTGCAAGACCATTTTTGGCAGAGGTTTTAGTCAAGACCAAAAATGGTGGGCTTTTATGAAGGGCATTTCGGGTTCATTGAAATTCCAATTGTTGGAAATTAGCATTTTCAGGGGGGTGTTGGGGTTGATTAGGCCCCATTTCAAGTTTAAAAGAAATTTAAACATGATGCACATGTTCATCCAATCCTAATGCATGACTAAAAGCAGGGATGTGACACGTGTCTTTCTGCCGGTAGGTGTCCGGCTTCTCGAGGTCGGAGATCCGAACATAGTTCATCCTCAATATAGAGGAAGAGTTATCTTGCTCCTCGACTACCGCTATCTGGTGGGTGATCGACGGAGATTTAATTTCTCTCTGGTCGGGTTTAAGCCCAATCCGATCGTAGTCTATAGCAACCCCCAAGGAGGCAATGTGATCTAGGTGTTCGTTTAAAGACGATAACTCCGTCGGATCCATCCGTTTGGCGTATTCAGAATCAACGCAGAAGCGATTTTCGATGACTCCAGAGGTCATCATCGTCGGCTCAAGGGCCGAACAGGCAGTCATGATAAAACCGCCCAGCCAAAGGGTTTGGCCAGAGGCCAGAGCTCCTCCGGAGGTGATATTTTCCTTGAAGATAAGTGGATCCATCAACCCTTTCGATGAAGGCACAATGGAACTCTCAATGAAAGCACCAATGTCGGTGTAAAAACCGGCGGATCTCGGGTAGGGGGTCCCAAACTATGCGTCTAAGGTCGATGGTAACAGGAGACACGTGACACAATGTTTTACCCAGGTTCGGGCCCTCTCTATGGAGATAATACCCTACGTCCTGCTTGATTGATCTTGATGAATATGAGTATTACAAGAGTTGATCTACCATGATATCGTAATGGCTAAACCCTAGAGGTCTAGCTTGTATGGCTATGGTAATGTGTATCCTCTGGACTACGTCCTCCGGTTTATATAAACACCGGGAGGATCTAGGGTTACACAAGGTCGGTTACAAAGAAAGGAATCTACATATTTGGTCACCAAGCTTGCCTTCCACGCCAAGGAAAGTCCTGTCCGGACGGGTGCAGTCTTCGGTCTTCATATCTTCACAGCCCATCAGTCCGGCCCATGGCTAACAGGCCGGACGCCCGAGAACCCTTTAGTCCAGGACTCCTCAGCTGGTACTGCGGAATGGAAGTGCCTCCAAAAATGCCAAACTTCATATTGGAAGAGCATATGGCAAATCAATTGGAAGTTATTGTGTCAAACCCATACATGACTTGTCAACGGGTGATCCCTTTTCAGAAATGACGCAGCTTGCAATGTTTGAATTTGGGTGTTGTAATCTTTGAACTTGAACCTTGCAATATTTATGGTATTTGTTATATTGAACCATTTCTGTTCTCTTGTCTCAACGCAAACAGTTCATCCGGGTGAACCGCATGTCGTACATCGCACACACCTTGATCTGGCTGACCGTTTCCTTTGTGTTCCCTAATCACAAACAGTTCATCCGAGTGAACCATATGCTGTACATGACACACACCGTGATCTGGCTGATCGTTTCTTTTGTGTTGCCTAATCACAAATAGTTCATCCGAGTGAACTGTATGCTATACATCGCACACGCCTTCATCAGGTTGCCCGTTTCTTTTGTTCCGCCTCATCGCAAACGTTTCATTGAACTGAACCGTATGCCATAGATCACACACACAACTAAAATCTGAACCGTGTTTGATGCATCCTCCATTGCAAACATTTTGCACCTTTTTTGACGGTTTTTTAATCCCGGTTCATGATTAATGCATCACACACAGTTTCGTGAAAGGGTCTCTGATCGTAGTGTCGCGTTAGCAGCATCCTGCAGTAGTGGTACTTGATCACAGGGGCATCAGCATCAGTCTCGAGGTCTACCGGAGAGAAGAGGGGGAAGAAACAGTAAATACAGAGCAAACAGATGCATGATAGCCAATAAGCAGCGCAAGGGGGTGTTCTAAGGCAGGGCTACATGGTACCGGCGAAGGGGAAAACATCCGGGAAAGTTTTCCCGAAGTTTGGCATCTTCAGACAAATGAATCAGAGGGGGAAGGTTGCATGTTCGCTATGCTAGGGACACGTGGCAGATGAACCGAGTGCGTGTTCGGATTCGTCTTGTCGTTCTGAGCAACTTTCATGTATAAAACTTTTTCATCCGAGCTATGGATTATTTTATATGATTTTTGAAGTTTTAGTAATATCCTGAAAATATTATTAATTCGACATAAAAGGTGAAATTGCTATGTGCACCCAGCAGAGTGCACACAATAGGGCCACTAGAGGCTAACAGTGGACCCCGTTGACTAGGTCAACTATTGACTAGTTGACTGGTCAACTGGGCAGGGGACCCACATGTCAGTTTTTGTTAGTGCTAATTAATTAACTAATTAGGTAATTAGACTAATTGTGTTTAACTTAATTAAGTTAACTAATCATTTAACTAACTAATTAATTATTTTTATTAATATATTTTTTAAATTTTTTTTACAGGGGGAGGCCCCACGTGTAAGTGGCCCAGGAGCCTCTCGAGCGCTGCGTGGCTTAACGGGCACCGGCCCAGTGTCGTGTGGGTAGTGGAGCCCGTCGGCGCGGAGACCGAACTGGCGGCAGCCAGCGGGCGTGGCCGCGGTGAGGACGGCTGCCTATGGCAGGAGCGGGAGGAGGGGCCGGCGGCGTCAGCGGCGAGGCGAGGCGAGCGGGGAGACGCTGGCGAGGAGGGGCCCGAGCCGCGGGCGCACGGGCGCCGACGGGCGACAGCGCGGCGCAGGCGGGCATGGCGGATATCCGCAATGGAGGGGGCGCAGTGCCCGGAGGCGTGGGGCCTGGGCGGCACTAGCGGCGACAGTTGCAGTAGCAACAGTACTCGGCGGCAGGGTGAGGCCACGGGCGGCTGGCGCGGGTAGCAGCAGTAGCAGGCAGAGTAGCGAGGGCAGCGGGCGGCAGCCGCAGCAGCAGAAGCAGCGGCAGTGGGAGGTGGCCGCGGGCGTGGAACAAGCGGCCAGGGGAGCGATGGCGTGGTCAAGCACGGGCAGGGGGGCGGACGGCAAACTACGCGGCAACCAGAGATCAGGCGTGCGGAAAGCTAGCTACGGCGCACTAGGGGAAGCAAGGAGGAGTCGGGGTGGACCGAAGGCTTACATTGGGGCGACAAGGTAGACTAGCGGGCTCGGGGAGCACCGGAGACAACGAGGTGACCGCGGCGATCTCGGCTGCTCGAAGTAGAAGACGATGGGGTAGGCGACGCAGGACAGCTTCACCGGTCGGCCGCGACGCGTAGAGGACGGGGACGACACCGGGGAGGCCGTAGAATAACCCGTCGAGCCTCGTGGAGGCCGTTGGCAATGGCGACGTGACGGCGGCGGTGACGGATGGGATCGGGGCACTGCGATGTCGACGAACGACCAGAGGGGAACGGGGGCGCGAGGAAGGGAAAGAGGGTTAGGGTTCAGCGATGGGAGAGGGGTCGCCGAGTAATATAGGCAGGGCGGTACCGGCGGATGGTCGCCACGACGTCGGCCAGTGCCGTGGCGGGCATCGACCGTGGGCACGGGGGTGCTGCGTGAACAGGGGATTGAGAGGTTGGTCGGATGGGCTGGTTTGGCTAGAGGGACAGCTGGGCCACGACCCAGTGGGGGTTAGACCTCCTTTCTTTATTTTGTTTTGTCTACCTTTTCTTTTCAGTTTTACATTTATTCTTTTCTTTTTGCATTTCTTTTAGCTAGGAAATGTATTTTGTAAAAAGTGGGACTTGGCCAGATAAATACCTTGCATTTACTAGCATTGCCACAAAAAGTTTGGGAGGCTTTCGAGTTTGTTTGAAATTTTTCATAAATGGAAAGGCATTTAAATGATTGTTTAAGCCACTGTTATATTCACAAAAGGGGATTTAAACACTTTACAAAAGTGTTGGGTCACCACCATAATTAGTTATGGAATATTTGCCACACTTTGAACATTTTATTGTGCATGTTTGAGAAACTTGAATTTTGGACTTTAATTTGAATTTAAATTGAATTAAGATTTGGATCAAGCGAGGATTAGCAACAAGAATGTGATGACATGTGACCCTTAATAGAGGATTGTTGTAGCTAAATTATCCGGGCGTCACAATTCTCCTCCACTACAAGAAATCTTGTCCCGAGATTTAAGGGGTGGAGTAAGGGGGAAAGACTCGAGAAGGATGGGGCTCAACACAAGATAGGTACCTGCGGGCTATCTCAGTGAACGTGCCATAGAGGCATCTCTCGAGTTCAAATTCAAGAAAGCCATCAAGAGCAAGATAAGGAGGTGTAATAAGAAGCTTCAACCGGGTAGGCAATCGTTCATTGCCTGAAACAGAGGGTGAAAGGGGTTCAGAGCAATGGGAATAAGTATTGCATCTGATACCAGAATAGATCACTAGGAAGGTGGCTCGTGATTTACATACGAAGCCAAGTGCGAGGAACAACTTTGGAAAACAGGGATGTACATGAGAGTCAGGTTTTGATCCTGTGGAACTGTGGGTTAGAAGTGGGAAGGCGCTAACATTTTGCACGATCATGAAAGCAAGGCAGGTCAAAGGATAGCGTGTTATTTATGTTGGCAACAACATTGGTATCAAGGGCGAGGGACAAAGAGAACCATTTTCCTGCTCGTTAAGACGAGGCGAACCAATAGACAAAGTTCTCGTCCATCGATGGCTACTTGAATGTCATCAACAATAGTAACAAGTCCTTACTGACGGAGTTAGTACACCGAGGTGTTTACATAAGCAGAGAATTATCACTGCTCTGATATGTTAGGTCACAGCGGCATCAGCATCGGTCTCGAGGTCTACTAGAGAGAAGAGGGGGAAGAAACAGTAAATACAGAGCAAACAGATGCATGCCAGGCAATAACCAGCGCTAGGGGGTGTTCTAACGCAGGGCTACACGATAGCGGCGAAGGGGGAAACATCCGGGAAAGTTATCCCAAAGTTTGGCATCTTCTGTTCGCTATGCTAGGGATGCGTGGCAGATGAACGGAGTGCGTATTCGGATTCGTCTCGTCGTTCTGAGCAACTTTCATGTATAAAACTTTTTCATCTGACTTAAGGATTATTTTATATGATTTTCGAAGTTTTAGTAATACCCTGAAAATATTATTAATTCGAAATAAAAGGAGAAATTTCTATGTGCACCCAGCAGAATGCACACGGCAGGACCACCAAAGGCTGACAGTGGACCCCGCTGACCAGGTCAACTGTTGACTAGTTGACTGGTCAACTGGGCAGGGGACCCACATGTCAGTTTCTGTTAGTGCTAATTGATTAACTAATTAGGTAATTAGACTAATTGTGTTTAACTTAATTAAGTTAACTAATCATTCAACTAAGTAATTAATTATTTTTATTAATATATATATTTTTTAAATCTTTTTTTACAGGGGGAGACCCCACGTGTAAGTGGCCCAGGAGCCACTCGGGCGCTGGGCGGCTTAACGGGCACACATGCACCGGCCCGGTCTTGTGCGGGCAGTGGAGCCCGTCGGGGCGAAGACCGAACTGGCCGCGGCCAGCGGGCGTGGCCGCGGTGAGGATGGTTGCCCGTGGCAGGAGCGGGAGGAGGGTCGGCGGCATCAGCGGTGAGGCGAGGTGAGCGGGGAGGCGCGGGCAAGGAGGGGTCGGAGCCGCGGGCGCGTGTGCGCCGACGAGCGACAACGCAGCGCAGGCGGGCATGGCGGAGAGCCGTGGCGGAGGGGGCGTGGTGGCCGGAGGCGTGGGGCCGAGCGGCGCTAGCGGCGACAGTTGCGGCGGTAGCAGTACTCGGCGGCAGTGGTAGCGATGACGGCGCGGGCGCAGAGGCGGGCATCCGCGGGGTCAGAGGCGGGGCGCGCACGCTGTAGGCAGGGCCGGGCTGCAGATGCAGTGCGCGGACAGGGACGAGCAGGGTGAGGCCACGGGCGACTGGCGCGGGTAGCAGCAGTAGCATGCAGAGTAGCGAGGGCAGCGGGCGGCAGCCGCAACAGCAGAAGCAGCAGCAGCGGGAGGTGGCCGCGGGCGCGGAACAAGCGGCCAGGGGAGCGATGGCGTGGTCGAGCACGGGCAGGGGGGCGGACGGGAAACTACGCGGCAACCTTGTAAGACAATAAGTTTTGGGGGAACTAGCACAACCCTCTAGGGGTGGCTTGTCTCATTATATATAATGGATGTGTTACAATACGTACATATGTACAGAAGCTATACATAGTCTAACACCCTCCCTCAATCTTAGCCACTTTCTAAAGAACTGAGAAGGGTAAGATTGCGCCTACAAGCCTCAAACTGTGGCAGAGGTAAAGGCTTAGTGAAGATGTCTGCAAGTTGATCCTTAGATGAGATAAACTTGATCTGGAGTTGCTTCTGTGATACACGTTCCCGTACAAAGTGATAGTCAACTTCAATGTGTTTCGTTCGGGCATGAAATACTGGATTTGCAGAAAGGTATGTAGCACCGATGTTATCACACCAAAGAATGGGAGGCTGTGGTTGAGACAAACCCAACTCCTGAAGCAAAGACTGCACCCAAATAATCTCTGCAGTAGCATTAGCCACAGCCTTGTACTCAGCTTCAGTACTACTACGTGACATAGTAGCCTGTTTCCGAGCACTCCAGGCGATCAAATTAGGACCAAAGAATACTGCATAACCCCCCGTGGATCGCCTGTCATCTGGGCTACCAGCCCAATCTGCATCAGAGAAGGCCGAAAGGACCCGAGAGGAAGTCGGCCGAATATGCATACCAAATGTCAGGGTGAACTGAAGATAACGAAGAATGCGTTTAACAGCAGCCCAATGAGTATCTCTGGGAGCCTGAAGATACTGACAAACCCTGTTAACAGCATAAGAGATATCTGGTCTCGTGATCGTCAAGTACTGAAGTCCACCAACAATGCTCCTGTACTCTGTGGCATCCGCAGGAGACAAAAGCTCACCATCAACAGTTGTTATCTTGTCGGTAGACGACATGGGTGTGGTGGTCGGTTTGCACTTCAGCATGCCCGCTCTTTGTAACAACTCCAAGGAGTACTTCTTTTGCGTAAGGACAAGACCAGTAGCACGAGAAGTGACCTCAACTCCAAGAAAGTAGTGAAGCTTCCCAAGATCTTTGACCGCAAAATCAGCACCAAGAGAGCAGACAAGAGCATCAGCAGCATACTGAGAAGAGCTGACAAGGATAATATCATCGACATATACCAAAAGATACATGGTGACTTCTGGCTTCTGTAGAAGAAATAATGAAGTGTCAGCAGTGGACGGCACAAACCCATGAGCACGAAGGGCAGAGGCAAGGCGGGCATGCCAGGCACGAGGAGCTTGCTTCAAACCATATAGTGCTTTGGACAGACGACAGATATAGTCAGGACGATCAGGATCAGAGAAACCAGGCGGCTGTTTCATATAAACCTCTTCCTCCAAAAATCCATGTAGAAAAGCATTCTGCACATCAAGTTGACGAAGTGACCAACCACGAGAAACAGCAATGGAGAGAAGAAGCCGAATAGTGGTAGGCTTGACGACAGGACTGAAGGTGTCCTCATAGTCAAGACCATGGCGCTGCCGAAAACCGCGAGCAACAAGTCACGCTTTGTAACGCTCAATAGATCCATCCGAATGCTTCTTCACTTTGAATACCCATTTTGAGTCAATAACATTTACCCGTGGTGGTGGAGGAACGAGAGTCCATGTTTTGTTACGAAGGAGAGCATGAAACTCCTGCTCCATAGCCTCTCGCCAATGTGGAATGCGCAGGGCAGCCTGATATGAGCGAGGCTCAGAAGATGGATCCGCAACAGCAGCAGCCAAACATGCAGCCAACCAAGCAACCGTACCATCCTTACGTTCCTTAGGTTTGAAAATGCCACTGCGACTGCGTGTATGTGGTCGGGACACAGGAACCACCGAGGTCGACGGAGCAGCCTGCAACGGGCTGGAGGACGGCGATGTTAACGAGTCAGCCGGTGACGAGGAGCCAGACACAGTAGCCTCGGGCTCGGTCGGCGAAGAAGGCCGGCCCACCGGCGAAACCGGCAGAGCAGACGAAGCAGCTGGCGACGCCGGCGTCACAGACCGGGCCGATGGCGAGCCCGGCATAGTGGGCCGTGGCGCGGCCGGTGTCGCGGGCCGATCCGCAGATGAAGGCGACGTGAGGACGGCGTCGCGGACCCGAGCTGCAGGCGAAGACGGCGTGACGGGCCGAGCCGCGGGCGAAGACGGCGTGACAGGCCGAGCCGCTGTAGACTCGGCGGCCGCTGGCGAAGAGGGCCGAGCCGCTGGAGACGCGGCGGTCGCTGGCGTAGCGGACCGAGCAGTGGAGATGCTCGGTGCGACGGGCTCTTCGGGTGACCATGCATGGGCACGCGAATCGATGCCATGCAACATAGGGCGATCGACGTGCCCATCAGAAGGCGGCGATGATGATGGTGAATCCTCCAACAGCTCCAAACGAGCCCCACGTCCGGTTCCTGCACCATGGTTAGGTAACAGCAAAGGAGAGTATGCAACATCATCAAATTGGTCAGAAGCAACAGAGGATGAATGCAGAGATGGTGGTTCAACAGTGGACACAGGAAGTTTGGCAAAGGGAAAAACATGCTCATCAAACACGACGTCCCGAGATATATAGACACGATTAGTGGGAACATGAAGACATTTGTAACCTTTATGAAGAGAGCTATAGCCAAGAAAAACACACTTCTTAGAACGAAACTCAAGCTTGCGCTTATTATATGGACGAAGATGCGGCCAGCAAGCACACCCAAATACCTTGAAAGAGGTATAATCAGGTTGTTCATTAAGGAGAACCTCAATGGGAGTCTTCATGTTTAAAACACGAGTGGGAGTACGGTTGATGAGAAAGCATGCAGTGGTGAAAGCATCACTCCAAAACCGAAACGGAACAGATGCATGGGCCAAAAGAGTAAGACCAGCTTCAACAATATGACGATGCTTACGTTCGACTGAACCATTCTGCTGATGTGTATGTGGACATGCTAAACGATGAGCTATCCCAAGCGACTGAAAGAAGGAGTTGAGGTTGTGATACTCGCCCCCCCAGTCCGACTGGACATGAACAATTTTGTGCTTGAGAAGACGTTCAACATGTTTTTGAAACTGAACAAAAATATCAAACACATCAGATTTGCGTTTAATAAGGTAAAGCCAGGTAAAGCGACTATAAGCATCAACGAAACTGATATAGTAATTATGACCACTGACAGAAGTCTGAGCAGGACCCCATACATCTGAAAACACAAGCTCTAAAGGATGTTTCACCTCACGACTGGACTCCGAAAAAGGAAGTTCATGACTCTTCCCCTGCTGACAAGCATCACACACTGCTACATCTTTATTACTAGACAAACTAGGAAGCTCATGACGACGCAAAATATGACGGACAATAGGTGTGGCCGGGTGACCAAGACGAGCATGCCACTGTGACGGAGAGACCCGAACTCCACTGAAAACACGGGCGACGCCAGGATGCTCCAGACGGTAGAGGCCCTGGCACAACCGCCCACTAAGAAGAATGTCCCTCGTGCCCCGATCCTTAATAAAAAGATCAAAAGGGTGAAATTCACAAAGCACATTATTATCATGTGTGAGTTTAGGAACTGAAAGAAGATTACGGGTCACAGATGGAACTCGAAGAACATTGCGAAGCTGAAGACTCCTATTGGCATGGCTAGTGAGAAGAGATGCTTGACCAATATGAGAGATGTGCATACCTGCTCCATTGGTGGTGTGGATCTTGTCGGAGCCATGATAGGGTTCACGAGTGTGAAGCTTCCCCATCTCGCTGGTCAGATGCTCTGTCGCCCCAGAGTCCATGTACCAGTGTGGATCGATGGAGTAGGACTGAGTGTGTCCCTGTTGCTTCTGCGGCGCGGGACGATCAGCCATGGCGACCTGACGGGCATTGTTGCGTGTATCTTTGCCGTCATTGCCAAGACCAAGGAAGCTTCGCTGGAAGCGCTTATGACACTTGGAGGCCCAGTTCCCATCGCGGCCACAAAGCTGGCACACACGTGGACCGCCAGCCCCCGGTAAGATCGCAGTAGGTGGGGGGGCCGAGGCGGGCGACGGTGGCAGCCCCAAGGGAGACCGGGGTGATGAAGAAGAGCGGCCACCCTTGGTGGCGGCGTTGGCCGAGAGGGAGCCAGTGCCCCTAGAGCGGCGTGTCTCGACCCGTTGCTCAGTGAGAAGGAGCCGAGAGAAAACCTCGTGTGCCAGCATGGGTGTCGAGTTGCCCCGCTCGTTGATGATCTCGACTAAGGCATCATACTCCTCATCAAGACCATTGACAATAAACGAGTTGAACTCGGAGTCGGTGAGGGGCTGTCCAATGGAGGTCAATGTGTCGGCGAGGCCCTTGACCTTGTTGTAGAACTCAGTGGCAGTGGAGTCAAGCTTCTGACACTCTCCAAGCTGACGACGGAGTGCAGAGACACGAGCCTGGGACTGCGCTGCAAAGGTTCGCTCAAGGATGGTCCAGGCCTCATGAGACGTCTTCGTGAAGACAACAAGTCCGGCAACTGCCGGCGAGAGCGACCCCTGGATGGAGGAGAGGTTCGCCTGGTCCTGCCCCGTCCAGACGCGATGGGCCGGATTGTAGACCGGACCGTGCACGCTGTCTACCAGTGCGGGTGGGCAGGGAAGCGATCCGTCGACGTAGCCTAGCAGGTAGTGACTCCCCAAGAGCGGGAGAACCTGCGCACGCCAGAAGATGTAGTTATCGGCGGAGAGCTTGATGGTGATGAGATGACCGAAGTGAAACGGCGGCGGCGAAGACGATCCCATCGAGGGGGCTGCCTGGGGTGCAAACACCATGGAGGCAGCCGGAGGCACCGAAGCCGATGCGGGAGGAGGCGGGACCGCAGCCAGGGCGGACGCCGCAAAGCTCGCGGCCGGGTCGGACGCCGCAAGGCCCGCGGCCGGGGCGGACGCCGCCAACCCCGCCAGCGGGGCGGTGTGATCCGCTTGCGGCAGGAGCGGCGGGACGACGCCCGCGGAGTCCGCAGCGGACGGCGGCGCCGCGGTGTGGACCACGAGGTTGCGCCCAAGCGAGGGCGCCGGCGGCGTGGAGTAGACGGAGCCGATGCTCCTGGTCCCGATCGGAGCCGGAACGGCGACGGCATCGAGCGGGAGGTTGAGCAGAGCCGCAAGAGAGGCCGGGAGGAACCCCGCAGCAGTGGAACCGGTGGTGGCGGCGCTCGACATGGCGGCGGTGAAGGCGGCGGCGGCTGCGGCGGCGGTGCGGGTATTAGGGTTTGGAAGCGGAAGCGATCGTAACCTAGTGTGATACCATGTAAGACAATAAGTTTTGGGGGAACTAGCACAACCCTCTAGGGGTGGCTTGTCTCATTATATATAATGGATGTGTTACAATACGTACATATGTACAGAAGCTATACATAGTCTAACAAACCTGAGCTCGGGCATGCGGGAAGCTAGCTACGACACACTAGGGGAAGCAAGGAGGAGTCGGGGTGGACCGGAGGCTTACAGCGGGGCGGAAGGGTAGACTAGCGGGCTCGGGGGAGCACCGGAGACAACGAGGTGACCGCGGCGATCTCGGCTGCCCGAAGTAGAAGACGATGGGGTAGGCGACGCAGGACAGCTCCACCGGTCGGCCGCGGCGCATAGAGGACGGGGACGACGCCGGGGAGGCCGTAGAACAACCCGTCGAGCCCCGGGGAGGCCGTTGGCCGCGGCCGCGGCGACGTGACGGCGGCGGTGACGGACGGGATCGGGGCGCTGAGACGTCGACGAGCGAACAAAGGGGAACGGGGGCGCGATGAAGGGAAAGCGGGTTAGGGTTCGGCGACGGGAGAGGGGTCGCCGGGTAATATTGGCAGGGCGGCACCGGTGGATGGTCGCCACGACGTCGGCCAGTGCCGTGTCAGGCATCGGCCGTGGCCACGGGGGACTGCGTGAACAGGGGATTGGGAGGGTAGCCGGATGGGCTGGTTTGGCTGGAGGGACAGCAGTGGGGGTTAGACCTCCTTTCTTTATTTTGTTTTGTCTACCTTTACTTTTTAGTTTTACATTTATTCTTTTCTTTTTTGCATTTCTTTTAGCTAGGAAATGTATTTTTTTTTAAATGGGACTTGGCCAGATAAATACCTTGCATTTACTAGCACTGCCACAAAAAGTTTGGGAGGCTTTCGAGTTTGTTTGAAATTTTTCATAAATGGAAAGGCATTTAAATGATTGTTTAAGCCACTGTTATATTCACAAAAGGGGATTTAAACACTTTAAAAAAGTGTTGGGTCACCACCATAATTAGTTATGAAATATTTGCCATACTTTGAACATTTTATTTTGCATGTCTGAGAAACTTGAATTTTGGATTTTAATTTGAATTAAGATTTGGATCAAGCGAGGATTAGCAACAACAATGTGATGACATGTCACCCTTAACAACGCAAGCGCTCATACATACGCACATACACTCACCCCTATGAATGCACACACGCACACCCTACCCCTATGAGCACATCCGAGAGACTAAGCCGGCATGTCATCTTGAAATTTATGAAATCACCATAGGCGTGAATGCACACACGCATACCCTATCCCTATGAGCACATCCGAGAGACTAAGCCGGCATGTCATCTTAAAATTTACAAAGTCACCATAGACACCTAATACGAGCACCAGGACTTGAACCCTGATTGCTGGGGATACCACTGTCCCTCTAACCATCCAATCACAGGTTGGTTTGCCGAGTAGAGATGGTTTGCCAGCCTCTTGTGGCATAGGATTCAAGTGCGTGGCTTTCATTCTACCACCACCTACTAGTATAATGAATTTATTCGGAAACCGCTAGCCGGGGTTCATCCCAAATTTAAGGAACACATTCCAAGGAAGTGTGCGTCATATTATAGGCAATTTAAATTTCGAGTGCAATCATTGAGAGGCGGTAACATACATTAACTGGTTTTGCTGTTGCGTGCTGCAGCGAAAGCTGTCCATCCACCCCGAATTGGAGCAGCCGGAAAGCAACGTTCGACGGGTGTCGATGGGCAATGAAACAACGATCGACAGTCATGTTTATTGACTATCTATAGTAAAACCACGCGCCGTATGGAACTTCGGTTCCAGGCTTCCAGATTCTAGCACAACGTATTACACTACGTGCTTCCGAACGATGGCAACTGTGATCACAATCTTCACTGATAACATGAATCAAAGTATTGGGCCGAAAAGAGGAATAACAGGATATAGCACGGATCACTTCTTTATTCATCCACACTCTCTATGTAAGCTACTGCAGTTTACGTCACACAGCGAAGCAGGCATTCTCAGTGCCTATTTTATTTATTCCTCAACAATTTCCATGTCTGCGAGGTCAGCCGACGTGAACTCGCCCTCCGCCGAGAACAGCACGGTTTCAGCTCTGACGATCTTCTTCTGCGGAATCTGGCCGATCTTGCGCAGGTCGTCGTCGGCGAGCCACCAGTCGAAGATCCCGAGGTTCTCCTTGAGCCTCTCCTTGCTGAAGCTCTTGACGATCGGGGTCACCCCTTGCTCGTAGATCCACCTCAGCGCTACCTGAACGAGAAGAAAGAGGAATCGGTTAGTGCCATACGAACTGCATGCTCCATTGTTCCTAGCAGTTGCCAGGAGAAACGGGGCGTGTACCCTACCTGTGCGATGGTCTTTCCTCTAGCCTTGGCGATCTCCGCGAGCACCTCGGAGTCCAGCACGGCGTTTCCGTCGCCGTTCCAGTTCTGCCCTCCCAACGGCGAGTAGGCTGCCACGTGGATGCCCTTCTCGGCGCAGTACCCCCTCAGCTTCCTCTGCTGCCAGACCGGGTTCAGCTCCACCTGCACATCACACGCAGCTAGCGCTGAGTTCCAGTGAATATTCAGACAGTGCTACTCAGTAATCTCGTGGTATTATGTTCAGCAACCTGGTTGACTGCAGGATGGACGGTGGCAGCGGCGAGGAGCTTGTCGAGGTGGCTGGTGGTGAAGTTGCTGACGCCGATGGCCTTGGCGAGCCCGAGGCGGTGGCACTCCTCCATGGCCCGCCACACGCCCTCGAAGTCGAACGGGACGGCGTCCTCCCGCTTCACCGGGAACACCGTCGGCCCGGGCTTGAGGCTGATCGGCCAGTGGATCAGATACAGGTCCACGTACTCCATCTGCAGGTTCCTGAAGAAACGAAGCACAAACACCGAGACGATCGATCAAGATCTACTGAAGTCAACGGGCAAAAGTAAGTCTAGATCGACCGAGCTTACTGGAGGCTCTCCCGGAGGGACGGGAGCACGAGGTGCGGGTGGCACTGCGTGCACCAGAGCTTGGACGTGACGAACACCTCCTCCCGGGACGCCAGGAGCCCGCGGCGCACCGCCTCCGCGAGGGCCTCGCCCAGGGGCCGCTCCGTCGCGTACATGGCGGCCGTGTCGAAGTGGCGGTAGCCCACCTCCACCGCCTCCAGCACGGCCTTCACGGTGGTCTCCGGCACCACCGGGAACGTGGCGGTGCCCATGCCGATCGCCGGCATGGGCCTCGCGCCGCCGGACCGCAGCGCCACCTCCGGCACCGCCGCTGTCGTCGAGGCCATGCGTCGTCTCTGCAGAGCGATTGAGCCTGTCTTGTCTTGTGGTTCAAGTACAGGACGAGCCACCGGCTTTTATACTGGCCCGAGTGACATAAGGACTTACGTAGCTGTTCGTCCGTTTTTTTTTTTTTTGAAAGGAGCTGTTCGTCCGTTTTTCAAAGGCAGAGAGGTGGATTTTGGTTCTTCCGGCGGGCATGAATTGTTTCTGGAATGAAACAGGATCCTTGGGCGGCGGAGATAGTTGTGAACTACTCCTAAGCCACCACAACACCTGGACAATTGTTTTTTGAGAAGGTCATGGGCAAACTTTTTTTTTAACGTGTGTGAGTTTGCATCTCGTCCACACGCGTGGATCCGCGTCCGTTCTTGGGTGCATGAATTTTGGCATGTTTGTGGTGTCACGTAGGACTAGATTGGTGTGTGGGCGTTCATCCGATCGCCCACACGTCCGTTTCATCACATGGAGGGGCCGATGTGTGGGCGTTTAGCAGTTCGCCCACACGCCAGTTTTCACTCACGCATAAGGGCTGGTGTGTGGGCATTTGCTATCTCGCCCACACGCCGGTCTTCTCTCCCACATCCAAGCTGTCAGTTGCCATACGTTTTGCAGTGTGCATGGCAACTGCCCTAGTGTGCTTGTAAGCAGATGGCAACTCTTTTTTTTACCCGAACATGTCAGTTGCCATGTGTTTTGCAGGGTACACGGCAACTACCCTAGTGTGCTTGTAAGCAGATGGCAACTCTCTTTTTTACCCGAACATGTTGTTTTGCTATGTCTCTTTGTAGCGCTACACGACAAGTGCCTAGTGTTAGTAGATGGCAACTCTTAAGGTTTTCAAATCATGGCAACTGTAGTAAATTAGACCATGCATGGCAACTGCTTAGTGTTATTAGATGGCAACCTCTAAAGTTTTCAAATCATGACAACTATAGTAAATCAGACCATACATAGCAACAGCTGCAGTTGTCCAAAATGGCATCTGACACTTGATCTGAGATGGCAACTGCAGTTGAGCAACCATGGCAACTGTAGTTCAGCGACATGGCAACTGCAGTTAAACGGACATTGAAGAGGATCCGGACCATGGCAACTACGGGGACGCGTGGTGACTGTCACACGGGGCGTGCGGGACCGTGAGATAGGTGGCTAAGAGAGGTCATGTGCGCGTTATGCATTTTGCCCACACGTAGACGTGTGAGAGGAACCGCAAGGAAAAAAAAAGCGTGTGGACATTGATTGTTTTGCTCATACGCCTACGTGTGGGTTAGTCCTCTTAGACATCACACAAAACATGTGAACAAATCCCTTAACACCCACGCATGTGGCAGTTATCGTCATCTTTTTTTAGAAGATCATGGACAAAGCTGAGCTAGAGTAGTGCTAGACAATTTCTCTTACCATACGCTTCGTTCTCCGCCATACTTTCTTAGTAATTCTCAGGCCCAGTTCTTCCTCACACATATACAAAAAAAAGCTATGAGACCCACATGTCTGTCATACATGATACATCCATCTCCTAACCAGGACCCACCTCAGTTCTTGACTTGTCGCGCTCGCCACAAGAAATTTGGCTTGCCTGTGGGACAAGCAGGAGCCTTCTACTATCCATCCAAGCTTAAATTTCGTCGATTTTCTAGGAGCAACTAGTGCTAGTCTTTCTTTCTTCCTTATTCGCGAAAAGTCTTTCTTTCTTCCTGGAGAGAAGAGAAGATGATGCTGGCGCGAGACAAGGAAAGATCAGCCAACCGAAGATGTTGTGGCATGTGGCCAAGTCCATTTGTGACACAGTGAGTGACGACTGACGGCTACCCACAAGCACTGTAGGGAACCCGTCAGGATCATCACAATTGATGACGCCAAGCAGGACCTCATCCAGGTAGGTTACAGGTAGTAGCTCCAGAAGCATCTCACCAAATCTTTGTAATTTGGAGTGCATAAATGGCGCATGCATCTTCACCAAATTACAGGTTTAAATGGCGCATGCATCTTCATAATTTGACATCTACGTTTCAACAACATCAACCTCTGAAAGATCGACGCCAGGGACACCTTCAGGGCAGAGGATCGCCAACACCGTGACCTTCTTGTACTGCGGTATCTGGGTAATCTTGAACCGGTCTTCGTCGGTCAGTTCCCAGTCAAAGATTTCGAGGTTCTCCTGAAGCCTCTCCTTTTTCATACTCTTGGCTACCATGCTCGCTCCTTGCTCGAAGATCCATCTCAGTGAGATCTGCAGGAAAATGGGAGTCAATTGCACTGCTAATATCGAGGTGCAATTTTTGCTTACTGTAATGCCATAGAGGGGACCCATACGCTGTAACATTCAGGTGCGATTGACTCAGCATTGCTTGCATTTAGGTTGTTCACAAAATTTGACAAATATTTGTTCACATTCTGCACTTATTAGTTCATAATCTAAACAAACCTCATTTCCAATCATGGATGATGCTAGAACCTTGCACGAATTGGTGACAAGGCAGATTCTGGTACATACCAAACAGTTCCTAAGATTGAAGCGATGATTAATACCTGAGCTATGGATTTTCCTCTAGCTTCGGCAATCTCTTTCAGAATTTCAGACTGTAGCACGGCATTGATTTTGGATGTCCTGCTTTGGCCTCCCAGGGGAGAATAAGCAGTCACATGAATTCCTTTCTCTTTGCAGAATTCAATCAGTTTTTTCTGCTGCCAAGCTGGATTCAACTCAACCTGAAAGGTTATCCCATGCATCAAAGAACAATGACAACAATTTAGGGTAGACCGGGGCAAGTTTTTACAGAAGGATTTTAAACTAAATCAGCTTCTACTTCTTCTTTGGTTCGTGAAATCATAGAATAGACAAGAGAAGGTTGCATCACCATTACTTGTACGATTGATCAACACAAACCTGATTCACTGCTGGGGGGATTTCTGCAATTGCAAGTAGCTCCTGCAATTTCTTCGTTGTGAAATTGCTAACACCAATCATTTTAGCAAGGCCAAGGCGATGACATTCCTCCATTGCCTGCCATACGCCTTTCAAGTCCATCTATACGATGTCTTCCCTTTTCATTGGGAAGTGTGGTTTGCTGGGCTTTACGCTCATAGGCCAGTGGACCAAGTACAAATCAACATATTCCATTTGAAGGTTTCTAGGCATGGCAAGACAAGCTTAGCACAGAAGTGGCAGAATACAGCTATAAGGGAAACAAGCTTCTGTACCAGTACAGTAATAGTCTTCGATTCTTGAAGCGAATGTCAAGTAAAGACTATACTACATAAGTTTTGATTGCGAACAAACTATATGACTAAATACTATAATTCATGTGTTGTCTGTCAGTTACCCAAGTTTATTTTTAAAATTGTCATTGGTACTCTTTTGTTGGTACATTTACATACACTCAATTAAAATCACACGGTGAGAAGAAAATGTGATGAAGGATCAAATCTCATACATGATTGTCCATTTTTATATAAAGTCATAGAGTAAGGTATGAAGTTGCAATCTGAATATATAACTAGATTCTGCATACTTGCATAGTTTCAAGGAAAAATAATAATTAACATTTGAAATGGTTATAAATCCCGCATAGGACATGTGATCTCCGATAGCATACATCTAATTCAGAGCTGATTTCATTTCACGTTGTCAACTGCTACTAGTTTTAAAATATAAAGTTAGTTTGCTTTTTGAAATTTCAATTTTGAAATGAAAAGAGTTGTATGGTAAGCTTAATGATAATACTGGACAGACATGCCGTCTGAGAGTTCATTCTAGGTTGCTAGAAATTGCTATTGAATCTCAATTACCCCTCAAAGCAGCTGGACCAATAGCCAATTATCCTCATTTTGACCCAACTCTGGAGTCTGGACATAACTTACAAACTAGAAATTGCAGTTAAGTTTTACTCCCTCCATCCCAAAATGTAAGATGTTTTTTTTGATACTATGATAGTGTCAAAAACCGTCTTACATTTTGGGACGGAGGGAGTACTAAATTGCACAATGTCTATACTGAAACTGAATGATGTGTGGCCGTAAGTAACTGGGCTCTACAAAAAAAATTCAGGCGAGCAATAAGAATTAATAAAACTGAAAAGTAAAGTTCAAGGAATGAACCCAAGACGGCTTAACTGCAAGCTTTCCTTGAGGGAAGGGAGCACGAGATCCGGGTGGCACTGCGTGCACCACACCTTGGTCGTCACGAACACCTCCTCGCGGGACGCTATGACCCCGCGCCGCGCCGCCTCCGCCACTGCCTCGCCGACGAGGTGCTCGGAGGGGTAAACCGAGGCCGTGTCGAGGTGGCGGTAGCCGAGCTCCAATGCGGCGAGCACGGCGTTCTTGACGTCCTCTGCCACGAACGGGAACGACGCCGTGCCGATCCCCAGGGCCGGCACCGGCCGGCCGCCGGAACCCGCCGGGAACTCCGGGATTTTGGAGGAGCGGCTGCTGCCGCTAGGCGACGCCATGACACTACGAGTGACTCCACGGGGTCTGGGCAGGATTCGGGCAGGGACGATGGTTGAATCCGAGCCCACGAATTTGGAACTTCTAGAGAAAGGGCTCAAGGGTTGGATAGCTGCCCTGGAAGCGGGGGCTGTTTTTTTCTCTCTGTTTTTTCTTTTTTCTTTTTTGCAAAGAATTTGGGGCTGCATAAAGCTAGGGTGATGCCCCTAAGGCCCTGTTCGGGAACCCACCCACTCCAAGAATCTCGGGAACGAGGAAAGTGCAGCTCCATGGTTTCCAACTACAGCTCCGCCCGCTCCGGGAGCTGAGTTGAGGAGCGGAGCGTTTCCGAACACTGCCTAAGTATGTAGGATCGAATGTGAAGAGAAATATGTTCGGAAGGTGCAACGAAAAGTGTGTTCTGGTGCATAAAGCTGCAAAAATTGGAGCGAAGAGTAGAGATGCATGGCATACGTGTGTTGGGAAGAAAAAAATCAATGTAGATGCCTCGTATTACATTTTCTCATGGGACATGTATATCCATATGACACTGTAGTTTATACTCTAAGAGCATCTCCGGCCATTCAGCCCCCAGGGCGCCGACAAAAAGCGGCCTGGGGGCGAACCGGTGCTAGATCGGCCCCTGGGGCGAACTAGCTTCCAGCCACGCCCCCAGGCGCCCCCCAACCCGCTGCAAATTCAAACGTAGTCATTCCCTCTCACAAAATAGACGCCACAAATTCGGCGATCATGCGGCCACAGTTCGGCGATCGAATGAAAAGTTCGGCGTTCAAAAAGAAAGGGCACGCGTGCAGCGCATTAGACGACGAGGTCGGCCTCCGGCGTCGGCGGAGTCGGCGTGCGCGGGCTTGGCGGGGTCGGAGCTTCTTCTGTGTTGGGCGGCGTCGGCGTGGCTTCTGTGCTGGGCGGCGTCGGCGTGGCTTCTGTACTGTGGGGACTCGTGGAGGCATCATCGCTCGGACTTGGCGGCGGCGTGGGCGTGGGCGTGGGAGTTGGCGGCGCCGTCGGCGGCAGCTGGTTCAGGATGAGACCACGCTCCGCCAAGTACCACGCCTTGACTGCCTCGTCGTTGCTCTGGAGCATGTCTGCCCCGCCCAGCAGGAAAGCCAGGTCGATGTTCCTCTTCTTCGCGGCGACGTTGGTCCGGAGTAGGTCGAGCTTGACGGCGCTGCTTGTCATCAACGCCGAGCACCGCGCCTCGGTCTTCTCTTCACACAGGACGGCCCGGGCCTGTCCATCGGTGAGGCAATGCTCGATGGACTCCTGCACCCGCGCGGTAGCCGCGTCGACGTGTTTCGCCTTCTTGGCCCCTTTGTTGCCGTCCGGCCACCCCTCTGACGCGCCCGGCGTCGGTGCGTCCGGCTTGTAGGTCTCCTTGGCCTTGTCGAGGGTGCGCCGGACTTCTGCCCACTTCTCACACTTGTCAATGCGCTTGTAAATGTGGAGGTATTTGAACTCTTGGTTGCAGTTGCCTAGGCGATACAAGGCGAACATGCGCACCAGCTACGCGGAGGAACAAATAGTTGGCGGGCGTGCACGGCGAATAGAAGCGGGAGACCGGCATGCCGTACCTGATCCTCGACGTTGGCGCCGCTCTCTGGGCGAGCCACGATCTCCTCGATGATCTCATGCCATTTGTTGCACGCCGCCTGGATGAGCCCCCAATGGTTCACCATTGCCTTCGCCCCGCGATGCATGTAGACGCCTTTAAAGTAGGGGTCGACGAGCTTGCGCTCGTTGAACTCGGCCTTGATGCACTCCCAGTACGTCTCGATGCTCTGGTTCGTGCCGGTGGTCGGGTCGAGGCAGACGACTTTCCACACTTCGGCGAGGCATTCCTATTCCTTGGACGTTCACTTAATGCGCGGCTCGCCGGTCCTGGCCGCCCCCTTCTTCTTGCGCCTCCTCGCCGGAACGGTCGCCGGCTCCTCCTCCTCCTCCTCGTGCTCCTTCGGCTCCTCCTCGCCGTACTCGAGCTCGCCATCCATGCCGCCGCTGAGGTCCACCGTGTCGTCCTGGGTAGCGAACCCGGGGGACGTGGCGGCCGCGGCCGAACCTGCTGCGGTGATATCGTCCATGTCGGCGAGGTGCGACGTGGAAGCTTGTGAGAAGGGCAGTGCACCACGGCGGAGAGGGGGCGTCGGGGAGCACGCGTAAGCCGGCGGTGAGTGGTTGTATGGAGGGTACTACACGCCGGCGAAGGCGGGCGAGGGCGTGTGCTGGGTTGGGTGTCCATGGGGGAAGGTTACGTTGGGGTTGAACCCACCGTGCGTGTCCCCGTCGGCGTAGGCCGGCGACGGCGTGCATCCCCATGGTTGCGGCAACGACGAGAAGCCGGACGGAGAGACGACGCTTTGCTGGCTCCAGGGTACGTACTGGGCGTGGCCGCCTGGTGGATTCATCATCCCCAAGCGAGTCGCCTCGGCCTCGGCTTGGCCTGCCGCAACCGCAGCGGCACGCGCCGTGTTGTCACGGGCCTTCTTGGCGATTGCCCTATTCCGCCGGTCGGTGGTGACGGCCTCCCGTCGCTGAACTTCCGCCCTCCACTCGGTGTTTGTCATGTCCGGTGGCTTGGACGGCGGCGCCCTCGGCTTCCTCTGCTTCGGCTAGGCGACGGAGGCGGTCGCGGTGGTCGCGGCGAGGGGGATCACGTACTTCTTCGACGACATGGCGGCGGCTGGGAGGCGAGCGGGAGGGAGATTGGCGGGAGGAAAGGAGAGAATGAGAGGGAAGTGGGGGGCGAGGACGGGAAGAAACGGCGGGAAGAGGCTCTCGACTCGCCGACAGAGCGGCCCCACACTCTTTTCGCTTGTGCTAGCGCCCCCAGGCGCGCCCTAGCGCGCCGGGTTCGTCCTGGGTCCGCCGGCACCAGTTTTGGTGTGAGACGGCGAAAAAGGGGCTACTGGGGCGCGACTGGGCCGAATTTTGGGCGCCGGCGCGGCAAAAACACCTGGGAAGGGCCTGTTGGGGCTGCGGCTGGAGATGCTCTAAGAGCCAATATAAAGGCATGTTGGGGAACGTAGTAATTTCAAAAAAGTTCCTACGCACACACAGGATCATGATGATGCATAGCAACGAGAGGGGAGAGTGTGTCCATGTACCCTTGTAGACCGAATGCGGAAGTGTTAGCACAACGCGGTTGATGTAGTCGTACGTCTTCACGATCCAACTGATCCAAGTACTGAACGCACGGCACCTCCGAGTTCTGCACACGTTCAACTCGATGATGTCCCGTGAGCTCCGATCCAGCAAAGCTTCATAGGAGAGTTTCGTCAGGACGACGGCATGGTGAAGATGATGATGATGCTACCGACGCAGGGCTTCGCCTAAGCACCGCTACGATATGATCGAGGTGGATTATGATGGAGGGGGCACCGCACACGGCTAAGAGATCAAAGATAAAATGTTGTGTCTCCAAGGGGTGCCCCCCTCCCCGTATATAAAGGAGTGGAGGAGGGGGAGGGCCGACCCTCTCTATGGCGCACCCTAGGGGAGTCCTACTCCCACCGGGAGTAGAATTCCCCCTTTTCTAGTAGAACTAAGAGCCCTTCCAAGTAGTAGGAGTAGGAGAGACGGAAAGGGAAAGAGAAGAGAAGGAAGGAGGGGGCGCCGCCCCTTCCCTTAGTCCAATTCGGACTAAGCATTGGGGGGAGGGCAGCCTCTCCTCTCTCTTTCCCCTAAAGCCCAACAAGGCCCATATACTGTTGGGGAACGTAGTTATTTCAAAAAAAAAATCCTACGCACACGCAAGATCATGGTGATGCATAGCAACGAGAGGGGAGAGTGTTGTCTACGTACCCCTCGTAGACCGGAAGCGGAAGCGTTAGCACAACGCGGTTGATGTAGTCGTACGTCTTCACGGCCCGACCGATCAAGCACCGAAACTACGGCACCTCCGAGTTCTAGCATACGTTCAGCTCGATGACGATCCCCGGACTCCGATCCAGCAAAGTGTCGGGGAAGAGTTCCGTCAACATGACAGCGTGGTGACGATCTTGATGTTCTATCGTCGTAGGGCTTCGCCTAAGCACCGCTACAATATTATCGAGGATTATGGTGGAGGAGGGCACCGCACACGGCTAATAGATTTCAAGGATCAATTGTTGTGTTCATGGGGTGCCCCCTGGCCACGTATATAAAGGAGTGGAGGAGGTGGGAGAGGGCCGGTCCCTATGGCGCGCCCTGGAGGAGTCCTACTCCCACCGGGAGTAGGATTCCCCCCTTCCAAGTAGTAGGAGCAGGAGTCAAGGCAAGGGAAGGGAGAAGAGAAGGAAGGAGGGGGCGCAGCCCCTCCCCCAAGTCCAATTCGGACTAGGCCTTGGGGGGGCGCCCAACCACTCTTCTCTCTTTCCCCTAAAGTCCAATAAGGCCCATATACTCCCCGGCGAATTTCCGTAATTCTCCGGTACTCCGAAAAATATCCGAATCACTCGGAACCTTTCCGATGTCCGAATATAGTCGTCCAATATATCAATCTTTACGGCTCGACCATTTCGAGACTCCTCGTCATGTCCCCGATCTCATCCGGGACTCCGAACTCCTTCAGTACATCAAAACTCATAAACTCATAATATAACTGTCATCGAAACCTTAAGCGTGCGGACCCTTCGGGTCAAGAACAATGTAGACATGACCGAGACACGTCTCTGGTCAATAACCAATAGCGGAACCTGGATGCTCATATTGGCTCCCACATATTCTACGAAGATCTTTATCGGTCAGACCGCATAACAACATACGTTGTTCCCTTTGTCATCGGTATGTTACTTGCCCGAGATTCGATCGTCGGTATCTCAATACCTAGTTCAATCTCGTTACCGACAAGTCTCTTTACTCGTTCCATATTACATCATCCCGCAAATAACTTCTTAGTTGCAATGCTTGCAAGGCTTATGTGATGTGCATTACCGAGAGGGCCCAGAGATACCTCTCCGACAATCGGAGTGACAAATCCTAATCTCGAAATACGCCAACCCAACAAGTACCTTCAGGGACACCTGTAGAGCACCTTTATAACCACCCAGTTACGTTGTGACGTTTGGTAGCACACAAAGTGTTCCTTCGGTAAACGGGAGTTGCATAATCTCATAGTCATAGGAACATGTATAAGTCATGAAGAAAGCAATAGCAACAAACTAAATGATCAAGTGCTAAGCTAACGAAATGGGTCAAGTCAATCACATCATTCTCCTAATGATGTGATCCCGTTAATCAAATGACAACTCATGACTATGGTTAGGAAACATAACCATCTTTGATCAACGAGCTAGTCAAGTAGAGACATACTAGTGACACTCTGTTTGTCTATGTATTCACACATGTATTATGTTTCCGGTTAATACAATTCTAGCATGAATAATAAACATTTATCATGATATAAGGAAATAAATAATGACTTTATTATTGCCTGTAGGGCATATTTCCTTCAGTCTCCCACTTGCACTAGAGTTAATCATCTAGTTCACATCGCCATGTGATTTAATACCAATAATTCACATCACCATGTGATTAACACCCATAGTTCACATCGACATGTGACCAACACCCAAAGGGTTTACTAGTGTCAATAATCTAGTTCACATAGCTATGTGATTAACACCCAAAGAGTACTAAGGTGTGATCATGTTTTGCTTGTGAGAGAAGTTTAGTCAACGGGTCTGCCACATTCAGATCCGTAAGTATTTTGCAAATTTCTATGTCAACAATGCTCTGCACGGAGCTACTCTAGCTAATTGCTCCCACTTTCAATATGTATCCAGATTGAGATTTAGAGTCATCTGGATCAGTGTCAAAATTTGCATCGACGTAACCCTTTACGACGAACCTTTTTGTCAACTCCATAATCGAGAAACATATCCTTATTCCACTAAGGATAATTTTGACCGTTGTCTAGTGATCTACTCCTAGATCACTATTGTACTCCCTTGCCAAAAAACAGTGTAGGGTATACAATAGATTTGGTACACAGCATGGCATACTTTATAGAACCTATGGCCAAGGCATAGAGAATGACTTTCATTCTCTTTCTATCTTCTGCCGTGGTCGGGCTTTGAGTCTTACTCAATTTCACACCTTGTAACACAGGCAAGAACTCTTTCTTTGATTGTTCCATTTTGAACTACTTCAAAAACTTGTCAAGGTATGTACTCATTGAAAAACTTATTAAGCGTCTTGATCTATCTCTATAGATCTTGATGCTCAATATGTAAGCAGCTTCACCGAGGTCTTTCTTTGAAAAACTCCTTTCAAACACTCCTTTATGCTTTGCAGAATAATTCTACATTATCTCCGATCAACAATATGTCATTCACATATACTTATCAGAAATAATGTAGTGCTCCCACTCACTTTCTTGTAAATACAGGCTTCACCGCAAGTCTGTATAAAACTATATGCTTTGATCAACTTATCAAAGTGTATATTCCAACTCCGAGATGCTTGCACCAGTCCATAGATGGATCGCTGGAGCTTGCATATTTTGTTAGTACCTTTAGGATTGACAAAACCTTCTGGTTGCATCATATACAACTCTTCTTTAATGAATCCATTAAGGAATGCAATTTTGTTTATCCATTTGCCAGATTTCATAAAATGCGGCAATTGCTAACATGATTCGGACAGACTTAAGCATAGATACGAGTGAGAAACTCTCATCGTAGTCAACACCTTGAACTTGTCGAAAACCTTTTTGCGACAATTCTAGCTTTGTAGACAGTAACACTACTATCAACGTCCGTCTTCCTCTTGAAGATCCATTTAATCTCAATGGCTTGCCGATCATTGGGCAAGTTAATCAAAGTCCATACTTTGTTCTCATACATGGATCTCATCTCAGATTTCATGGCCTCAAGCCATTTCGCGGAATCTGGGCTCATCATCGCTTCCTCATAGTTCGTAGGCTCGTCATGGTCAAGTAACATGACCTCCAGAACAGGATTACCGTACCACTCTGGTGCGGATCTCACTCTGGTTTACCTACGACGTTCGGTAGTAACTTGATCTGAAGTTACATGATCATCATTATTAGCTTCCTCACTAATTGGTGTAGTAGTCATAGGAACAGATTTCTGTGATGAACTACTTTCCCATAAGGGAGCAGGTACAGTTACCTCATCAAGTTCTACTTTCCTCCCACTCACTTCTTTCGAGAGAAACTCCTTCTCTAGAAAGGATCCATTCTCAGCAATGAATATCTTGCCTTCGGATCTGTGATAGAAGGTGTACCCAACATTTTCTTTTGGGTATCCTATGAAGACACACTTCTCCAATTTTGGTTTGAGCTTATCAGGTTGAAACTTTTCACATAAGCATTGCAACCTCAAACTTTAAGAAACGACAGCTTAGGTTTCTTGCCAAACCATAGTTCATACGGTGTCGTCTCAAAGGATTTAGATGGTGCCCTATTTAACGTGAATGTAGTTGTCTCTAATGCATAACCTCAAAACTATAGTGGTTAATCGGTAAGAAACATCATAGATTGCACTATATCCAATAATAGTACGGTTATGATGTTCGGACACACCATTATGCTGTGGTGTTCCAGGTGGCACGATTTTGTGAAACTATTCCACACTGTTTTAATTGAAGACCAAACTCATAACTCAAATATTTGTCTCTGCGATCAGATCGTAGAAACTTTATTTTCTTGTCACGATGATTTTCCACTTCACTCTGAAGTTTTTGAACTTTTCAATTGTTTCAGACTTATGTTTCATCAAATAGATATATCCATATCTGCTCAAATCATCTATGAAGGTCAGAAAATAACGATACCCGCCGCGAGCCTCAACATTCATCGGACTGCATACATCGGTATGTATTATTTCCAATAAGTCAGTTGCTTGCTCCATTGTTCCGGAGAACGGAGTCTTAGTCATCTTGCCCATGAGGCACGGTTCGCAAGCATCAACCGATTCATAATCAAGTGATTCCAAAAGCCCATCAGCATGGGTTTTCTTCATGCGCTTTACACCAATATGACCTAAACGGCAGTGCCACAAATAAGTTGCACTATCATTATTAACTTTGCATCTTTTGGCTTCAATATTATGAGAGTGTGTATCACCACGATCGAGATCCAACAAACCATTTTCATTGGGTGTATGACCATAGAAGGTTTTATTCATGTAAACAAAACAACAATTTATTCTCTTACTTAAATGAATAACCGTATTGCAATAAACATGATCAAATCATATTCATGCTCAACGCAAACACCAAATAACACTTATTTAGGTTCAACACTAATCCCTAAAGTATAGGGAGTGTGTGATGATGATCATATAAATCTTGGAACCACTTCCAACACACATCATCACTTCACCCTTAACTAGTCTTTGTTCATTCCGCAACTCCCGTTTTGAGTTACTACTCTTAGCAACTGAACCAGTATCAAATACCGAGGGGTTGCTATGAACACTAGTAAAATACACATCAATAATCTGTATATCAAATATACCTTTGTTCACTTTGCCATCCTTCTTATCCGCCAAATACTTGGCGTAGTTCTGCTTCTAATGACCAGTCCCTTTGTAGTAGAAGCACTCAGTTTCAGGCTTAGGTCCAGACTTGGGTTTTTCACTTGAGCAGCAACTTGCTTGCCGTTCTTCTTGAAGTTCCCCTTTCTTCCCTTTGTCCCTTTACTTGAAACTAGTGGTTTTGTTTACCATCAACACTTGATGCTTTTCTTGATTTCTACCTTCGTCGATTTCAGCATCGCGAAAAGCTTGGGAATCGTTTCCATTATCCCTTGCATATTATAGTTCATCACGAAGTTCTACTAAATTGGTGATGGTGACTAGAGAATTCTGTCAATCACTATTTTATCTGGAAGATTAACTCCCACTTGATTCAAGCGATTGTAGTACCCAGACAATCTGAGCACATGCTCACTGCTTGAGCTCTTCTCCTCCATCTTTTAGCTATAGAACTTGTTGGAGACTTCATATCTCTCAACTCGGGTATTTGCTTGAAATATTAACTTCAACTCCTGGAACATCTCATATGTTCCATGACGTTCAAAACGTCTTTGAAGTTTCGATTCTAAGCCGTTAAGCATGGTGCACTAAACTATCAAGTAGTCATCATATTGAGCTAGCCAAACGTTCAAAACGTCTGCATCTGCTCCTGCAATAGGTCTGTCACCTAGCGGTGCATCAAGGACATAATTCTTCTGTGCAGCAATGAGGATAATCCTCAGATCACGGATCCAATCCGCATCATTGCTACTAACATTTTTCAACTTAGTTTTCTCTAGGAACATATCAAAAATAAAACAGGGGAGCTAAACGCGAGCTATTGATCTACAACATAGATATGTTAATACTACGAGGACTAAGTTCATGATAAATTAAAGTTCAATTAATCATATTACTTAAGAACTCCCACTTAGATAGACATCCCTCAAATCCTCTAAGTGATCACGTGATCCAAATCAACTAAACCATGTCCGATCATCACGTGAGATGGAGTAGTTTCAATGGTGAACATCACTATGTTGATCATATCTACTATATGATTCACGCTCGACCTTTCGGTCTCCGTGTTCCGAGGCCATATCTGTTATATGCTAGGCTTGTCAAGGTAAACCTGAGTATTCCACGTGTGCAACTGTTTTGCACCCGTTGTATTTGAACGTAGAGCCTATCACACCCGATCATCACGTGGTGTCTCAGCACGAAGAACTTTCGCAACAGTGCATACTCAGGGAGAACACTTATACTTTGATAATTTAGTGAGGGATCATCTTATAATGCTACCGTCAATCAAAGCAAGATAAGATGCATAAAAGATAAACATCACATGCAATCAATATAAGTGATATGATATGGCCATCATCATCTTGTGCTTGTGATCTCCATCTTCGAAACACCGTCATGATCACTATCGTCACCGGCGCGACACCTTGATCACCATCGTAGCATCATTGTCGTCTCGCCAATCTTATGCTTCCACGACTATCGCTACCGCTTAGTGATAAAGTAAAGCATTACAGTGCAATTGCATTGCATACAACAAAGCGACAACCATATGGCTCCTGCCAGTTGCCGATAACTCGGTTACAAAACATGATCATCTCATACAATAAAATTTAGCATCATGTCTTGACCATATCACATCACAAAATGCCCTGCAAAAACAAGTTAGACGTCCTCTACTTTGTTGTTGCAAGGTTTACGTGGCTGCTACGGGGTTAGCAAGAATCGTTCTTACCTACGCATCAAAACCACAATGATATTTGTCAAGTTGGTGTTGTTTTAACCTTCGCAAGGACCGGGCGTAGCCACACTTGGTTCAACTAAAGTTGGAGAAACTGACACCCGCCAGCCACCTATGTGCAAAGCACGTCGGTAGAACCAGTCTCGCGTAAGCGTGCGCGTAATGTCGGTCCGGGCTGCTTCATCCAACAATACCGCTGAACCAAAGTATGACATGCTGGTAAGCAGTATAACTTATATCACCCACAACTCACTTGTGTTCTACTCGTGCACAACATCAACGCATAAAACCTAGGCTCGGATGCCACTGTTGGGGAACGTAGTAATTTCAAAAAAATTCCTATGCACACGCAAGATCATGGTGATGCATAGCAACGAGAGGGGAGAGTGTTGTCTATGTACCCTCGTAGACCGGAAGCGGAAGCGTTAGCACAACGCGGTTGATGTAGTCGTACGTCTTCATGGCCCGACCGATCAAGCACCGAAACTACGGCACCTCTGAGTTCTAGCACACGTTCAGCTCGATGACGATCCCCGGAATCCGATCCAGCAAAGTGTCGGGGAAGAGTTCCGTCAGCATGACAGCGTGGTGACGATCTTGATGTTCTATCGTCGCAGGGCTTCGCCTAAGCACCGCTACAATATTATCGAGGATTATGGTGGAGGAGGGCACCGCACACGGCTAATAGATCTCAAGGATCAATTGTTGTGTCTATGGGGTGCCCCCTGGCCACGTATATAAAAGAGTGGAGGAGGGGGGAGAGGGACGGCCCCTATGGCGCGCCCTGGAGGAGTCCTACTCCCACCGGGAGTAGGATTCCCCCCCTTCCAAGTAGTAGGAGTAGGAGTCAAGGCAAGGGAAGGGAGAAGAGAAGGAAGGAGGGGGCGCAGCCCCTCCCCCTAGTCCAATTGGGACTAGGCCTTGGGGGGCACCCAACCTCTCTTCTCTCTTTCCCCTAAAGCCCAATAAGGCCCATATACTCCCCGGCGAATTTTCGTAACTCCCCGGTACTCCGAAAAATACCCGAATCACTCAGAACCTTTCCGATGTCCGAATATAGTCGTCCAATATATCGATCTTTACGTCTCGACCATTTCGAGACTCCTCGTCATGTCCCTGATCTCATCTGGGACTCCTAACTCCTTCGGTACATTAAAACTCATAAACTCATAATATAACTGTCATCGAAACCTTAAGCGTGCGGACGCTTCGGGTTCGAGAACGATGTAGACATGATCGAGACACGTCTTTGGTCAATAACCAATAGCGGAACCTGGATGCTCATATTGGCTCCCACATATTCTACGAAGATCTTTATCGGTCAGACCGCATAACAACATACGTTGTTCCCTTTGTCATCGGTGTGTTACTTGCCCGAGATTCGATCGTCGGTATCTCAATACCTAGTTCAATCTCGTTACCGACAAGTCTCTTTACTCGTTCCATATTACATCATCCCGCAAATAACTTCTTAGTTGCAATGCTTGCAAGGCTTATGTGATGTGCATTACCGAGAGGGCCCAGAGATACCTCTCCGACAATCGGAGTGACAAATCCTAATCTCGAAATACGCCAACCCAACAAGTACCTTCAGGGACACCTGTAGAGCACCTTTATAACCACCCAGTTACGTTGTGACGTTTGGTAGCACACAAAGTGTTCCTCCGGTAAACGGGAGTTGCATAATCTCATAGTCATAGGAACATGTATAAGTCATGAAGAAAGCAATAGCAACAAACTAAACGATCAAGTGCTAAGCTAACGAAATGGGTCAAGTCAATCACATTATTCTCCTAATGGTGTGATCCCGTTAATCGAATGACAACTCATGTCTATGGTTAGGAAACATAACCATCTTTGATCAACGAGCTAGTCAAGTAGAGGCATACTAGTGACACTCTGTTTGTCTATGTATTCACACATGTATTATGTTTCCGGTTAATACAATTCTAGAATGAATAATAAAAATTTATCATGATATAAGGAAATAAATAATAACTTTATTATTGCCTCTAGGACATATTTCCTTCATATACTCCCCGGCGAATTCCCGTAATTCTCCGGTAGTCCAAAAAATACCTGAATCACTCGGAACCTTTCCGATGTCCGAATATAGTCGTCCAATATATCGATCTTTACGTCTCAACCATTTTGAGACTCCTCATCCTGTACCCGATCTTATCCGGGACTCCGAACTACCTTCGGTACATCAAAACACATAAACTCATAATACAAATCGTCACCGAACATTAAGCATGCGGACCCTACGGGTTCGAGAACTATGTAGACATGACCGAGACACGTCTCTGGTCAATAACCAATAGCGGAACCTGGATGCTCATATTGGCTCCTACATATTCTACGAAGATCTTTATCGATCAAACCGCATAACAACATACGTTATTCCCTTTGTCCTCGGTATGTTACTTGCCCGAGATTCGATCGTCGGTATCTCAATACCTAGTTCAATCTCCTTACCGGCAAGTCTCTTTACTCGTTTCGTAATGCATCATCCCGCAACTAACTCATTAGTTACATTGCTTGCAAGGCTTATAGTGATGTGCATTACCGAGAGGGCCCGGAGATACCTCTCCGACAATCGAAGTGACAAATCCTAATCTCGAAATACGCCAACTCAACAAGTACCTTCAGAGACACCTGTAGAGCACCTTTATAATCACCCAGTTATGTTGTGACATTTGGTAGCACACAAAGTGTTCCTCCGGTAAACGGGAGTTGCATAATCTCATAGTCATAGGAACATGTATAAGTCATGAAGAAAGCAGTAGCAACAAACTAAATGATCAAGTGCTAAGCTAACAGAATGGGTCAAGTCAATCACATCATTCTCCTAATGATGTGATACCGTTAATCAAATGACAACTCATGTCTATGGCTAGGAAACATAACCATCTTTGATCAATGAGCTAGTCAAGTAGAGGCATACTAGTGACACTCTGTTTGTCTATGTATTCACAGATGTATGGTTAATACAATTCTAGCATGAATAATAAACATTTATCATGATATAAGGAAATAAATAATAACTTTATTATTTCCTCTAGGGCATATTTCCTTCAGTCTCCCACTTGCACTAGAGTCAATAATCTAGTTCACATCTTTATGTGATTAGTTCACATCTGCATGTGACTAATACCCAAAGGGTTTACTAGAGTCAATAATCTAGTTCACATCGCTATGTGATTAACACCCAAAGAGTGATCATGTTTTGCTTGTAAGAGAAGTTTAGTCTATGGGTCTGCAACATTTAGATCCGTATGTATTTTGCAAATTTCTATGTCAACAATGCTCTGCACGGAGCTACTCTAGCTAATTGCTCCCACTTTCAAAATATATCCAGATTGAGACATAGAGTCATCTGGATCAGTGTCAAAATTTGCATCGATGTAACCCTTTACGACGAACCTTTTGTCACCTCCATAATCGAGAAACATATCCTTATTCCACTAAGGATAATTTTGACGATGTCCAGTGATCTACTCCTAGATCACTATTGTACTCCCTTGCTAAACTCAGTGTAGGGTATACAATAGATCTGGTACACAACATGGCATACTTTATAGAAACTATGGCTGAGGCATAGGGAATGACTTTCATTCTCTTTCTATCTTCTGCCGTGGTCGGGCTTTGAGTCTTACTCAATTTCACACCTTGTAACACAAGTAAGAACTCTTTCTTTGACTGTTCCATTTTGAACTACTTCAAAATCTTGTCAAGGTATGTACTCATTGAAAAAACTTATCAAGCATCTTGATCTATCTCTATAGATCTTGATGCTCAATATGTAAGTAGCTTCACCGAGGTCTTTATTTGAAAAACTCCTTTCAAAAACTCCTTTATGCTTTCAAGAAAATTCTACATTATTTCCAATCAACAATATGTCATTCACATATATTTATCAGAAATGTTGTAGTGCTCCCACTCACTTTCTTGTAAATACAGGCTTCACCGCAAGTTTGTATAAAACCATATGCTTTGATCACTTTATCAAAGCATATATTCCAACTCCGAGATGCTTGCACCAGTCCATAGATGGATTGCTGGAGCTTGCTCACTTTGTTAGCACCTTTTAGGATCGACAAAACCTTCTGGTTGCATCATATACAACTCTTCTTTAAAAAATCCATGAAGGAATACAGTTTTGACATCCATTTGCCAGATTTCATAAAATGCGGCAACTGCTAACATGATTCGGACAGACTTTTAAGCATTGATACGAGTGAGAAAATCTCATCGTAGTCAACACTTTGAACTTGTCGAAAACATTTTGCAACAATTTGAGCTTTGTAGATAGTAACATTACTATCAGCGCCCGTCTTCCTCTTGAAGATCCATTTATTCTTGATGACTCACCAATCATCGGGCAAGTCAATCAAAGTCCATACTTTATTCTCACACATGGATCCCATCTCAGATTACATGGCCTCAAGCCATTTCGCGGAATCTCGGCTCATCATCGCTTCCTCATAGTTCGTAGGTTCGTCATGGTCTAGTAACATGACTTCCAGAAAGGATTACCGTATCTGGTGCGGACCATACTCTAGTTGTCCTACGAGGTTCGGTAGTAACTTGATCTGAAGTTTCATGATCATCATCATTAGCTTCCTTACTAATTGGTATAGAGATCACTAGAACTGATTTCTGTGATGAACTACTTTCCAATTCGGGAGAAGGTACAATTACCTCATCAAGTTCTACATTCCTCCCACTCACTTCTTTCGAGAGAAACTCCTTCTCTAGAAAGGATCCACATTTAGCAACAAAGATCTTGCCTTTGGATATGTGATAGAAGGTGTGCCCAACAGTTTCCTTTGGGTATTCTATGAAGACACATTTCTCCGGTTTGGGTTTGAGCTTATCAGATTGAAACTTTTTCACATAAGCATCGCAGCCCCAAACTTTAAGAAACGACAGCTTAGGTTTCCAGCCAAACCATAGTTCATATGGTGTCGTCTCAACGGATTTAGATGGTGCCCTATTTAATGTGAATGCAGCTGTCTCTAATGCATAACCCCATCATGATAGTGATAAATCAGTAAGAGACATCATAGATTGCACCATATCTGATAAAGTACGATTACGATGTTCAGACACACCATTACGCTGTGGTGTTCCAGGTGGCGTGAGTTGCGAAACTATTCCGCATTGTTTCAAATGAAGACCAAACTCGTAACTCAAATATTCTCCTCCACGATCATATCGTACAAACTTTATTTTCTTGTTACGATGATTTTCCACTTCACTGTGAAATTGTTTGAACTTTTCAAATGTTTCAGATTTATGTTTCATCAAGAAGATATACCCATATCTTACTCAAATCATCTGTGAAGGTCAGAAAACAACGATACCTGCCACGAGCCTCAACACTCATCGGACTGCATACATCAGTATGTATTATTTCCAACAAGTCTGTTGCTCGCTCCATTGTTCCGGAGAACGGAGTTTTAGTCATCTTGCCCATAAGTCATGGTTCGCAAGCATCAACTGATTCATAATCAAGTGTTTCCAAAAGCCCATCAGCATGGATTTTCTTCATGCGCTTTACACCAATATGACCTAAACGGCAGTGCCACAAATAAGTTGCACTATCATTATTAACTTTGCATCTTTTGGCTTCAATATTATGAATATGTGTATCACTACGATCGAGATTCAATAAACCATTCACCTTGGGTGTATGACCATTGAAGGTTTTATTCATGTAAACAGGACAACAATTATTCTCCGACTTTAAATGAATAACCATATTGCAATAAACATGATCAAATCATATTCATGCTTAACGCAAACACCAAATAACATTTATTTAGGTTCAACGCTAATCCCGAAAGTAAAGGGAGTGTGCGATGATGATCATATCAATCTTGGAACTACTTCCAACACACATTGTTACTTCACCCTTAACTAGTCTCAGTTCATTCTGCAACCCCCATTTCAAGTTACTACTCTTAGCAACTGAACTAGTATCAAATACCTAGGGGTTGCTATAAACACTAGTAAAGTACACATCAATAACATGTATATCCAATATACCTTTATTCACCTTGCCATCCTTCTTATCCGCCAAATACTTGGGGCAGTTCCGCTTCCAGTGACCAGTTCCTTTGCAGTAGAAGCACTCAGTCTCAGGCTTAGGTCCAGACTTGGGTTTCTTCACTTGAGCAGCAACTTGCTTGTCGTTCTTCTTGAAGTTCCCCTTCTATCCCTTTTCCCTTTTCTTGAAACTAGTGGTCTTATTAACCATCAACACTTGATGCTCTTTCTTGATTTCTACCTTCATCGATTTCAGCACCACAAAGAGCTTGGGGATCACTTCCGTTATCCCTTGCATATTATAGTTCATCACGAAGTTCTAGTAACTTGGTGATAGTGACTAGAGAACTTTGTCATGTTGGAAATATGCCCTAGAGGAAATAATAAATTGGTTATTATTATATTATATTTCATTGTTCATGATAATCGTTTATTATCCATGCTATAATTGTATTGATAGGAAACTCAGATACATGTGTGGATACATAGACAACACCATGTCCCTAGTAAGCCTCTAGTTGACTAGCTCGTTGATCAATAGATGGTTACGGTTTCCTAACCATGGACATTGGATGTCATTGATAATGGGATCACATCATTAGGAGAATGATGTGATGGACAAGACCCAATCCTAAGCCTAGCACAAAGATCGTGTAGTTCGCATGCTAAAGCTTTTCTAATGTCAAGTATCATTTCCTTAGACCATGAGATTGTGCAACTCCCGGATACCGTAGGAGTGCTTTGGGTGTGCCAAACGTCACAACGTAACTGGGTGGTTATAAAGGTACACTACAGGTATCTCCGAAAGTGTCTGTTGGGTTGGCACAAATCGAGATTGGGATTTGTCACTCCGTGTAAACGGAGAGGTATCTCTGGGCCCACTCGGTAGGACATCATCATAATGTGCACAATGTGACCAAGGAGTTGATCACGGGATGATGTGTTATGGAACGAGTAAAGAGACTTGCCGGTAACGAGATTGAACAAGGTATGGGGATATCGATGATCGAATCTCGGGCAAGTATCGTACCGCTAGACAAAGGGAATTGTATACGAGATTGATTGAATCCTTGGCATCGTGGTTCATCCGATGAGATCATCGTGGAGCATGTGGGAACCAACATGGGTATCCAGATCCCGCTGTTGGTTATTGACCGGAGAGTTGTCTCGGCCATGTCTGCATGACTCCCGAGCCCGTAGGGTCTACACACTTAAGGTTCGATGACGCTAGGGTTATAGGGAAAGTATGTACGCGGTTACCGAATGTTGTTCGGAGTCCTGGATGAGATCCCGGACGTCACGAGGAGTTCCGGAATGGTCCGGAGGTAAATATTGATATATAGGAAGTATGGTTTTTGCCACCGGAAGTGTTCCAGGCATCACCGGTAGTGTACCGGGACCATCGGAGGGGTCCGGGGGTCCACCGGGAGGGGCCACCAACCCCGGAGGCCTACATGGGCCAATAGCGGGAAGGGACCAGCCCCTAGGTGTGCTGGGACGCCTCCCACCAAGGCCCAAGGCGCCTCCTAGAGGGAAGGGGGGAAAACCCTAGGGCAAATGGGCCCTAAGGCCCACCCCAGGTGCGCCTCCCCCTCTCCCCCTTGTGGCCGCCACCCTAGATGGGATCTAGGGCTGCCGCACCCCTTGGGGTGGGAACCCTAGGTGGGGCCGCAGCCCTCCCTCTCCCCCTGTATATAGTGGAGGCAAAGGGGCAGCCCAACACACGATTCGATCTCCCTGTTGGCGCAACCCTACCCCTCTCCCTCCTCGTCTCTCGTAGTGCTTGGCGAAGCCCTGCTGGAGTCCCGCGCTCCTCCACCACCACCACACCGTCGTGCTGCTGCTGGACGGAGTCTTCCCCAACCTCTCCTTCTCCCCTTGCTGGATCATGGCGTAGGAGACGTCACCGGGCTGCATGAGTGTTGAACGCGGAGGCACCGTGGTTCGGCGCTTAGATCAGAATCAACCGCGATCTGAATCGCTACGAGTATGACTCCTTCATCCGCGTTCTTGCAATGCTTCCGCTTAGCGATCTACAAGGGTATGTAGATGCACTCCCCTTCCCCTCGTTGCTAGATTACTCCATAGATTGATCTTGGTGATGCGTAGAAAATTTTAAATTTCTGCTACGATCCCCAACATGTCAATCACTATCTTATCTGGAAGATTAACTCCCACTTGATTCAAGTGATTGTAGTACTCAGACAATATGAGCACATGCTTACTGGTTGAGCTATTCTCCTCCATCTTGTAGGCAAAGTAATGTCAGAGGTCTCATACCTCTCGACACGGGCATGAGTATGAAAAACCAATTTCAACTCTTGGAACATCTTATATGCTCTGTGGCGTTCAGAACATTTTTGAAGTCCCGGTTCTAAGCCGTAAAGCATGGTGCTCTAAACTATCAAGTAGTTATCATACCGAGCTTTTGTCAAAACATTCAAAACGTCTGCATCTGCTCCTGCAATAGTTCTGTCACCTAGCGGTGCATCAAGGACATAATACTTCTGTGCAGGAATGAGGATAATCCTCAGATCACGGAGCTAGTCCGCTTCTTTGCTACTAACATCTTTCAACTTATTTTTCTCTAGGAACATATCAAAAATAAAACAGGGGAGCTAAACACGAGCTATTGATCTACAACATAGATATGCTAATACTACCAGGACTAAGTTCATGATAAATTAAAGTTCAATTAATCATATTACTTAAGAATTCCCACTTAGATAGACATCCCTCTAATCATCTAAGTGATCACGTGATCCAAATCAACTAAACCATGTCCGATCATCACATGAGATGGAGTAGTTTTCAATGGTGAACATCACTATGTTGATCATATCTACTATATGATTCACGCTCGACCTTTCGGTCTCAGTGTTCCGAGGCCATATCTGCATATGCTAGGCTCGTCAAGTTTAACCCAAGTATTCTGCGTGTGCAAAACTGGCTTCCACCCATTGTAGATGAACGTAGAGCTTATCACACCCGATCATCACGTGGTGTCTCGGCACGAAGAACTTTGGCAACGGTGCATACTCAGGGAGAACACTTTTATCTTGAAATTTAGTGAGAGATCATCTTATAATGCTACCATCAAACAAAGCAGAATAAGATGCATAAAGGATAAACATCACATGCAATCAATATAAGTGATATGATATGGCCATCATCATCTTGTGCTTGTGATCTCCATCTCCGAAGCACCGTCATGATCACCATCGTCACCGGCGCGACACCTTGATCTCCATCGTAGCATCGTTCTCATCTCACCAACTATTGCTTCTACAACTATCGCTACCATTTGGTGATAAAGTAAAGCAATTACAGGGCGATTGCATTGCATACAATAAAGCGACAACCATATGGCTCCTGCCAGTTGCCGATAACTCGGTTACAAAACATGATCATCTCATACAAAAAAATATAGCATCATGTCTTGACCATATCACATCACAACAAGCCCTGCAAAAACAAGTTAGACGTCCTCTAATTTGTTGTTGCAAGTTTTACATGGCTGCTACGGGCTGAGCAAGAACCGTTCTTACCTACGCATCAAAACCACAACGATAGTTCGTTAAGTTAGTGTTGTTTTAACCTTCTCAAGGACCGGGCGTAGCCACACTCGGTTCAACTAAAGTTGGAGAAACTGACACCCGCCAGCCACCTGTGTGCAAAGCACGTCGGTAGAACCAGTCTCGCGTAGGCGTACGCGTAATGTCGATCCGGGCCACTTCATCCAACAATACCTCCGAACCAAAGTATGACATGCTGGTAAGCAGTATGACTTGTATCGCCCACAACTCACTTGTGTTCTACTCGTGCATATAACATCTACGCATAAACCTGGCTCGGATGCCATTGTTGGGGAACGTAGTAATTTCAAAAAAATTCCTACGCACACACAGGATCATGGTGATGCATAGCAACGAGAGGGGAGAGTGTGTCCACGTACCCTCGTAGACCGAATGCGGAAGCGTTAGCACAACGCGGTTGATGTAATCGTACGTCTTCACGATCCGACCAATCCAAGTACCGAACGCATGGCACCTCCAAGTTCTGCACACGTTCAATTCAATGACGTCCCACAAGCTTCGATCTAGCAAAACTTCACATGAGAGTTTCGTCAGCACGATGGCGTGGTGACACTGATGATGATGCTACCGACGCAGGGCTTCGCCTAAGCACCACTACGATATGATCGAGGTGGATTATGGTGGAGGGAGGCACCGCACACGGCTAAGAGATCAAAGATCAATTGTTGTGTCTCCAAGGGGTGCCCCCTCCCCGTATATAAAGGAGTGGAGGAGGGGGAGGGCCGACCCTCTCTATGGCGCTCCCTAGGGGAGTACTACTCCCACCGGGAGTAGGATTCCCCCTTTCCTAGTAGAACTAGGAGCCCTTCCAAGTAGTAGGAGTAGGAGAGAAGGAAAGGGAAAGAGAAGAGAAGGAAGGAGCGGGCGTCGCCCCTCCCCTTAGTCCAATTCGGACTAAGCATTGCGGGGGCATGCAGCCTCTCCTCTCTCTTTCCCCTAAAGCCCAATAAGGCCCATATACTCCCCGACGAATTCCCGTAATTCTCCGCTACTCCGAAAAATACCCGAATCACTCGGAACCTTTCTGATGTCTGAATATAGTCGTCCAATATATCGATATTTATGTCTCGGCCATTTTGAGACTCCTCGTCGTGTCCCCGATCTCATACGGGACTCCGAACTACCTTCGGTACATCAAAACACATAAACTCATAATACAAATCGTCACCGAACATTAAGCGTGCGGACCCTGTGGGTTCGAGAACTATGTAGACATGACCAAGACATGTCTCCAATCAATAACCAATTGCGGAACCTGGATGCTCACATTGGCTCCTACATATTCTACGAAGATCTTTATCGGTCAAACCGCATAACAACATACGTTGTTCCCTTTGTCATCGGTATGTTACTTGCCCGAGATTCGATCGTCGGTATCTCAATACCTAGTTCAATCTCGTTACCAGCAAGTCTCTTTACTCGTTCCGTAATGCATCATCCCGCAACTAACTCATTAGTCACATTGCTTGCAAGGCTTATAGTGATGTGCATTACTGAGAGAGCCCAGAGATACCTCTCCGACAATTGGAGTGACAAATCCTAATCTTGAAATACGCCAACTCAACAAGTACCTTCGGAGACACCTGTAGAGCACCTTTATAATCACCCAGTTACGTTGTGACATTTGGTAGCACACAAAGTATTCCTCCGGTAAACGGGATTTGCATAATCTCATAGTCATAGGGACATGTATAAGTCATGAAGAAAGTAGTAGCAACAAACTAAATGATCAAGTGCTAAGCTAACGGAATGGGTCAAGTCAATCACATCATTCTCCTAATGATGTGATACCATTAATCAAATGACAACTCATGTCTATGTCTAGGAAACATAACCATGTTTGATCAACGAGCTAGTTAAGTAGAGGCATACTAGTGACACTCTGTTTGTCTATGTATTCACACATGTATCATGTTTCCGGTTAATACAATTCTAGCATGAATAATAAACATTTATCATGATATAAGGAAATAAATAATAACTTTATTATTGCCTCTAGGGCATATTTCCTTCAAGGCCGAGTTGTAGCACCTCTGCACATTCCATGAAAAGCAAACATGTAACATTCAGTTTGATTGTGTGCAGATTTGTGCAAACGTCTACCCATCGTATGATATTAGGTTTTTTAATTTGTTGTCAAAGGGCTTTCTTTTCTGTAATTTTGATTTTTGTTAGGGTTTCTGTCCTACTTAGAGAGGCGAGGCAGCGACGGCTCTATGAATATATGGAATATCCACGCCTAGCCCATGTCCCGATGGTGCTTCCAGCGTCGTCAGAGGGCGTGTGGAGGTTTGTCTCCGACGGATCTCGCAAGATTCAGTCGTTGTTTGTCTTTAGTGGATTCGTAGGGCTTCGCTCATTTGCGTTCATGTGTCTATAGTAGGTTGGTCCTTTTAATCTACGCTTTTTTTCATCGATGACGGTTGTTGTTCTACTGCGTTGGTCATGTAGGCCCGTAGCACGACGATTTTACAATGGTCTAGTATAATAAGGTTTGCCCGGCTCCGGTAAGGGAGGGGTGATGATGAAGGCGCTTCTTCGGCTAGCTCCAGTGCTTGTACTCGTCGCTATATGGTGTATTGACCTGGATGTAATTTTTTTACTTCTGGTGTTTCTTTGTACTACCTGACACTTGATAAATAAATCAGAAGTATTTTCCATAAAAAGGGAAGGAATACAACCTGTTGGATTCCATGTATTATGTGAAAGGTGAAGGTGAGGGATTGCACGGGCTTGCTCTTATTGTTAACAATGCTAAGGTGACCGACATGATTACAAAATATGAAAGTACCAAGAAATTGGTACTAACTGTGGTGAGGAATAAGGGGCGGTATGCAATTGTTTTGTCATCAATGAAAAGCAAAAAATTAGAGAAATGCATGGCTAATTATGTTACATTTGATGGATGCTTTCACACAGATTGACACTCCCAAGGGTTATTTTTTTTGTAAATCAAGTAGGAGTGGTACATAAAACATATGACGAGTTTGCTCCCAACGAAGTGTCCACTATGAATCACTTTGGATGTATCACACAAGCCCTAAAGAGACTAATTTTGAGTTTGCAGCTAGAAATGGTAGTGAGAAGGTCATGCCTAAAAAGAGTAGGATGAGCAGGGCGTTGCTTACTAGTTTCGGAGGAAAGTGTGCACTGCCAAAACTAACACATACAAGTTGATGAAAAATCTCTATCGGAAGAACAAGAGTAGGAAGAGGAGGAAGGGTCATCTGATGATATATTAAGTGATAGTTTCTACTATATATGAAGGTTGACCCAAAAAATGCAAATTTGAGGCTGAAAGAGGATGAAGAATGGAAGAAAATATTTGTCGATATCAGGAGGAAGAGGAATGACCCAACACATGCAGAGGAGATGAAACAGGAAGATGATGATGAATTGACCAACACGGTTGTAGAGATGAAGAGGAAGATGAAGAGGAATGACTCATTTCTACACATGGAGGGCGAGACAGATGTGGACGACATCTACGACACTCAGTCATATGGTCAAGAAATTTATGTTGAAGAGCTTGTCAAGAAGAAAGCAAAGAGGCAGAGCCCAACAATGAGATCACAGTCTTAGTTAGAAATGAAGTTTGTGAGACTAGTCTCCTTCTGATTATGAGGAGGGTCTAGATTCTATTAAATATGAAGATGATGATGGAAATGAGCCCTCATCATTTGTATTGCCTAAAAGAAGAAAGGGCGGGGCAACGAAAATGAAAAAGAGGGTTTGGTATGATGAGGAAAAGGAAAATGTGGAGCATCAATTCATGTTGAAGCTCTATTTCAGAGATGGCTATCAGTTCAGAGAGGCACTATCTAGAATGCACATTGTGCAAAGCAGGAATTCCCATTGTCATAGAAGCTACAGACACATCGTAATAGTAGACTATAACGAGAACAATAAATTTGGTTGTCCTTGTTATAATATAGCCTCTAAGTTAAAGCAAGAGATGAAGGAAATATGCCCTAGAGGCAATAATAAAGTTGTTATTTTATATTTCCTTATTCATGATAAAGGTTTATTATTCATGCTAGAATTGTATTGATCGGAAACATAAATACATGTGTGAATACATAAACAAATACCGTGTCCCTAGTAAGCGTCTACCAGACTAGCTCATTGATCAATGATGGTTAAGGTTCCTAACCATATACATGTGTTGTCATTTGATAACGGGATCACATCATTAGAAGAATGATGTGATGGACAAGACCCATCCGTTAGCTTAGTGATACGTCTCCAACGTATCTATAATTTATGAAGTATTCATGCCATGTTTACAAAATTTTATATGGTTTTGGTATGATTTGCATGGAACTAACCCGGACTGACGCTGTTTTCAGTAGAACCACCGTGGTGTTGTTTTTTGTGCATAAATGAAAGTTCTCCAAATGAGCTGAAACTTTTTGACGATTTTTTGGGAACAAAAGAGACCCTCGAAGCTTCGTGGGAGGGCCAGAAGAGCCACGAGGAGGGCACAACCCACCAGGGCGCACCTGGTGGGCCTGGCTTGCCTCGGTGGGTTGTGCTCACCTCGAGGCCCATCTTCGCGTGAAAACAACGCCAAAAAATCCTATAAATAGAGAAAGCATCAGAAATAACCCTAGATCAGAAGTTCTGCCGCCGCAAGGCTCTGTAGCCATCGAGAACCAATCTAGACCTCGTTCCGGCACCCTGCCGGAGGGGGGAATCATCCCCGGTGGCCATCTTCATCATCCCGGCGGCCACCACGATGAGGAGGGAGTAGTCCACCCTCGGGGCTAAGGGTTTGTACCAGTAGCTATGTGTTTAATCTCTCTCTCTCTCTCTCTCTCTCGTATTCTTGAGATGTTATGATCTTGATGTATCGCAGGCTTTGTTAATATAGTCAGATCATATGGTGTTTTCCCCTCTCTATCTTGTTGTGATGAATTGATTTTTTCCCTTTGAGATTTCGTTGTTATCGGATTGAATACTTTTATGAATTTGAGAGCACTTGATATATGTCTTGGAATTGAGTACTCGTGGTGACAATGGGGTATCATATTGATTCACTTGATATATATTTTGGCACTCAACTCACGGATTCCCGAGGTGACACTGGGGTAATCTATGCATAGGGGTTGATGCATGTTCTTGTCTTTGTTTCTCTGGTAGAAATCTTGGGGCACTCTTTGAAGTTCTTTGTGTTGGATTGAATATTATGAATCTGAATTTGCTTTGGTGTTATTTTAGTACGAACTCTTGGTTAGATCGATCGGAAAGAATAGCTTCGTGTTATTTTAGTACGAACTCTAGGATAGATTGATCGGAAAGAATAGCTTTGAGGTGGTTTCATACCCTACAGACAATTCCATCTTATGTTCTCCGCTAGATAGGAACTTTGGAGTGATTCTTCGTTGCATGTTAGGGACGGTTATATGATCCAATTATATTAGCATTGTTGGGAGATTGCACTAGTGAAAGTACGAACCCTAGGCCTTGTTTTTAAGCATTGCAATACCTTTTTGTGCCCATTTACTATTTTCTACCTTGCTATTTTTATTTATTCAGATTATAAAAATATATTTCTACCATCAATATTACACTTTTATCACCATCTCTTTGCCGAACTAGTGCACCTATACAATTTGCCATTGTGTTGGGTGTGTTGGGGACACAAGAGATTTCTTGTATTTGGTTGCAGGGTCATTTGAGAGAGAGACCATCTTCATCCTACACCTCTCACGGATTGATAAACCTTAGGTCACCCACTTGAGGGAAAATTGTTACTGTCCTACAAAACTCTGCGCTTGGAGGCCCAACAGGTGTCTACAAGAATAAAGTTGTGTAGTAGACATCAAGCTCTTTTCTGGAGCCACTGCCTGGGTGGTGAGTGCATGAAGGTATATCTTTAGATCTTGCAATTGAATCTTTTAGTTTCTTATTTTATCACTAGTTTGGTTTATAAAAATAAAACTACAAAAAAATAGAATTGAAGTTGCATCATATTATTCATATTTATAATGTCTTTCGTGAAAATGATGGAAAGGAAAATTATGCTCAATTGATAGAAGAAGAATTCTATAAAATGTTTGGCACAAAATTTTTGAATGATGAGCATGATTGCAATGTTGTTACTATGAATTCTTTGAATATCCATGATGCTAATGATATGCAAAGGCATAAGCTTGGGGATGCTATATTTGATGAAGATGATATTTTTAGTCCCCCAAGATTTGATGTGCAAATTTGTTATAATGATTGCATGCCTCCTATTTATGATGATTATAATGATGAGAGTGGATTTGGAGAGGTCGTGACTTTATTTAATGATGAATCCACCATTTTGGATGAGGCTTGAATTGAATATGAGAACAAGGTTGCTATCTATGATGATTATGGTGATGACATGTATGCTATATTGAATAATGATAACCATGAAACTTGTCATCATGATTTTAATTTTCACTCTCATGATAGTTATTTTGTTGAGTTTGCTCCCACTATTATCAATGAGAAGAAATTTGCTTATGTGGAGAGTAATAAGTTTTCTATGCTTGTGGACCATGAAAATAATGCTTTATATGATAGTTATATTGTTGAATTCATTCATGATGCTACTGAAAATTATTATGAGGGAGGAACTTATGCTTGTACGAATTGCAATAATATCAAGTTTCCTCTCTATGTGTTGAAAGTTTTGAAGTTGCACTTGTTTTGCCCTCCTATGCTAGTTGATTTTTGTTCCCATGAGTTGTTTGCTCACAAAATCCCTATGCATAGGAAGTGGGTTAGGCTTAACTGTGGTTGCCATGTGTTTAATGATGCTCTTGTTAGGTTTCAACTCTTATATTTATGCGAGCATCATTGAAATCATCATGCCTAGCTTAAAAGGCATTAAAGAAAAGGACTTGTTGGGTGACTACCCAACATTTACCCCTACTATTTTTGTGTGTTCACATGATTAGGATACTATAGTAATCATGTTTTATTTCTTTCATTTCAATAAAGTGTCAAGTAAGACCTTTGGGATGGCTTACGGTGATAGTTGATTTGATCTTGCTGAAAAACAAAAACGTTTGCGCTCAGGAAAACAGTTCTCATTTTTAACAGAAGCGTGATAAAATGCTGATTCTTTTTACAGAAGATTAATAGACAAATTTCTCAGGTTTTCCTATTTTTTCAGAAATTTTTGGAGTAGCATAAATATGGTTGGAGTACAGATTACTACAGACTGTTCTGTTTTTGACATATTCCGTTTTCAATGCATAGTTTGTTTGTTTTCTAGTTTCTATGGCTTATATTGCTCAATATAAATTGTGGAAATGATATGCTACAGTATGCATTGAGTGTAAACAATTATTAATCTTGTCTTTTACAGTGTCAAAGTGAAATGGTTTGCTCTTTATCATTCTTATCTATCTCACAAAGTTCCGTTAAGTTTTGTGTGATTGAAGTTTTTAGGTTTTGGGTGAGATGTCGATATGAGGAGAATAAGGAGTGACAAGACCCTAAGCTTACGGATGCCCAAGGCACCCCAAGGTAATATTCAAGGAAGATCCAAGCAACTAAGCTTGGGGCATCCCCTCTTTCGTCTCCAACATTATCGGTAACCTCACTTAGAGCTATGTTTTGATTCGTCACATGATATGTGTTTTGCTTGGAGCGTCATTTTATTTTGCTAGGATTTGCATGCTGTTATTTAGAATAATGTTTTGCATCTTTTATTTCAATAAAAGTGGCATTGATAGCCTTTACTATGCTTATTTTGCAAGTCTACATGTTGCTGTTTGAAAACAGAAATTTTACGATGTTGCAAAAATTCCCTAGAAACGTCAGAATGTGATAAAATGTTGAAACTTTTTGCATAATAAGCTCTGATAAATTTTCTACAGTTTGGTATATTTTCATAACTTTTGGAGTCAGGGAAGTATTTATACTCTTGCATTCTTTACAGAATGTACTGTTTTGGCAGATTGCTGTTATGTTTGCATTGTTTGCATATGTTTGCTTGTTTAATGATTCTATTTGAGGATAGGAGTATTAAATATGCAAAGGCATTTATTATTCAATGTTGAATAATAATTTTAGTGATTTTCTACAGTAGATAGTGATAAGGTTTTTGCATTGGTTTATACTAACTTATCTCACGAGTTCTTGTTGAGTTTTGTGTGGGTGAAGCTTTTGAGATTTAGAAAAACCGTGATATGAGAAGAATTAAGGAGACACAAAAGCTCAAGCTTGGGGATTCCCAAGGCACCCCAATATAATATTTCAAGAAGTCTCAAGCATCTAAACTTGGGGATGCCCCGATAGGCATCCCACCTTTCCTCTTCAACAATTATCGGTTAGTATCGGTTGAGCCTAAGTTTTTGCTTCTTCACATGAGTTGTGATATTCTTAGAATGCCATTTTATTTTTATTTTGCTTGTTGTTTTAATAAAATACTTAGATCTGAAAGCTTTTAAATAAAATAGAGTCCTGAAGTAGTTGCCAGGGAGGCTAGGTAAGCGGCATTCACATCCCGCCAACGAAGCTCATTTCTATGGAATTGCTCTAGTGCTTCACTTATATCTTTTTGAGCACGGTGTGCTTTAGTATTTTTGAAGAAATTCTCTCTTGCTTCACTTAAATTAATATGAGAGAAAGAAATATTATGCTCATGATCTTCATTTATATTTTTTTGGAGTAGCTTGTCATTTACTCTTGTGCTTCACTTATATCCTATGAGTAAATCATTGAATAAATTGAATGCCATGAAGTTGAAATCATGTCATGCCTAGTGGTAGCTTCATATTGGGTTTAGAAAGTGAAATCTTTTGAGGCTTGACAATCACAATATTGGTCATACAAGCAATTCACAAATAATTAGTATGAGGAAGAGAACTTTCACATGCAAATACACTATCATGGAAATCTTTTGTGATTGTGAGCCGCCATCAAAATATTATATGCCAAAATTGTTGACGTTGGACAAGGAAAGCAACGTAATGGTTTATGTTTGTTCATATTCACATAGACGTTATATTGTCATAGATCCTTCAACATGTGGTGCTTTCCCCACATCCTTGCTAGCCAAAAAATTCCGCACCAAGTAGAGATACTACTTGTGCATCCAAAAACCCTTAAACCCAAATCTTATCTTCAAGAGTCCACAATACCTACCTAAGGATTGAGCAAGATCCTTCAAGTAAGTTGTCGTCGGTGCAATAAGGCAATAAAAATTACTTCTAAAAGTGTGAGATCATTTAGTGTAAGAGAAAATTGAGCGTTGTACGAACTTGTGATGGTGAAGAATAAAAGCGATAGACTGCATAATGAAGGTTGCCATCACAAGGGGCAATGCAACGTGACGATCTTTTGCACTAAGGGGTTGGGCATACAAACAAATGAACGCATGGCAACCTCTGCTTCCCTCTGCGAAGGGCCTATATTTTACTTATATGTATTTACTTTTATGCAAAGAGTCCAAGTTCTTCTCTCTATTCCTTTTTATTTTTCTCTTTTGGAAAGCATCATGTGGTGAGGAAAGATCTAGGCACATATATCCAGTTGGATATGGGTAGCATGAGTTATTATTGTTGACATCACCCTTGAGGTGAATACGCTGGGAGGTGAAATTATAAGCCCCTATCTTCCTATGTGTCCGGTTGAAACGTTTTGCTCATGTGTATGCGGTGAGTGTTAGCAATCATAGAAGACTATCTGATGGTTGAGTATGCGGAGCTCATACTTAAACTCTGTTGAATAAGTTGAATTACAATTGCTTGGTGGCTGAGAACATAGGTTGTTGAGTTTCAAGAGAATTCATTGTTTGAACCTTAACATGTGAATTGGTTGCTACTTTAACATGAGAAGTTTTATAAGAAAGAATTGATTTATGATGCTAGGAAAAGTCACTGAAATTATCATTGATCAAACTTATGCACTTTGCTAGCATTCACACTTCATAAATTATTTCTTTTATCATTTACCTACTTGAGGACTAGTAGGAATTAAGCTTGGGGATGCTGATACGTCTCCAACGTATCTATAATTTATGAAGTATTCATGTCATGTTTACAAAATTTTACATGGTTTTGGTATGATTTGCATGGAACTAACCCGGACTGACACTGTTTTCAGTAGAACTACCGTGGTGTTGTTTTTTTGTGCAGAATTGAAAGTTCTCCAAATGAGCTGAAACTTTTTGATGATTTTTTGGAATAAAAGAGACCCCCGAAGCTTCATGGGAGGGCCAGAAGAGCCACAAGGAGGGCACGACCCACTAGGGCGCGCCTGGTGGACCTGGCTTGACCCGGTGGGTTGTGCTCACCTTGAGGCCCATCTTCGCGTGAAACCAACGCCAAAAAATCCTATAAATAGAGAAACCATCAGAAGTAACCCTAGATCAGAAGTTCCGCCGCTGCAAGGCTCTATAGCCATCGAAAACCAATCTAGACCCTGTTCCGGCACCCTGCCGGAGGGGGGAATCATCTTCGGTGGCCATCTTCATCATCCCAGCGGCCACCACAATGAGGAGGGAGTAGTCCACCCTTGGGGCTGAGGGTTTTACCAGTAGCTATGTGTTTAATCTCTCTCTCTCTCTCTCGTGTTCTTGAGATGTCATGATCTTAATGTATCGCGCGCTTTGTTAATATAGTCGGATCATATGGTGTTTTCCCCTCTCTATCTTGTTGTGATTAATTGAGTTTTTCCCTTTGAGAATTCATTGTTATCGGTTGAATACTTTTATGGATTTGAGAGCACTTGATATATGTCTTGTAATTGAATACTCGTGGTGACAATGGGGTATCATATTGATTCACTTGATATATGTTTTGGCACTCAACTCGCGGATTCCCGAGGTGACATTGGGGTAATCTATGCATAGGGGTTGATGCACATTCTTGTATTTGTTTCTCCGGTAGAAATCTTGGGGCACTCTTTGAAGTTCTTTGTGTTGGATTGAATATTATGAATCTGAATTTGCTTTGGTGTTATTTTAGTACAAACTCTTGGTTAGATCGATCGGAAAGAATAGCTTTGTGTTATTTTAGTACGAACTCTAGGATAGATTGATCGGAAAGAATAGCTTTGAGGTGGTTTTGTACCCTACAAACAATTCCATCTTATGTTCTTCGCTAGATAGGAACTTTGGAGTGATTCTTCGTTGCACGTTGAGGGACGGTTATATGATCCAATTATATTAGCACTGTCGAGAGATTGCACTAGTGAAAGTACGGACCCTAGGCCTTGTTTTTAAGCATTGCAATACCATTTTGTGCCCATTTACTATTTGCTACCTTTCTGTTTTTATTTATTCAGATTATAAAAATATATTTCTACCATCAATATTACACTTTTATCACCATCTCTTCGCCGAACTAGTGCACCTATACAATTTGCCATTGTATTGGGTGTGTTGGGGACACAAGAGATTTCTTGTATTTGGTTTCAGGGTCGTTTGAAAGAGACCATCTTCATCCTACACCTCTCACGGATTGATAAACCTTCGGTAATCCACTTGAGGGAAAATTACTACTGTCCTACAAAACTGTGCGCTTGGAGGCCCAACATGTGTCTACAAGAATAAAGTTTTGTAGTAGACATCACTTCGCATATTGATCGTTCAGTTTATTGCTATTGCTTTCTGCATGTCAAATACATATTCCTTCGACTATGAGATTATGCAACTCCCGGATACCGGAGGAATGCCTTTTGTGCTGTCAAATGTCACAACGTAACTGGGTGATCATAAAGATGCTCTACAGGTATCTCCGAAGGTGTTTGTTGGGTTGGCATATATCGATTAGGATTTTTCACTCCGAGTATCGAAGAGGTATCTCTGGGCCCTCTCGGTAATACACACCATAAGCTTGCAAGCATATGACTAAGGAGTTAGTCATGAGGTGATGTATTACGGAACGAGTAAAGAGACTTGTCGGTAACGAGATTGAACTAGGTATGAAGATACCGACGACCGAATCTCGGGCAAGTAACATACTGAAAGATCGTGGATGTCGCCTAGAGGGGGGTGAATAGGCGCTTTAAAATAATTATGTTTTAGGCTTGAACTAATGCGGAATAAAACTAGCGTTTAATTTTTCAAGCACACAACCTAAAACGACTAGGCTCACCTATGTGCACCAACAACTAATGCTAAGTGAGATAAACAACTTGGTGATAGCAAGATATATGATATGAAACAATATGGCTATCACAAAGTAAAGTGCATAAGTAAAGGGCTCGGGTTAGAGATAACTGAGGCATGCAGAGACGTTGGTGTATCCCGAAGTTCACACCCTTGCGGATGCTAATCTCTGTCTGGAGCGGTGTGGAGGCACAATGCTCCCCAAGAAGCCACTAGGGCCACCGTAATCTCCTCACGCCCTTGCACAATGCAAGATGCCATGATTCCACTAAGGGACCCTTGAGGACGGTCACCGAACCCGTAGAAATGGCAACCCTTGGGGCGGTCACCGAACCCATACACTTTGGCAACCCTTGGGGCTGTCATGGGTACCCATCAAATTGCTCGGGGCGATCTCCACAACCTAATTGGAGACCCCAATGCTAGTCCGGAGCTTTACACCACAATGATTGAGCTCCGAACACCACCAACCGTCTAGGGAGCCCAAGCACCCAAGAGGAACAAGCTCAAGGGTACCAAGCACCCAAGAGTAATAAGCTTCTCAACTTGTAACTTCCACGTATCACCATGGGGAACTCAAACTGATGCACCAAATGCAATGGCAAGGGCACACGGAGTTCCCAAGTCCTTCTCTCCCAAATTACACCAAAGCAACTAATGCCAGGGAAGAAACTGAGAGGAAGAACGAAGAAGAGAACACGAAGAACTCCAAGATCTCTAGATCCAATAGGTTCCCCTCACATAAAGGAGAAAGTGATTAGTGGAAATGTAGATCTAGATCCCCTCTCTCTTTTCCCCCAAGAACTAGCATGAATCATTGAAGGGATTGAGAGATAGCAAGCTCGAAGAATGTCAACAATGGGGGAAGAACACGAGCTCAAGAGATGAGGGCTAATGGGGAAGAAGATCCCCTTTTATAGGTCCCCACAAATCTGCCCATTATGTGTAGAAAATAGTAGGACCGGTACAACCGGTGAAACTACCGGTACAACTGGTCAAAGCAGAGACAAAACCTACCTGTAGGAAAAGCACTAAGTGGTACAACTGCCCGTGGCACCGGTAGTACCAGTTAAACATGAACTAACTGGTAAAACCGGTCAACAACCACTCCACAACAGAACCTAGTCTGGTGGTAGAGCGGTACATGGCCAGTACAACCATCGGATCAACTTTGGAGCGGTACAACAACCCCAAACACCGGTAGTATCGGTCAACCGGTGTGTGAAAAACATGTAGGATCAAAACAACCATAATTTTCGCATACGAGCTCCGAATTCGACGAAATCAAGTTTGTTGGAAAGCTAAAGACAAGAGCAAACACAATATTGATAGAAATATCAAGAAATAGCAATTGAGAAAATACCCAAAATAAACTGGTGAGAACCCTTTCTCTAATAAGACCGGTAAAAACTCTAACACCGAAAACACAAAAGAAGATGCATATGAAATTGGTTTTCAATAAACTCGAGCTTGTCATGAAGAGAACCATAAGCTCCAAATCTCACAAGGAGAAGAACCAAACAAGAACCAAGAAATATGATGCAAGGATGCAATGGTTTGAGCTCTCGACGAACGATGCGATCAAGCTACTCACTAGAGAGCCCCCCTTGATAGTACGACAATCGATCCTACAACCCAGTCTCCCAAATACCACCATGAGACCGGTAAAATAGAAAACCTATCAAGGGTAAACCTTTGCCTTGCACATAGTCCACTTGAGCTAGATGATGACGATCTTGATTTCCTCAAGTTGGACCACCTTTCTTGATTGTGTTGGCTCGATGAAGACTAGTTGATTGCTCCTCCATAATCCACTATGGGTGATCCACTCTTCGGCACATCTTCACAAGTCCATTTAAACCACAATGGACGGCAAGCTTCAAGTATGATCTCTTCGTGATGCCCCACTTGAACTTGCACACGCAATCTTGATGACGATCACCACTTGAGGTCATCTTCCATGGGTTGTATGGGATCTTCCTCTTGATGCAAACCCATGGAAACATACCTAACCCCACATAGAACTCATACGTAGACCATGGGTTAGTACACAAAGCGTAATGGAAAATGCTTACCATACCATGAGATCACTTGATCCCTCTTGGTACATCTTCTACGCTTTGTGTGCTGATCAACTTGAATCACTCTCTGTACTTAGTCTTGATCAACCTTGAATCTTTCCAACTCTCTTCATTTGGATGATGTCTTGAAGGTAACATGAATGATCACACAATCTTCTTCTTCAAGACATGCTTGCAATAAGCTCAACACTCACATGACCAATCTTTGGATAATTCCTTGATAGCACCTTGGTCAACCAATAAACTCCTTGAAACCAACACATGTACTTTAGGAAATGCCTATGGAGAAATGCTTCAGATATAACTCAATGCAACCACTAGTCCACAGAGAATGTCATCAATTACCAAAACCACACATGGGGGAACCACATGTTCTTTCACATACAGATAGACAAAGGGAATTACGTATGTTGTCATAACAGTTCAACCGATAAAGATCTTCATAGAATATGTAGGAACCAATATGGGCATCCAGGTTCCGCTATCGGTTATTGACCGGAGAGGTGACTCGGTCATGTCTTCATAGTTCTCGAACCCGTAGGGTCCGCACGCTTAACGTTCGATGTCGATTTGGTATTATATGAGTTATGTGGTTTGGTAACCGAATGTTGTTCGGAGTCCTGGATGTGATCACGGATATGACGAGGAGCTCTAGAATGGTCCGGAGATAAAAATTGATATATTGGACGATAGTATTCGGACTCCGGAATGGTTTCGGAATGCACCGGAATGTATCGGGTCACCGGAAGGGTTTTGGGAGTGTCGGGGGATGTCCTTGGGCTTAATAGGCCATAGGTGGGGAGAAAAACAGCCCACAAAGGGGGCTGGTGCGCCCCCCTCTAGGCCGCGGCACAAGGAGAAGGAAAGAGAGGGGGCGCCTCCCCCTTTCCCCCCCCCCATGCAAAGATTTGGAAAGGAGGGCGCACCTAGTTGGATTCGACCAACCCTTTGGGGGCGCCCTAGGTATGTCTCGTCCCCTCCACTCCTATATATATGTGGGTGAGTTGCCACACAAAGGAATAGGATTATTCCATGCCATCTGTCGGCACCTCTTCGCCTCTAGTTTCCTCCTCAATTCTAGATCATCACAGTGCTTAGGCGAAGCCCTGCGGGATCACTTCACCACCACCGTCACCACGCCGTTGTGCTGCCAGAACTCATCACCTCCTTGCTATGCTTGCTGGATCAAGACGGTGAGGACGACATCGAGTTGAACGTGTGTAGAACGTGGAGGTGTCGTGCGTTCGGTACTTGATCGGTTGAAGCGCGAAGAAGTTTGACTACATCAACCGTGTTGTGAAACGCTTCCGCCTACGGTCTACGAGGGTACGTAGACACACTCTCCCCCTCGTTGCTATGCATCTCCATGGATAGATCATTGCATGTGCGTTAGGGATGGCAATGGGTCGGGTTTGGACTGGGTGGAGCTGGTCCAAATCCAACCCATGACCCATCTTCCTACCTTCTACCCATCCACCAAAGTATCCATGGGCACAACTTGCACCCATGCCCATATCCGTTGGATACCTGGGTACCCATGGAGCTCCATAGGCATAGAAACATTACCATGCAAAGCCTTACAAACATCAAATTAATTCACCACATTCATTGACACATTCAGAGATTCAATAGATTGTACATTCAGTTAGCTCCTAGTCGGCTCGTTCTAGTCTTCAGTCTAGCCATTGCTAGGTTTAATATAATTGTTAGGTCAGGCTAATATGGTAGAGAATTATAAAAAAACATGGGTCGGGCTTTTGCATTTTTGTGAATGCGAGTTGTGTTTAGTCTAGTGTCACTAACATATGGGCCCACATATCATATGGGTATCCATTGGATATCCATGGAGGAGAAAATATAACCATGCCCGACCCAGTTGTTCGCGGGTATCCATATCCATGGATCCATGGGCAGAAAGGCCCTCCATACCCTTGCCCAACCGGGTCGGGTATCCATGGGTACCCGGATCCATGGAGAAAATTGCCATCCCTAGTGTGCATAGAGGTTTTTGTTTGTTTTCCATGCAATGTTTCCCAACAGTGGCATCATGAGCCAGGTCTATGCGTAGATGATATGCACGAGTAGAACACAAAGAGTAGTGGGCGGTGATAGTCATACTGCTTACCACCAATGTCTTTTTTTGATTTGACGGTATTGTGGGATGAAGCGGCCCGGACCAACCTTACATGTCCACGCACATGAGACCAGTTCCACCGATAGACATGCAACTAGTTTTGCATAAAGGTGGATGGCAGGTGTCTGTTTCTCCTACTTTAATTGAATCAAATTTGACTGCGGCTGGTCCTGGAAGAAGGTTAAAACAACAAACTTGACGAAACACCGTTGTGGTTTGATGCGTAGGTAAGAACGGTTCTTGCTAGAAGCCCGTAGCAGCCACGTAAAACTTGCAACAACAAAGTAGAGGATGTATAACTTGTTTTTGCAAGGCATGTTGTGATGTGTGATGACCCACAAGTATAGGGGATCAATTGTAGCTCTTTTCAATAAGTAAGAGTGTCGAACCCAACGAGGAGCAGAAGGAAATGACAAGTGGTTTTTGATACGTCTACAACGTATCTATAATTTTGATTGTTCCATGCTATTATATTATCTGTTTTGGATGTTTAATGGGCTTTATTATACACTTTTATATTATTTTTGGTACTAACCTACTAACCCAAGGCCCAATGCAAATTGTTGTTGTTTTGCCTATTTCAGTGTTCCGCAAAAAAGGAATATCAAACGGAATCCAAACGGAATGAAACCTTCGGGGGAGTTATTTTTGGAACAAACGTGATCCAGGGGACTTGGAGTAGACGTCAAGAAAGGAGCAAGGAGGCCACGAGAGGCAGGGAGACGCGCCTGCCCCCCTGGGCGCGCCCCCCACCCTCGCGGGCCCCTCGCAGCTCCACCGACCTACTTCTTCCTCCTATATATCCATATACCCCGAAAACATCCAGGAGCACCACGAAACCCTATTTCCACCACCGCAACCTTCTGTACCCAAGAGATCCCATCTTGGGGCCTTTTCCGGACCTCCACCAGAGGGGGAATCGATCACGGAGGGCTTCTACATCAACACCATAGGCTCTCCGATGATGTGTGAGTAGTTTACCACAGACCTTCGGGTCCATAGTTATTAGCTAGATGGCTTCTTCTCTCTCTTTAGATCTCAATACAAAGTTCTCCTCGATCTTCTTGGAGATCTATTCGATGTAATGTTCTTTTGCGGTGTGTTTGTCAAGATCCTATGAATTGTGTGTTTATGATCAAGATTATCTATGAACAATATTTGATTCTTCTCTGAAATCTTTTATGTATGATTTGTTATCTTTGCAAGTCTCTTCGAATTATCAGTTTGATTTGGCCTACTAGATTGATCTTTCTTGCAATGGGAGAATTGCTTAGCTTTGGGTTCAATCTTGCGGTGTCCTTTCCCAGTGACAGCAGGGGCAGCAAGGCACGTATTGTATTGTTGCCATCGAGGATAAAAAGATGGGGTTTATATCATATTGCTTGAGTTTATTCCTCTACATCATGTCATCTTGCCTAATGTGTTACTCTGTTCTTATGAACTTAATACTCTAGATGCATGCTGGATAGCGGTCGATGTGTGGAGTAATAGTAGTATATGCAGAATCATTTCAGTCGACTTGTCGTGGACGTGATGCCTATATACATGATCATGCCTAGATATTCTCATAATTATGCACTTTTCTATCAATTGCTCGACAGTAATTTGTTTACCCACCGTAATACTTATGCTATCTTGAGAGAAGCCACTAGTGAAACCTATGGCCCTCGGGTTTATTTTCCATCATAGAAGTTTCCAATCTATTTTATTTTGCAATCTTTGTTTTCCCATCTATATCATAAAAATACCAAAAATATTTATCTTATTATCTCTACCAGATCTCACTCTCGTAAGTGACCGTGAAGGGATTGACAACCCCTTTATCATGTTGGTTGCGAGGTTCTTATTTGTTTGTGTAGGTACAAGGTGACTTGCGTGTAGCTCCTACTTGATTGATACCTTGGTTCTCAAAAACTGAGGGAAATACTTACGCTACTTTGCTGCATCACCCTTTCCTCTTCAAGGGAAAACCAACGCAGTGCTCAAGAGGTAGCAGTTTTCAGCAAGGTAACGTATGCAAGTACTGAAATTGTAAGTAATAGAGTAGTTTGGTAGCAAGGTAATTTGTAACGAGCAAGTAATGATAGTAGTAAAAAAAGTGCATCAAGGTATCCCAATCCATTTGAGGTAAAGGACAGGCCAAAACGGTCTTTTATGATAAACAAAGCGTTCTTCAGGGTTCACGGGATTTTCATCTAGTCACTTTCATCATGTTGGCTTAATTCATGTTTGGTACTTTGATAATTTGATATGTGGGTGGACCGTGCTTAGGTGTTGTTCTTACTTGAACAAACCTCCTACTTATGATTAACCCTCCCGCAAGCATCCGCAACTACGAGAAAAGTATTAAGAATAAATTCTAACCATGGCATTAAACTTTTGGATCCAATCGATCCCTTACGGAATAACGCATAAACTGGGGTTTAAGCTTCTGTCACTCTCGCAACCCACCATCTAATTGCTACTCCACAATGCATTCCCTTAGGCCTAAATATGGTGAAGTGTCATGTAGTCGATGTTCACATGACACCACTAAGGGAATCACAACATACATACTATCAAAATATCAAACACATATCAAGTTCACATGATTACTTGCAACATGATTTCTCCCGCGACCTCAAGAACAAAAGTAACGACCCACAAATGATAATCACGCTCAAGATCAGAGGGGTATTAAATAGCATATTTGATCTGAACATATAATCTTCCACCAAATATACCATATAGTAATCAACTACAAGATGTAATCAACACTACTAGTCACCCACAAGCACCAATCTATAGTTCCGGTAACAAGATTGAACACAAGAGATGAACTAGGGTTTGAGAGGAGATGGTGTTGTTGAATATGTTGATGGAGATTGCCCTCCCCAAGATGGGAGAGTTTTTGGTGATGATGATGATGATTTCCATCGCCGGGAGGGAAGTTCCCCCGGCGGAATCGCTCCGCCGGAGGGCAAAAGTGCTCCTGCCCAAGTTCCGCCTCGAGACGGCGACGCTCCATCCCGAAAGTCGTCTCCTTATTTTTTCTAGCTCAAAATGACTTATATACCAGAAGATGGCCACCGAAGGTGGGCCTGGGTGAGCACAACCCACCAGGGCACGCCTGGGCTCCCTAGCGCGCCCAGGTGGGTTGTGCCCACCTGGTGGGCCCCCTCTGGTAGTTATTTGCTCCAATATTCCTCAAATAATCCATAAAAAATCTCCGTGAAGTTTCAACTTGTTTGGAGTTGTGCAGAATAGGTAGCCTGATGTAGCTTTTCCTGGTCCAGATTTCCAGCTGCCAGAATTCTCCCTCTTGGTGTGTACCTTGCAAATTATGAGAGAAAAGGCATTAGAGTTACTCCAAAAATCATTATTATGGATAAAACATCATAAATAATAGTAAGAAAACATGATGCAAAATGGATGTATCAACTCCCCAAGCTTAGACCTCGCTTGTCCTCAAGTGAAAACCGAAATTGAAAAACATGTCCACATGCTTTGAGAGAGAGGTGTCGATAAAAACAAAATACAGACATAGAAGCATCATGTAGATTATTATAGCAGCAACAAAATTAAACATAAAACTTTTATCATAGAACTTTTATCATATACTTCTCATGAATAAGTAACAATTCATCACACAATTGAAGTATAAAGCAAAAACTCTATTAGAAACCAACAAACTATGTTCTCAGTCAACTTTGTAACTACAATTCGTCATCTTTTCAGGAAGGGTCGTGTATCGGAGCATTTAGGCAAGTCAACATACTCAACCATCATATAGTCTTCTATGATTGCTAACACTCACCTCGTACACATGAGGAAAATGTTTTAACCGGACACATAGAAAGATAGGGGCTTATAGTTTCGCCTCCCAACATATTCACCTCAAGGGTGATATAACTCATGCTATCTATATTCAACTGGACATATGTGCCTAGATCTTTCCTCACCACATGATGCTTGCCAAAGGAGAAAAATAAAAAGGAATAGAAGGAAAACTTTGACTCTTTGCATAAAAGTAAATACATAAAAGTAAAAGATAGGCCCTTCGCAGAGGGAAGCAGAGATTACCATGCACTTATTTGTTTGTATGCTCAAACCCTTAGTGCAAAAGAACGTCACGTTGCATTGCCCCTTGTGATAGCGACCTTTATTATGCAGTCTGTCGCTTTTATTCTTCACCATCACAAGTTCGTGCAACGCTCAATTTTCTCTTACACTAAATGATCTCACACTTTTAGAAGCAATTTTTATTGCCTTTTTGCACCGATGACAACTTACTTGAGGGATCTTGCTCAATCCCTAGGTAGGTATGGTGGACACTTGAAAATAAGATTTGGGTTTAAGGGTTTTTGGATGCACAAGTAGTATCTCTACTTAGTGCGGAATTTTTGGCTAGCAAAGATAGGGGGCAAGTACCACATGTTAAAGGATCTATGACAACATGACTTCTGTGTGAATATAAACAAACATAAACCATTAAGTTGTCTTCCTTATCCAACGTCAACAATTTTGGCATATAATATTTTGATGAGGGCTCACAATCACAAAAGATTTCTAGGATAGTATATTTATATGTGAATCTTCTCTTCCCTTATTAATTCTTTCATGAGTTGCATCATTGACTAATGCTATGTTTGTCAATCTCTAATAAAATTTTCTACTTATACTTTTCCTTATGTGGTGTCATCACCTACCATAAGATTAGTATATGATCTTTTCTTCATTTATTTCCTTTCTTTCATTTATTTCTTTTCTCTTTTTCTTCCTTATTTCTTTTCTTTTATTTGCAACATGGAAGTAAAGAAAGCAAAAACTCAAACTAAACTTTATTATATAACTTGCACATGATTACAAGGATAGATCACTAAGAAAACTCTTAAGGAAGAAAGGATCGAACTAACTTTTATTCATCTCAAGCAAAAGCTCAAACTAAAATAAGTAAAGGCAAAAAGATAGTGGTATGATACGATACCGGGGCACCTCCCCCAAGCTTGGCGGAAGCCAAGGGGAGTGCCCATACACGATACTCAATTCTCCTTTGGTGATGAAGAAGAAGGTGGTGATGAAGAGATCTTGTCCTCGGATTTCCATGCCAGTGGTCCGCCATCATGAGAGGAGGAGTGAGTCTCATGGGTCCTGCAACTAGCAGCCAAACTCATACCTTTAAACCTAGCTTCATATTCAAAGACTTGGTTTTTGAAGATCATAGATCTGGCTTTGGAGGAAGTTGATTTGCTCGTTGAGGGTGAAGACGATGTCCTTCATGGGATTGCCATCCACCTTGAGATCACGAGAGAGGTCCGTGATCATGAGGTGATTAGCGTTGAGCCCACACTCCACCATCCCCTTGCACCGAAAGACATCTTGCTCCATAACTTCAAGTCTGGCCTCCACGGTTCCCGTCCCCTTGGGACATGGCACATCGCGAAGGTGAAGCACCCCCTCATGCATTTGAGTGGTCTGAGGGTGCTGCACCACCTCCCGCAGATATTGGTTGATGACGTTCTTGAAGAACTTGTCCTAGGAGGAGCTTGAAGTGGCCATGGTAGATGGGATCTGGCAGAAAAATAGCAAGAAAAGAGAACAGAGGATTTCTCCGTGATATGGTGATCAACAGGTTCGGGAAGTATATATAGATTTTTTATCTTGGGGGACAAGCAAGCGGAAGAAAAAACGGAGTCCAGAAGGTGTCCCAGCCTCCCAGGTGGGCACAACCCACCTGGGCGCGCCAGGAAAACCTAGCGCGCCCTGGTGTCTTGTGCCCACCAGGGGACGCTTCCTGGAAGTTTCTTTATTTCCTAATTTCCTAAATATTCCAAAATTGATAAAAAATATTTTTGAGGATTTTTCGGAGTCCGTTTACTTACCATATCATGTACCTCCTTATTTTCACGATTCTGGAGTGTTCCGGAAGGACTCTTTTATGTGTTCTTCCGGTGTCAAAGTTTGGATAACATTACTTTCAACATTAATGGGCTTACCTGAGATATAATGCTTCATTCGTTGCCCATTGACAACCTTCGGGTTACTACCTTCGGAATTATTTATTTTGATGGCTCCAGACTGATGAACCTCCTCGATAACATAGGGGCCTTCCCACTTTGAGAGGAGTTTTCCTGCAAAGAATCTGGAATGAGAGTTGTACAAAAGAACATATTCTCCGACTTTAAACTCACGCTTTTGGATTCTTTTGTCATGCCATCTTTTAACTTTTCTTTAAATAATTTTGCATTTTCATAAGCTTGGGTTATCCATTCATCTAATGAGCTAATATCAAATAACCTCTTTTCACTAGCAAGTTTGAAATCATAATTGAGCTCTTTAATGGCCGGATATGCTTTATGTTCCAACTCAAGAGGAAAATGACAAGCTTTTCCATAAACCATTTTATAAGGAGACATGCCCATAAGATTTTTATATGTTGTTCTATAAGCCCAAAGTGCATCATCTAATTTCTTAGACCAATTCTTCCTGGACCTATTAACAGTCTTTTGCAAAATTAATTTTATTTCTCTATTGCTAAGTTCAACTTGACCACTAGACTGAGGATGATAAGGTGATGCAATTCTATGGTTAACATCATACTTGGCAAGCATTTTTCGGAAAGCACCATGAATAAAGTGTGAACCACCATTAGTCATTAAATATCTAGGGACTCCAAACCTTGGGAAAATAACTTCCTTAAGCATTTTAATAGAGGTGTTGTGATCAACACTACTGGTTGGAATAGCTTCTACCCATTTAGTAACATAATAAACTACAACCAAAATATGTGTATACTGATACGTCTCCAATGTATCTATAATTTTTCATTGTTCCATGTTGTTTTATTATCAATCTTGGATGTTTTATAATCATTTTATATCATTTTTTGGTACTAACCTATTGACATAGTGCCAAGTGCCAGTTGCTGTTTTTTCCATGTTTTTACATCGCAAAAAATCAATATCAAACGGAGTCCAAATGCCACGAAACTTTACGGAGATTTTTTATGGGCCAGAAGGAAGGCAATGGGCCCTAGTTGCACCTAGGGGGTGCCCCGAGGGGGGCACAACCCACCAGGGCGTGCCCGGAGGCCCTGGCGCGCCCTGGTGGGTTATGCCCACCTCAGGTGCCCCCCCGGACCGCCTCTTTGCTCTATAAATACCCCCAAAATACCATAACCCTAGGGGAGTCGACAAAATATTCATCCAGCCGCCACAGAGTCCAGAATCACCAGATCCAATCTAGACACCATCTCGGATGGGGTTCACCACCTCCATTGGTGCCTCTCCGATGATGTGTGAGTAGTTCTTTGTAGACCTCCGGGTCTGTAGTTAGTAGCTAGATGGCTTCATCTCTGTCTCTTGATTCTCAATACTATGGTCTCTTGGAGATCCATATGATGTAACTCTTTTGTGGTGTGTTTGTTGGGGTCTGATGAACTTCGAGTTTATGATCAGATCTATGTTTTTATATCCATGAAAGTATTTGAGTTTCTTTGATCCCTTTTATGCATGATCTCATATAGCCTCGTATTTCTTCTCTGATATTTGGGTTGGCCAACTTGATCTATTTATCTTGCAATGGGAAGAGGTGCCCGGTAGTAGGTTCGATCCTACGATGCTTGATCCCAGTGACAGAAGGGGAACCGACATGTATGTATCGTTGCTACTAAGGATAAAAGACGAGATCTATATCTACCGCCATATAGATAAACGAATCTTGTCTACATCATGTCATCGTTCTTATTGCATTACTCCGTTTTTCATGAACTTAATACACTAGATGCATGCTGGATATTGGTCGATGTGTGGAGTAATAGTAGTAGATGCAGGTAGGAGTTGGTCTACTAATCTTGGACGTGATGCCTATGTAATGATCATTGCCTAGATATTGTCATAATTATTTGAAGTTCTATCAATTGCCCAACAGTAATTTGTTTACCCACCGTTTGCTATTTTTCTTGAGAGAAGCCACTAGTGAAACCTACGGCCCCGGGTCTTCTTTCTCATATATTTGCCTTGCGATCTACTTTTCCTTTGCGTTTTTATTCAGATCTATTAAACCAGAAATCCAAAAATACCTTGCTGCAATTAATTTTATTTGGTGGTTGATCTATCAATATTTACAACTTTATCTCCCGTCACACGCCATTTCTGGCGCTGTACCCCGAAAGGGATTGACAACCCCTTTAACACGTCGGGTTGCGAGGTGTTGTTATGTGTGTGTAGGGGCTGTTTAAGTTGTGTTGCTTGGTTCTCCTACTGGTTTGATAACCTTGGTTTCATAACTGAGGGAAATACCTACCGTCGCTGTGCTACATCATCCCTCCCTCTCGAGGGAAATATCGACGTAGTTCCAGCTACCACCATATACCCATTAGAGGAAGGAAAAGGTCCCATGTAATCAAATCCCAAAACATCAAATGGCTCAATAGCAAGTGAATAATTCATAGGCATTTCTTGACGCTTATCTATATTATCTATTCTTTGACATTCATCACAAGATAAGACGAACTTACCGGCATCCTTGAAGAGAGTAGGCCAATAAAATCCAGATTGCAATACCTTGTGAGCAGTTCTATCTCCAACATGATGCCCTCCATAAGCTTCAGAGGGACATTTACGTAGGATTTGTCCCTGTTCATGCTTAGGTACACAATGTCTAATAATACCATCTACTCCTTTATAAAGATGTGGGTCATCCCAAAAGTAATGTCTTAAATCATAGAAGAATTTTTTCTTTTGTTGGTATGTAAAGCTAGGTGGTAAATATTTATCAACAATGTAATTAGCATAATCAGCATACCAAGAAGTAATGTGAGCAACATTTATAGTAGCTAACTGCTCATCATGAAAACTATCATCAGTAGGTAGTGGGTTGATGTCACTTGAAGCTACGTCGGTATTTCCCCAAAGAGGAAGGGATGATGTAGCACAACGGCGGTAGGTATTTCCCTCAGATATGAAACCAAGGTTATCGAACCAATAGGAGAACCAAGCAACACAACGTAAACAACCCATGCACACGAATAACAAATCCTCGCAACCCAACGTGTTAAAGGGGTTGTCAATCCCTTTCGGGTAACGGTGCCAGAAATTGGTGCGCGACGGGAGAAAGTTGTAATAGATTGAATAAATAGATCGCAAATAAAATAAAGTGCAACAAAGTTGTCATGGAATTGTCACGGCAGATGTCCTAGTGTGAGGACTTAGTCGTGAGGACAACGCATCTTTATAGTAGCTTGAGAGGGGTTGAGCGGAATCGAGAGACGCAACACAAGACAAGGATTTAGACAGCTTCGGGCCCCAGGAAACATCATCCAGTAAAAACCCTACATGTTGTTTGTGGCTAGATCCCATTATGCTCACAAGAGAGTCACCGCATAAGCCGGCTCCCCCTTTTTGACTAGCCCTAGAGATTGTTTTCTTATCCTTGTCCCCTCTCTGGGGTGCCCTGCCCCTCCTTATATATATTGAAGGGGCGGGTTACATGACTAGTCCTATTAGGATTAGGATTACTCTATTACAAGTGGAGTCCTAGTCTTGCTTCCTTTGTAGGAGAATATTCCTTATGTCTTTCCTCTTAATTCGGACCATCATAACATGAGCCGGCCTTCTGGGCCTTGGGCCTTGTCATCCATCTAAAACACCCGCCCGGTCACCAATGAGTCTTTAGTTTCATGAGTCGTCACACCAGTGAGCCGCCAGACACATGAGTTGCCAATCTTCTGGTGGGTTATCAATGAAACATCAAGTCCTGCCGGGTCATATATCCGGCCGGGTCATACCATGGGGTATATCCACGACATTAGCCCCCAGTTTAATCTTGGATTTATCCATGTTAAACTGATGTTCAATATAAATACAAGAGCAAATTTGACAGGTTGTGCTCCAGGTTAAATATTCTTGTAAGCCGGCACCTGGTCATCCTTAAGTCCTTGTTATTTCCTCCTTCTAGAAAATTCGGGTCAATAGGCCGGCTTCATAATCAACTTGCTTGTAGAAGAAATATTGTAAACAAAGAATCCATTTGAGTTGGTCTTCAATGCTCTGACTTGACAAAAATATTGGTCTTCAAATATTCAACTGATATTCAGCTAGCTTGAAGATGTAGAACTTGCCGATTTATGATTTCCAAAATCGCCGGGTTATAAAACTGATAATTCCGGGTTTATGATTGTTGCAAATGCCGGTTCATGATCGTTGCCAATGCCGGGTCATAATTATTGGTGACGCCGGGTCATGATTATTGGTGATGCTGGGTCATGATTGTTTACTCAAAACTGAGAATTTGAAGAATTTTTTCCCTTATATCCATATTACCTGTAGCCCCCAAGTCTTGAGCAGAACAAAGTGATGGCTTTAAGACTTGCTTCAATATAAATACTGCCACTTTGAAGAAATCCACGTTGTTCATCTCAGTCACTAGTAAATACTGAATACTCCATATATGTAGCCCCCAAGTGTTGGGTTGTCATGCTTGCAGCAGCCTGGGACTTGAAATTGCCTTATGCTCATAAAAACTTCAACCAGTGTAGCCCCCAAGGGCCAGGTTGTTATGCAATAATGAGCAGGGACTTTGTATGTATGATCATGTAGACTTGAGCAACAACGTGTAGCCCCCAAGGGCCGGCTCAGTAAGATAATACTGAGCTGGGACTTTGTATATAATTCATTGATAATAACATCATATGATGTAATCTCCACCATGGGGCTTGAACCCACGTCCATAAGGTTAAGAGCTTTGTACTCTACCAACTGAGTAGTGGATCTTTCAATATAATGGACTGAGGCTTGTGTACCTTAAACTTTTGACAGGAGCAATTGGTAGCCCCCAAGGGCCGGCTCGTTAAAATGGGATGAGTTGGGTCTTCAATAAGTTGAAAAAATGACTTTACATGAGCCCCCAAGTGCCATGGTGCATGCTGGCAGTTACATGGGACATGCATATTTGATGTAATCTCAATTCAAATAATGTAGCCCCCAAGTGCCGGGTCGTAAGCCTGAAGTGACTCGGGACTATTTCCTCCATTGTAAAAATAAATCATGTCCATTAATAAAATAATAACCATTGCGCTGAAGCGAATTTGAAGACCTCCATCATAATATTGGCTATTGATAACCATAATAAAAATCCAGCCATGTTGGCCATTAAAGATTTGAATAATATAATCTGGTTTGGAAAACCGGTTCCTGTGATATTGAATCTCGTACTACTGGTTTAGGATACCTGTGAGGTAAGGGTGATGACCCAATCTTTAGAAGCCAAAACTTCCAAATGTTTACGATTGTCATATATGGCGACTTATCATCCAAAGTCAAGTCGGGTTAATCGAAACCACATATATGCTTCAGATGTGAACAAAAAGGTCTCAAGACAAAACCAAAGATTGTTTAAAAAAACTTAAGCCAAACAGAGAAAAAATGAGGCTTATGATTCGAATATGATCAGTAAACCGGACCAAAAGGGGTTAAGCTAGGATTCGAATACGATCATGAAGCCCCCTAGTGGTTTTGGCATTGCGCCGATCAAGAGGGTACCGACAGCTATGTTCTCTTTGGTTCGAATACGACCTATGTTTGAATAGGAAGCCCCCAAATGACCTTGAGAGTTTTTTAATGACTCTGATTCGAATACGATCAAAGTTGAACCCAAAAGGGGTTAAGCTATGATTCAAATACGATCAAGAAGCCCCCTAGTGGGTTTGGCATTGCGTCGATCAAGAGGGTACCGATGATAACCCACAAGTATAGGGGATTAATTGTAGCCTCTTTCGATAAGTAAGAGTGTCTAACCCAACGAGGAGCTAAAGGTAGAACAAATATTCCCTCAAGTTCTATCGACCACCGATACAACTCTACGCATGCTTGACGTTTGCTTCACCTAGAACAAGTATGAAACTAGAAGTACTTTGTAGAAGTTGTTGGATAGGCTTGCAAGATAATAAAGATTACGTAAATAAACAGTAGGGTCTGTTTAGGTAAAGACACAACTAAATTAGTTTTAGTAAAGAACTTGTTGTTACGAGAAAGTTATTTGTCCCTAGGCAATCGATAACTAGACCGGTAATCATTATTGCAATTTTATTTGAGGGAGAGGCATAAGCTAACATACTTTCTCTACTTGGATCATATGCACTTATGATTGGAACTCTAGCAAGCATCCGCAACTACTAAAGATCATTCAAGTAAAACCCAACCATAGCATTAAAGTATCAAGTCCTCTTTATCCCATACGCAAACAACCTACTTACTCGGGTCTGTGCTTCTGTCACTCACGCCACCCACCATAAGCAAATCATGAACATATTGCAAACCCTACAGTGGGAATCCCTCATGCTTACGCGACACAGAGAGCACCATAGGACAACACCAATAATAAAACATGCAACTCAAACCAATCACGATCATCAAATAACCCATAGGACAAAACAGATCTACTCAAACATCATAGGATAGCCATACATCATTGGGAAATAATATATAGCGTTGAGCACCATGTTTAAGTAGAGATTACAACAGGTAAAAGAGGGGTTACACCGCTTCATAGAGGGGGAAGAGTTGGTGATGATGGCGGTGAAGTTGTTGGTGAAGATTGCGGTGATGATGATGGCCCCCAGTGGCACTCCGGTGCCATCGGAAGCGAGGGGGAGAGGGCCCCCTTCTTCTTCTTCCTTGACATCCTCCCTAGATGGGAGAAGGGTTTCCCCTCTGGCCCTTGGTCTCCATGGCATGGGAGGGGCGAGAGCCCCTCCGAGATTGGATCTGTCTCTCTGTCTCTCTCTGTTTCTGCGTTCTCCCCTTCCGCCCTTTCACCATTTCGTATATATATGGAGATCCGTAACTCCGATTGGATTGAAATCTTCACCGTGATGTTCCCCAAAAATTAGCTTTCTTGTGGCCGAAGAAGACCGCCTTACGGGGAGCCCACGAGGGTCAGGGGCGCGCCCCCTGCCTCGTGCCTCCCTCAGGCATAGTCTCGCGTGGATTTTTCTTCTGGAATTCTCAAAATATTCCAAAAAAAATTCTCCATCCATTTTTATCTCGTTTGGATTCTGTTTGATATGGGGTTTCTGCGAAACATAAAACATGCAACAAACAGGAACTGACACTGGGCATTGGATCAATATGTTAGTCCCAAAAATAGTATAAAAAGTTGCCAAAAGTATATGAAAGTTGAATAATATTGGCATGGAACAATCAAAAATTATAGATACGATGGAGACATATCAGCATCCCCAAGCTTAATTCCTGCTCGTCCTTGAGTAGGTAAATGATAAAAAAAGATAATTTTTGATGTGGAATGCTACCTAGCATAATCTTGATCATGTATCTAATTATGGCATGAATATTAAGATACGAGTGATTCAAAGCAATAGTCTATCATTTGACATAAAAACAATAATACTTCAAGCCTACTAATAAAGCAATCATGTCTTTTCAAAATAACATGGCCAAAGAAAGTTATCCCTACAAAATCATATAGTTTGGCTATGCTCCATCTTCACCACACAAAATATTCACATCATGCACAACCCCGATGACAAGCCGAGCAATTGGTTCATACTTTTTAATGTGCTTCGGCTTTTTCAACCCTCACGCAATACATGAGCGTGAGCCATGGACATAGCACTATAGGTGGAATATAATATGATGGTGGAGGTTGTGTGGAGAAGACAAAAAGGGAGAAAGTCTCACATCAACGCTGCTAATCAACGGGCTATGGAGATGCCCATCAATTGATGTCAATGTGAGGAGTAGGGATTGCCATGCAACGGATGCACTAGAGCTATAAGTGTATGAAAGCTCAAACTAAAACTAAGTGGGTGTGCATCCAACTTGCTTGCTCATGAAGACCTCAGGCATTTGAGGAAGCCCATCATCGGAATATACAAGCCAAGTTCTATAATGAAAATTCCCACTAGTATATGGAAGTGATAACTCAAGAGACTCTCTAATAGAAGAACATGGTGCTACTTTGAAGCACAAGTGTGGTAAAAGGATAGTAACATTGCCCCTTTTTCTTTTCTCTTTTTTTTCTTTTTTTGCGGGCTTCTTTGCCCCCCTTTTTTTATTTAGGCTTCTTTGCCCCCCTTTTTTCGGGGCAATGCTCTAATAATGATGATCATCACACTTTTATTTACTTACAACTCAATGTTACAACTCGATACTAGAACAAAGATATGACTCTATATGAATGCCTCCGGCGGTGTACCGGGATGTGCAATATATCTAGCGTAGCAATGACATCAAAAAACGGACAAGCCATGAAAACATCATGCTAGCTATCTTACGATCATGCAAAGCAATATGACAATGAATGCTCAAGTCATGTATATGATGATGATGGAAGTTGCATGGCAATATATCTCGAAATGGCTATGGAAATGCCATAATAGGTAGGTATGGTGGTTGTTTTGAGGAAGATATAAGGATGCTTATGTGTGACAGAGCGTATCATATCACGGGGTTTTGATGCACCGGAGAATTTTGCACCAACTCTCGAGGTGAGAAAGGGCAATGCACGGTACCGAAGAGGCTAGCAATGATGGAAGGGTGAGAGTGCGTATAATCCATGGACTCAACATTAGTCATAAAGAACTCACATACTTATTGCAAAAGTTTATTAGACCTTGAAGCAAAGTACTACTACGCATGCCCCTAGGGGGATAGATTGGTAGGAAAAGACCATCGCTCGTCCCCGACCGCCACTCATAAGGAAGATAATCAATAAATACCTCATGCTCCGACTTCGTTACATAACGATTCACCATACGTGAATGCTATGGGAATCACAAACCTCAACACAAGTATTTATACTAATCCACAACTACCCACTAGCATGACTCTAATATCACCATCTTTATATCGCAAAACTATTGCAAGGAATCAAACATATCATATTCAGTGATCTACAAGTTTTATGTAGGATTTTATGACTAACCATGTGAATGACCAATTCCTGTCATCTCTCTAAATAGATATAAGTGAAGCAAGAGAGTTTAATTCTTTCTACAAAAGATATGCCCGTGCTCTAACAAATATAAGTGAAGCAAAAGAGCATTCTACAAATGGCGGTTTTCTATGTAAAGAGAAACAGGCAATCCAAACTTCAAATGATATAAGTGAAGCACATGAAGCATTCTACAAAGCCATACTCAAAAGATATAAGTGAAGTGCACAGAGCATTCTATAAATAAACCAAGGACTATCTCATACCAGCATGGTGCATAAAAGAGAAGGGAAAACTAAATGCAAAAGACACTCCAAGATTTGCACATATCGCATGAACGAAACGAATCCCAAAAAAATCTGATACTTGTTGAAGGAAGAGGGGATGCCTTCCGGGGCATCCCCAAGCTTAGACGCTTGAGTCTCCTTGAATATTTACTTGGGGTTCCTCGGGCATCCCCAAGCTTGAGCTCTTGCCTCTCTTCCTTCTTCTCACATCGAGACCTTCTCGATCATCGAACACTTCATCCACACAAAACTTCAACAGAAAACTCGGTAAGATCCGTTAGTATAATAAAGCAAATCACTACTCTAAGTACTGTTGCAAACCAATTAATATTTTGTTTTGGCATTGTAGCTACTTTAATATAACTTTTTCATGGCTTAGTCCAATGATATAAATCGATAGTTTCATCAAAACAAGCAAACTATGCATCAAAAACAGAATCTGTCTAAAACAGAATAGTATGTAATAATCTGAAAATTCACCATATTTCTGATACTTGAAAAATTCTTCCAAAATTAGGAAAAATAAAAAAAATGTATAGAAAGACAGTGCAAAAAGAATCATAACCATTTAACGTTCCAGTAAAAAAATTAAAATCGAGCACTACATCCAAAGTTTCTGTCCTGCACCGCACAAACCAACAAGCATTGTAAACATCCTAAAGGCAAACCTTGACACATTATTTTTATAATACAATGGAATTGTAAAAGGGGATAATTATTTTTGTTGAAAAGTTTCTGTAATCAAGATTCACAAAGTTTCAGTGAGCATGAACAAAGTTCAAGGCTAGCTCCCACTTCAACAATGCTTGTCTCTCTCTCTCTCTCTCTCACTTTCCTTTTTGAAAAAGATTTAGGTTCCCCTCTTTATTTTTTTTGTTTTTAGAATTTATAAAAGTACTCAACAGAAATAAATGACTCTATAAAACTTTCGGGTTGTCTCCCTGGCAGCGCTTTCTTTAAAGCCATTAAGCTAGGCATAAGGTGCTCAAGTAATGAATCCACCCAGATCCCAAGGTATATCAAAGCCAATTTTAGTTAACAATGATTTGGAATTTAGTAGTGAGCACAAAGCAACATATATCAAGTAATGACGAAGTCTAACTCTCTTCCTATGCATTGGCATGTCATAAAAGAACAATTCATGCACACATAGTAAAGGCCAATGCATAGTGTAAACAGTTTCTTGCAATTTTATCGTATTGGAAACATAGAGAGGTGGAGATATAGTTCCTCTCTCATAATAATTGCAAGTAGGAGCAGCAAGCACATTCATATTATATCTATCAAAATCATCATGTGTAGTAGTAAAAGGCAACCCATCAATATAATCCTTAATAAGCACAAACTTCTTTCATATAGTGTAGTTTGGAGAATTCAAAAAGATAATAGGACTATCATGTGTGGGTGCAATAGCAACAATTTCATGTTTAACATAAGGAAATATAACAAGTTCATCTCCATAAGCATAATTCATATTGGCATCTTGGCCACAAGCATAGCAAGCATCATCACAAAGGGATATTTTAAAAGAATCAACGGGATCATATCAATTATCATAGAATTCATCCTTCGGTAAGCATGAAGGGAAATTAAACAATGTATGAGTTGAAGAGTTACTCTCATTAGAAGGTGGGCACGGGTGATCAATCCGCTCTTCCTCCTTTTGTTCTTTGCTCTCCTCCTCATCTTTTTCATCCAATGAGCTCACAGTTTCATCAATTTCTTCTTCCATAGATTCCTGCAAAATATTAGTCCCTTCTAGGACAGCGGAGACTTTCTCAATACACACATCAATATCGGAATTGTATTCATAATTCTCATAACAATATTTAAGGATAGCTAAATTTTCAGGTCTGTAGACAACATCATAAAGATTTTCATATTCTTTGAACATAGATTCAATTTCATAAGCACCCATAAAAGCAACAAATTCTTCTATTTGTTCCACATCATAATAGTCATATATACCTCTAGCATAAGAAGCCAAAGTTTCATTATCATTAAATTTGCATAAAAAGGGAAGGTGTGGAGCCTTCATCCTAGAGCAACAAGTATAATCATATCTCAAGCATAGTTGCCTAGCATACCATTTCAACATATAAATTTGCTCCCATAATAGTTTCCCTTTTTGAGTCAAGCGATAATCCCTAAGGTATTCACGTTGATCCAACGTGTCTCCCATTACCAAATTGAATGGGGTTTTCTCTGGATTATCAAAGTAGTACATAATATCTGTCACATAACGAGCATCGAGGGTTTTAGGAGGTTCCTCATCTCCATGAGCAGCAAGTACACCTATTTTTTTGGTATTTCGTGTTCCATATCCATAACTAAAGATAAAGAACAACTAAGAACATCAAATAAAAATTACTTAGTGATAAAGCAAACAAGCACACACGAGAATATTCACCCCATGCTATTGCTCCTCGGTAACGACGCCAGAAAAAGGTCTTGATAACCCACACGTATAGGGGATCAATTGTAGCATCTTTCGATAAGTAAGAGTGTTGAACCGAACGAGGAGCTAAAGGTAGAACAAATATTCCCTCAAGTTCTATCAACCACCGATACAACTCTACGCACGCTTGACGTTCGCTTCACCTAGAACAAGTATGAAACTAGAAGTGCTTTGTAGAAGTTGTTGGATAGGCTTGCAAGATAATAAAGATTATGTAAATAAAAAGTAGGGGCTGTTTAGGTAAAGACACAACTAAATTAGTTTTAGTAAAGAACTTGTTGTTACGAGAAAGTTATTTGTCCCTAGGCAATCGACAACTAGACCGGTAATCATTATTGCAACAAACTAGACTGACAAAAAAATCTCCATCAGTTTTTATCCTGTTTGGACTCCGTTTGATATGGATATTCTGCAAAAGACAAGTACTTCACCCTGTCTGAGAAATGGAATCAAAGGAGATCAATCATGGTCGGAACCATAGCGGCAAGGGATCCAATTTAATGACACCGAAAGAATTACCCAAATGATTAAATATTTTGCAAGAAGCTTCCATGATAAGTTCCACATCGGGTCCATGGGCATGAACACAAAGTTCAAGGTCGACTCCCACTTCTTTAATGCATAACCTTTCATTCACTTCTCGTTTTCAAAGAAGTTGTAGGGTAGAAAATTATCTAGTAAAACACTAGAAGGGTATAACTTGTGAAAACTTTCGGGTTCATACGATTTTAGGGAAGGTATAGGTTCAACCCATCAGGGCATCTTAGGATCATATACTATGAACTTAAGGAGTAAATAACACAAGCTCGAAAGCAGAGCATCGTTGGCCAATTCAGGGAATAGGATTTACCCTTGGCATTATGTATCAGGGAAAGAACTTCCAACGTGATTGAATATGAAGGACGTTGTCGGATAAAATGCAACAAAGGACTTGATGGTCCACAAAGGATCTGATGTGAGTATCAGTACACAACCAGAAGAGGAAAGAATGCAAATGCAACAGGTTATGGAATCATCTGAATAATACGAAGCTTAAATGCAAAGGAATTATGATTCCAAATTGAAGGATCAGAAACAGATGCTCTAATCAAGGATGGATAAGTTGAATAGACTTAGGGGCACAATCGACAACAATTGATTGGTCGAGAACTAGCTCCTGTTCAAAATGACGTCTGAGCCGGAGGGATGATTTCTAGGACCTGATTGAGGATTGCAAGCATTCACAACATATTGAATCAACGTACTCAAAATGACAATGACAAAGGATACTATGAATATTGCTAGCCATATGGAACGCATCCATAATGCAAGCAGACAAGTATTTGCTGAGCAATAGCGGGCAGAGGATATCGGAAGATCAGATCATATTTCAATGTATCTTGTGAATCATATGAACAACGTGGGAAGAACGGATGCTCGGTAAGAGCGAGGAATTATCCGTAGGGGGTATTCATGAGGCAAGAACTACAAGGCAGTATCTCAAGGGATTTTCAGAACAATAGAGAGAATTTTGGGGTATCTTGTAATAACAAGATTAACGGGAAATGATTGTATGAAGGACAAGTGTACGTGGTTATCCCTAGGGGGTTTATCGATGGGAGGGAATTGCAAAAGCGATGGCACAAAATCTTTAGAGAACATCGGAGAGTATCTTCGGAATCTTCTGGTGCAGCAGGCGATCATCTGTGATAAGGGGCTCTCCAGGTGAAAGTGATCACGAGATCCTAATGTTAGATTTAGTAAAATCATTTAACCTGAGTAAAAGAGAGTTCAGAGTCCCAGAGTAAAGATCGAGGAGTCAAAGATCCTAATACCACCCAAATGGCGACGTGGGCCCGTAAGGCACACAGCCATGTTAGTAAAAGTTTTGTAGTGTCTAGACTCGACTTCGGCCAAGGAGTGTGGAAGGGGGATTCCTACAGGCAGTCGGCTCTGATACCAACTTGTGACGCCCCCGATTTGACCATACACTAATCATACACGCAAACGTGCACGATCAAGATCAGGGACTCACGGGAAGATATCACAACACAACTCTACAAATAAAATAAGTCATACAAGCATCATATTACAAGCCAGGGGCCTCGAAGGCTCGAATACAAGAGCTCGCTCATAGACGAGTTAGCGGAAGCAACAATATCTGAGTACATACATAAGTTAAACAAGTTTGCCTTAAGAAGGCTAGCACAAACTGGGATACAGATCGAAAGAGGCGCAGGCCTCCTGCCTGGGATCCTCCTAAACTACTCCTGGTCGTCGTCAGCGGGCTGCACGTAGTAGTAGGCACCTCCCGAGTAGTAGTAGTAGTCGTCATCGACGGTGGCGTCTGGCTCCTGAGCTCCAATGTCTGGTCGCAGCAATCGGGTATAGAAAGGGGGAAAAGAGGGAGCAAAGCAATCGTGAGTACTCATCCAAAGTACTCGCAAGCAAGGAGCTACACTACATATGTATGCATTGGTATCAAATGGAATAAGGGTATCATATGTGGACTGAACTGCAGAATGCCGGAATAAGAGGGGGATAGCTAGTCCTATCGAAGACTATGCTTTTGGTAACATCCATCTTGCAGCAGAAGAAGAGAGTAGATGGTAAGTTCACCAAGTAACATCGCATAGCAATATCCTAGCCGATGATCCTCCCCTTGTCGCCATGTGAGAGAGCGATCACCGGTTGTATCTGGCACTTGGAAGGGTGTATTCTATTAAGTATCCAGTTTCTAGTTGTCATAAGGTCAAGGTACAACTCCAAGTCGTCCTGTTACCGAAGATCACGGATATTCGAATAGATTAACTTCCCTGCAGGGGTGCACCACATAACCCAACATGCTCGATCCCATTTGGCCGGACACACTTTCCTGGATCATGCCCGGCCTCGGAAGATCAACACGTCGCAGCCCTACCTAGGCACAACAGAGAGGTCAGCACGCCGGTCTAAATCCTATGGCGCAGGGGTCTGGGCCCATCGCCCATTGCACACCTGCACGTTGCGAGGACGGCCGGAAGCAGAACTAGCCCCCTTAATACAAGAGCAGGCTTACGTTCCAATCCGGCGCGCGCCGCTTAGTCGCTGACGTCACGAAGGCTTTGGCTGATACCACGACGTCGAGTGCCCATAACTGTCCCCGCGTAGATGGTTAGTGCATATAAGCCAGCGGCTAGACTTAGATCAAATACCCAGATCTCGTTAAACGTGTTAAGTATCCGCGAACGCCGACCAGGCCCAGGCCCACCTCTCTCCTAGGTGGTCTCAACCTGCCCTATCGCTCCGCCTCAAAGTAACAGTCGGGGGCCGTCGGGAACTCAGGCCCACCACTACCTAGATGGAGCCACCTGCCCCTTCAGCCCCCAACTCCGAATAGTATCACAGGTAATGTAACAGTGTAAAGTATATAGTATATGCCCGTGATCACCTCCTGAAGTGATCACGGCCCAGTAGTATAGCATGGTAAACGGACAAGAGTGTAGGGCCACTGATGGAACACTAGCATCCTATACTAAGCAGTAGGATAGCAGGTAATGGTAACAACGGTAGTAGCAAGGACAGGCTATGCAGGAGTATAGGATTAACTGAAAGCAGTAACATGCTACACTACTCTAATGCAAGCAGTATAGAGGAGAGTAGGTGATATCTGGTGATCAAGGGGGGGCTTTCCTGGTTGCTCTGGCAAGAGAGAGGGGTCGTCAACGACGTAGTCGATCGGGCACCAGCAGCGGCGTCAGTCTCGTAGTCTACCGGAGAGAAGAGGGGGAAGAAACAATAAATACGGAGCAAACAAAGCATCACAAAATATAACGAGGCAATACATGGTGCTAGGTATGCCCTAACGCGGTAGGAGGTGACACCAGCAAAGGGGGAAAACATCCGGGAAAGTATCCCCGGTGTTTTGCGTTTTCAGACAGATGAACCGGAGGAGGAAAGTTGCGTGTTTGCCATGCTAGGGATGTGTGGCGGACGAACGAGCTACGTATCCGGATTCGTCTCATTGTACTGAGCAACTTTCATGTACAAAGTTTTTCCATCCGATATACGGTTTATTTTATATTAATTTTCTAAAGTTTTAATTCATTTTTGGAATTAACAGATTTAACTTAAATAAAAACAGGTTTACTGCATCAGCATGACATCATCATGATGTCAGCAGTCAACAGTGTGTTTGACTAGGTCAACTGACGTGTGGGTCCTGGTTGTCATAGACTACTAACTAATTATTTGTTAACATTTAATTAGCAGGTTTAATTAGAGTTAATTAGTTAACTAAATAGTGTTAATTAAGTTAATTAATTAATTACATAATTAAGTAAGTATTATTTAATTAATTAAGCCTTTTTATTAATTTAATTATATATTTCTTTTTTTATTTATAACTTTTTTTTACAAAAAACATTCTGTGGGCGGGCCCCCTTTGTCATAGGTACAGGGGGCGATGCGGGTTACGGGCGCCGGCGTCGCCCGTGCGAAGACCGAGCCCGACCCAGGGGGGCAAGGCAAGGCGAGGCCGTGGCCACGCGGGGGCGCTGGCGCACGGCAGTAGAGGCCGAAGCGGTGCGGCGGTGGCTGGGACAGGCGCGCCCCGGTGAGGCGGGCTCACCCGACCGGAGGTGGGAGGGAACGGGGCGACGCGCAGGAGCAGGCGAGCGGCGGCGTAGCAGCTCGGCAGGCGGGGCGCAGGGGGCGCGTGCTACCTGGAGCGCGAGCTCCGGCACGCGGCCGCGGCGATGCGGGCAGGGGCGCCCGGGGGTGCGGTAACGCGGGGCAGGACGCGCCCAGGGTGGCGACGCGCGCTGGGGGGCGAGGCCCAGGTCGCGGGTGGCGCAGCGCGCAAGTGCGGCGAGACAGCGGCCACGGGATGCAGCGGGCGAGCATGGTGATGGCGGCGCGCGCGCCTAGAGGAGGAGAGGGAGGAAGAGGGAGGCAGTGGCTCACATAGGAGTGGGAGGGGCATGGCAACGGGCTCGGGAAGGTGGCGGCAGGGTCGCCGCCGATGGGCGGCGGCAGAGGGCGGCACCGTTCGGGGAAGCAGCCTGCGCCGGGGAGGTGGGCCGACGCGGTGGTGGTGGTGGCCGAGGCGGACGGGGACGACCGGCGAAGGAGAGGCAGGGACGGGGAGTCCGGCGGGGGGAGGGGGGGAGTTGGGGAAGCAGTGAGCGACGGGGTCGGGGGCGGCTCCGGGACGGCGTGGCGGCGGACAAGGGCGAGGTGGAGGTGTCGAGCACGGTCTCGATTGGATCGGGGGAGAGGGGTAGTTGGGGCGCGAGTGGGGGGTGTGGGTGGTGGCTAGGGTTGAGGGGGTGAGGGGATAAGGAGAGGAGTGGGGTTTGGGCCGGCCTGTTGTTGGGCTGGCCGACTGTGTGGCTAGTTGGACCACCTGGCCCAGGGGAGAGGGGGGGGGGTTCTCCCTTTTCCGTTTCTTTTGTTTTATTTTTCCTATTAAATAGTTTTTTCTATTTTATTTACTCTTTTCTGTTTATTTTACTTTCTGTTATATTAGTTTCTTTAAAATATGAAGTTAGCACCTAAATTAGCATCAACAAATTAGGCCACTGCCAAACCTAGTTTGGACACAAAATAAATTATTTTAATATTTTTATATTTTCAAAAGCAATTAAGTTATTATTTTAGCCACTGTTTTAATTAGTTTAGGGCATTTAAACACGTTGTAAAAGATTGGTTCGACCACCAAAACTAGTTAGGGACTATTTGCCACATGATGAACATTTTAGTTTTAATGTTTGAAAACTTTTATTGTTTTCTTGATTTTGAATTTGAATTCGAACCGGTTTTGAACTAACGCGGGTTTATCAACAGTAACCGAGGTGACGTGGCATCATTAGCAGGGAATTACTATAGTCTAATTATCCGGGCGTCACACATAAAGTGGGACTAATGCCCTTCAAATCATCAAGATTATATCCAATAGCATCTCGGTGCTTCCTTAGAACTTTCAATAATCTTTCTTCTTCATGTTCTAAAAGGTTAGCTCTAATAATAACATGATATATCTTATTTTCATCAAGATAAGCATATTTCAAAGTGTTTGGCAATTGTTTGAATTCAAACACAGGATCACCTTTAGGTGGAGGAGGACCTCCTAGAGTTTCAATAGGCTAATTGTGTTTAAGTAGAGGACGTTGTTCAAAAAAATCTTATCTATTTCATTTCTTTCATGCATATGGAAATCATTTTCATGGTCTAGCAAATATTGTTCTAAAGGATCAGTAGGTGGTACAACAATAGAAGCAAGACCAATTAATTCATCCTTACTAGGCAATTCTTTTTCATGAAGCTTTCTACTAAACTTGGAAAAATTAAACTCATGAGACTCATCACCAAAACTAACACCGACAGTTTGTTTCTCACAATCTATCTTAGCATTAACGGTGTTCAAGAAAGGTCTACCAAAGATAATGTGACAAAAGTCATCTTGTGGGGAACCAAGAATAATAAAATCTGTAGGGTACTTTATTTTCCCACACAAGACTTCAACATCTCTAAGAACCCCAATTGGTGAAATAGTGTCTCTATTAGCAAGTTTAATAGTAACATCTATGTCTTCTATCTCTGCGGGTGCTATGTCATTCATAATTTCTTGGTATAAGGTGTAAGGAATAGCACTCACACTAGCACCTATGTCACATAAACCATGATAACAGTGATCTCCTATTTAACTGAGATGACGGGCATGCCAACAATAGGTCTATGTTTATCTTTTTTATCAGGTTTGGCAATTCTAGCAGCTTCTTCATAGAAGTAAATAACATGCCCATCCATATCTTCTTCCAAGAGATCTTTAACCATAGCAATACTAGGTTCTACTTTAATTTGTTCATCAGGTTTAGGTGTTCTAATATAGCTTTTGTTAACCACGGTTGAAACTTTAGCATGTTCCTTTATCCTAATAGGGAAAGGTGGTTTCTCAATATAAGTAGAAGGAACAATTGGATCAACATTGTAAAGTATAGTTTCTTCTTTAATAGGTACCAGTTCTTTGATTTCTTCTTTAATAGGTGGGTGATATTTAAACCACTTATGTTTAGGGAGATCAACGTGAGTAGCAAATGATTCACAAAAGGAGGCTACTACCTCAGAATCAAGTCCATGTTTAGTGCTAAACTTTTGAAAAGCATCTGTATCCATAAAAGATTTAACACAATCATACTTAAGTTTAATACCTAACTCTTTACCTTTGTCGAGTTCCCAATCTTCAAAGTTGTGTTTAATTCTTTCCAAAAGATCCCACCGGAATTCAATAGTCTTCTTCATAAAAGAACCAACATAAGAAGTATTAAGCATGGTTTGATCATCACGAGAAAGCCGAGCATAAAAGTTCTAGATAATAATTTCTCTTGAGAGTCATGATTGGGGCATGAATATAACATTGACTGAAGCCTCCCCAAGCTAGAGCGATACTTTCTCCTTCACGAGGCCAAAAATTATATATATAATTCCGATCATGATGAACTAGATGCATAGGATAATTTTTTTGGTGGAACTCCAATTTCAATTGATTCCAATTCCAAGATCCAATATCATCGCATAGCCTATACAATGCCAATTCTTTTCCCTTCAAAGATAAAGGGAAAACCTTCTTCATGACATCATCTCTGGGTAAACCTGCAAGCTTGAACAATCCACAAATTTGTTCTACATATATCAAGTGCATATCAGGATGTTCGGTTCCATCTCCTGCATAAGGATTAGCTAGCAGTTGTTCTATCATACCTGAAGGAATTTCATATTCAATATTTTCATTAGGTGCAATAGGTTGAGGGGTAGCTAATTGTGGTTCAGGTCGAGGTGAAGATACCCCGAACAAACCCCTCAAAGGATTGTTTTCCATAGTAACAAGTGATAGTAAATTTAAGCACACTATATAGATGTTTCCTTACCAAATTCCACTTACCAAAGGAGCTTCACTCCCCGGCAACGGCGCCAAAAAATAGCCTTGATGACCCACAATTATAGGGGATCAATTATAACTCTTTTCGATAAGTAAGAGTGTCAAACCCAACGAGGAGCAGAAGGAAATGACAAGTGGTTTTCAGAAAGGTAATGTCTGCAAGTGCTGAAATTGTAAGTAACAGAGTAGTTTGATAGCAAGGTAATTTGTAACGAGAAAGTAACGATAGTAGTAACAAAAGTGCAACAAGGTAGCCCAATCCTTTTGAGGCAAAGGACAAGCCAAAACGGTCTCTTAGGATAAGCAAAGCGTTCTTGAGGGTACACGAGATTTTCATCTAGTCACTTTCATCATGTTGTCTTAATTGGTGTTCGGTACTTTGATAATTTGATATGTGGGTGGACCGGTGCTTAGGTGCTGTTCTTACTTCAAAAAACCTCCTACTTATTATTAACCCTCCCGCAAGCATCCGCAACTATGAGAAAAGTATTAAGAATAAATTCTAACTGTAGCATTAAACTTTTGGATCCAATCAGTCCCTTACGGAATAGCGCATAAACTGGGGTTTAAGCTTCTATCACTCTCGCAACCCAACATCTAATTGGTACTCCACAATGCATTCCCTTAGGCCCAAATATGGTGAAGTGTCATGTAGTCGACATTCACATGACACCACTAAGGGAATCACAACATACATACTATCAAAATATCAAACACATATCAAGTTCACGTGATTACTTGCAACATGATTTCTCCTGTGACCTCAAGAACAAAAGTAACTACTCACAAACGATAATCATGCTCAAGATCATAGGGGTATTAAATAGCATATTGGATCTGAACGTATAATCTTCCACCAAATAAACCATATAGTAATCAACTACAAGATGTGATCAACACTACTAGTCACCCACAAGCACCAATCTATAGTTCTGGTAACAAGATTGAACACAAGAGATGAACTAGGGTTTGAGAGGAGATGGTGCTCTTGAAGATGTTGATGGAGATTTGATACGTCCATTTTGCATCATGCTTTTATATCGATATTTATTGCATTATGGGCTATTATTACGAATTATGTCACAATACTTATGCCTATTCTCTCTTATTTTACAAGGTTTACATAAAGAGGGAGAATGCCGGTAGCTGGGATTCTAGGCTGGAAAAGGAGCAAATATTAGAGACCTATTCTGCACAGCTACAAAAGTCCTGAAACTTCACGGAAGTTATTTCTAGAATATATAAAAAATACTGAGTGCAAGAAGTTCTAGAGGGGGGCCACACCCTAGCCACGAGTGTGGGGGGGGCGCCCCCTACCTCGTGGGCCCCCTGGTGGCCCTCCGATGCCCATCTTCTGCTATATGGAGTCTTTCGTTGAGTAAAAAATCAGAAGCAAGCTTTCGGGACGAGACTCCGCCGCCACGAGGCGGAACCTTGGCGGAACCAATCTAGGGCTCTGGCGGAGCTGTTCTGCCGGGGAAACTTCCCTCCGGGAGGGGGAAATCATCACCAACGATCCTCTCATTGGGAGGGGGTCAATCTCCATCAACATCTTCACCAGCACCATCTCCTCTCAAACCCTAGTTCATCTCTTGTATCCAATCTTTGTATCCAAACCTCATTTTTGTACTTGTGGGTTGCTAGTAGTGTTGATTACTCCTTGTAGTTGATGCTAGTTGGTTTACTTGGTGGAAGATCATATGTTCAGATCCATTATGCATATTAATACCCCTTTGATTATGAACATGAATATGCTTTGTGAGTAGTTACGTTTGTTCCTGAGGACATGGGAGAAGTCTTGCTATTAGTAGTCATGTGAATTTGGTATTCGTTCGATATTTTGATGAGATGTATGTTGTCATCCCTCTAGTGGTGTCATGTGAACGTCGACTACATGGCACTTCACCATTGTTTGGGCCTAGAGGGAGGCATTGGGAAGTAATAAGTAGATGATGGGTTGCTAGAGTGACAGATGCTTAAACCCTAGTTTATGCGTTGCTTCGTAAGGGGATGATTTGGATCCATATGTTTCATGCTATGGTTAGGTTTACCTTAATACTTCTGTTGTCGTTGCGGATGCTTGCAATAGGGGTTAATCATAAGTGGGATGCTTGTCCAAGTAAGGACAGTATCCAAGCACCGGTCCACCCACATATCAGATTATCAAAGTACCAAACACGAATCATATGATCGTGTTGAAAACTAGCTTGACGATAATTCCCATGTGTCGTCGGGGGCTCTTTACATCATATAAGAGTTTGTCCAGGCCTGTCCTTTACTATAAAAAGGATTGGGCCATCTTGCTGCACCTTAGTTACTTTTATTACTTGCTACTCGTTACAAATTACCTTATCACAAAACTACCTGTTACCGATAATTTCAGTGCTTGCAGAGAATACCTTACTGAAAACTTCTTATCATTTCCTTCTGCTCCTCGTTGGGTTCGACACTCTTACTTATCGAAAAGCTATGATAGATCCCCTACACTTGTGGGTCATCAAGACTCTTTTCTGGCGCCGTTTCCGGGGAGTGAAGCGCCTTTGGTAGGTGGAATTTGGTAAGGAAAAATTTATACAGTGTGCTGAAATTTACTGTCACTTGTTACTATGGAAAGTAATCTTTTGAGGGGCTTGTTCGGGGTATCTTCACCCGACCGGTAGAGAAAATAGTTTCTCCTCAACCTACTCAACCTACTGAAAATGAAAATGTTTACTTTGAAATTCCTTCGGGTATGATAGAGAAACTGCTAGCTAATCCTTTTGCAGGAGATGGGACATTGCATCCCGACTTACACTTAATCTATGTGGATGAAGTTTGTGGATTATTTAAGCTTGCAGGTATGCCCGATGATGTTATAAAGAAGAAGGTCTTCCCTTTATCTTTGAAGGGAGATGCATTGACATGGTATAGGCTATGTGATGATATGGGATCATGGGACTACAAACGGTTGAAATTGGAATTCCATCAGAAGTTTTATCCTATGCATCTTGTTCATCGTGATCGTAATTATATATATAATTTTTGGCCTCGCGAAGGAGAAAGCATCGCTCAAGCTTGGGGGAGGCTTAAGTCAATCTTATATTCATGCCCCAATCATGAGCTCTCAAGATAAATGATTATTCAAAAATTTTATGCTCGGCTTTCTGACAACAATCGCTCCATGCTCGATACTTCTTGTACTGGTTCCTTTATGATGAAGACTATTGAATACAAATGGAATTTATTGGAGAGAATTAAATGCAACTCTGAAGATTGGGATCTCGACGAAGGTAAGGAGTCAGGTATAACACCTAAGTTTGATTGTGTTATATCTTTTATGGATACAGATGTTTTCCGTAAATTTAGCACTAAATATGGACTTGACTCTAAGATAGTAGCTCCCTTCTGTGAATCCTTTGCTACTCATGTTGATCTCCCCAAGGAGAAGTGGTTTAAAAATAATCCTCCCATTGAAGTAAAAGTAGTTGCACCTATTAAAGTTGAAGAAAAGACTATCACTTATAATGATCCTGTTGTTCGTACTGCTTAAATCTTTTATGGATACCAATATTTTCCGTAAGTTTAGCACTAAATATGGACTTGACTCTGAGATAGTAGCTTCTTTCTGTGAATCTTTTTCTACTTATGTTGATCTCCCTAAGGAGAAGTGGTTTATATATCATCCTTGCATAGAATTAAAGTAGTTGCACCTATTAAAGTTGAATAAAAGACTATCACTTATAATGATCCTATTGTTCCTACTACTTATGTTGAGAAACCACCTTTCCCTGTTAGAATAAAGAATCATGCTAAAGCTTCAACTGTGGTCAACCAAAGTAATATTAAGACACCTAAACCCCCTGAGCAAGTTAAAGTTGAACCTAATGTTGATATGGTTAAAGATCTCTTGGTCGATAATATTGATGGGCATGTTACTTACTTCTGTGATGAGACTTCTAGAATTGCTAAACCTGGTGCTAAAGATAAACATAGACCTGTCGTAGGCATGCCTGTTATTTCTGTTAAAATAGGAGATCATTGTTATCATGGCTTATGTGAGATGGGTGCTAGTGCCAGTGCAATACCTATTTCCTTATACAATGAAATTATGCATGATATTGCACCAGCTGAAATAGAAGGTATTGATGTTACCATTAAGCTTGCTAATAGGGATATTATTTCACCAATTGGGATTGTTAGAGACGTTGAAGTCTTGTGTGGGAAGGCTAAATATCCTACTGATTTTCTTGTTCTTGGTTCCCCACAAGATAGCTTTTGTCCCATTATATTTGGTAGACCCTTCTTGAATACTGTCAATGCTAAGATAGACTGCAATAAGGATATTGTCTCTGTGGTTTAGGGGTTATATCTCATGAGTTTAATTTTTCTAAATTTCATAGACAACCCCATGATAAAGAATTGCCTAGTAAAGATGAAATTATTTGTCTTGCTTCTATTGTCATGCCTCCTACTGATCCATTAGAACAATACTTGCTAGACCATGAAAATGATATGTTTATGAATGAAAGAAGGGAAATAGATGAAGTATTCTTTAAACATGGACCTATTCTAAAACACAACTTGCCTGTTGAAATCCTAGGGGATCCTCCTCCACCCAAGGGTGATCTCGTGTTTGAGCTTAAACCATTACCTGATACTCTTAAATACGCTTATCTTGATGAAAAGAGAATATATCATGTTATTATTAGTGTTAACCTTTCAGAGAAGGAGGAAGATAAATTATTGAAAACTCTGAAGAAGCACCGCACTGCTATTGGATGTACTCTTGATGATCTTAAGGGCATTAGTCCCACTCTATGTCAACACAAAATAAATTTGGAGGAAGATGCCAAACCAGTTATTGATCATCAACGACGGCTAAATCCTAAGATGAAAGAAGTGGTAAGAAAGGAAATATTAAAGCTCCTTGAGGCAGGTATAATTTATCCCGTTACTGATAGTCAGTGGGTAAGTCCTGTCCATTGTGTCTCTAAGAAGGGAGGTATTACCGTTGTTCCTAATGATAAAGATGAATTGATTCCGCAAAGAATTATTACAGGTTATAGGATGGTAATTGATTTCCGCAAATTAAATAAGGCTACTAAAAAAGATCATTATCCCTTGCCTTTTATTGATCAAATGCTAGAAATATTATCCAAACATACACATTTTTGCTTTCTAGATGGTTACTCTGGCTTCTCTCAAATACCTGTGTTAGCTGATGATCAATCAAAGACCACTTTTACTTGCCCTTCGGTACTTTTGCTTATAGACGTATGCCTTTTGGTTTATGTAATGCACCTTCTACCTTTCAAAGATGCATGATGGCTATATTCTCTGACTTTTGTGAAAAGATATGTGAGGTTTTCATGGATGATTTCTCCGTTTATGGATCCTCTTTTGATGATTGCTTAAGCAACCTTGATCGAGTTTTGCAGAGATGTGAAGAAACTAATCTTGTCTTGAATTGGGGGAAATGCCACTTTATGGTCAACGAAGGTATTGTCTTGGGACATAAAATTTCTGAAAGAGGTATTGAAGTTGACAAAGCTAAAGTTGATGCTATTGAAAATATGTCATGTCCCAAGGACATTAAAGGTATAAGAAGCTTCCTCGGTCATGCCGGTTTTTATAGGAGGTTCGTTAAGGACTTCTCAAAAATTTCTCGGCCTCTGACTAACCTATTACAAAAAGATATTCCTTTTGTCTTTGATGATGATTGTGTAGAAGCATTTGAAATACTTAAGAAAGCATTAATTTCTGCACCAATTGTTCAGCCACCTGATTGGAATTTACCCTTTGAAATTATGTCTGATGCTAGTGATTATGCTGTCAGTGCTGTTCTAGGGCAAAGAGTTGATAAGAAATTAAATGTTATTCAATATGCTAGTAAAACTCTAGACAATGCCCAGAGAAATTATGCTACCACCGAAAAAGAATTTTTAGCAGTTGTATTTGCTTGTGATAAGTTCAGACCTTATATTGTTGATTCTAAAGTAACCATTCACACTGATCATGCTGCTATTAAATACCTTATGGAAAAGAAAGATGCTAAACCTAGAATTATTAGATGGGTTCTTCTGCTACAAGAATTTGATTTACATATTATTGATAGAAAGGGAGCTGAGAACCCCGTTGCAGACAACTTGTCTAGGTTAGATAATGTTTGTGATGACCCACTACCTATTGATGATAGCTTTCTTGATGAACAACTAAATGTCATAAATGCTTCTCGTACTGCTCCATGGTATGTTTATTATGCGAATTATATTGTTGCTAAATTTATACCACCTAGTTTCACATACTAGCAAAAGAAAAAGTTCTTCTATGATTTAAGACATTACTTTTGGGATGACCCACATCTTTATAAAGAAGGAGTAGATGGTGTTATTAGACGTTGTGTACCTTAGCATGAACAGGAACAAATCCTATGCAAGTGTCACTCCGAGGCTTATGGAGGACACCATGCTGGAGATAGAACTGCACACAAGGTATTGCAATCCGGTTTTTATTGGCCTACTCTATTCAAGGATGCCCGTAAGTTTGTCTTGTCTTGTGATGAATGTCAAAGAATTGGTAATATTAGTAGACGTCAAGAAATGCCTATGAATTATTCACTTGTTATTGAACCATTTGATGTTAGGGGCTTTGATTATATGGGACCATTTCCTTCCTCTAATGGGTATACACATATTTTAGTTGCTGTTGATTACGTTATTAAGTGGGTAGAAGCTATTCCAACTAGTAGTGCAGATCATAACACCTCTATTAAGATGCTTAAAGAAGTTATTTTCCCGAGGTTTGGAGTCCCTAGATATTTAATGACTGATGGTGGTTCACATTTTATTCATGGTGCCTTTCGTAAAATGCTTGCTAAGTATGACGTTAATCATAGAATTGCATCTCCATATCACCCACAGTCTAGTGGTCAAGTAGAATTGAGTAACAGAGAGCTCAAATTAATTTTGCAAAAGACTGTTAATAGATCTAGAAAGAATTGGTCCAAGAAACTTGATGATGCATTATGGGCCTATAGAACTTCATATAAAAATCCTATGGGTATGTCTCTGTATAAAATGGTTTATGGTAAAGCATGTCACTTACTTCTTGAACTAGAACATAAGGCATATTGGGCCATTAAAGAGCTCAATTATGATTTCAAACTTGCCAGTGAGAAGAGATTATTTGACATTAGCTCACTTGATGAATGGAGAACCCAAGCTTATGAAAATGCCAAGCTGTTTAAAGAAAAAGTTAAAAGATGGCATGATAAAAGGGTACAAAAGCGTGAGTTCAATGTAGGTGATTATGTATTGCTATTCAACTCCCGTTTAAGATCTTTTGCAGGCAAACTTCTCTCTAAATGGGAAGGTCCTTACGTTATCTAGGAGGTCTATCGTTCCAGTGCCATAAAAATCAACAACTTTGAAGGCACAAATCCGAGGGTGGTGAACGGTCAAAGAATTAAACATTATATCTCAGGTAATCCTATAAATGTTGAAACTAATATTATTGAAACTGTAACCCCGGATGAATACATAAGGGACACTTTCCAGAATGTTTCAGACTCCGAAAAGGAATAGGTATGTGGTACGGAAAGTAAACCGACTCCAAAACAGTTCTAATGGAAATATTTCTCCGTTTTGGAATATTTAATAAAATAGGAAAATAAGAAGTAGACCGGAAAATACACGAGGCTTCCACGAGGGTGGGAGGCGCGCCCTACCCCCCTAGGCGCACCCCCTGCCTCGTGGGCACCTCATGTGCTCTCCGGACTCCGTTTTCTTGCATGATACTTCTTTTGGTCGGTAAAAATTCATTATATAATCTCCCAAAGGTTTTGACCACCGTATCATGCAAATATCTCTTGTCTGTGTTTCGAGCTATTTTCTGTCAGGGTTGTCAAGGCCATGCATTATGTCGTCTCCCTCCTACAACAATGGTGACAACCATGCTTGGCTAATGAAGATAGAGCTGAAGAGGGAAGAACCTATGGAGATCAACAAGGATGAAGGGATCAAGAAGACCACGGAGGACCAAGTTCCGGCAGCAGAAGACATCCTTCAACTTGATCACAATCTTCTTACCCCAACTGAGATCGAGGCTTTCAAGATGATTGAGTTAGCCCGTTGTCGGTGTCAAAACCGGCGGATCTCGGGTAGGGGGTCCCGAACTGTGCGTCTAGGCCGGATGGTAACAGGAGGCAAGGGACACGAAGTTTTACCCAGGTTCGGGCCCTCTCTATGGAGGTAAAACCCTACGTCCTGCTTGATTAATATTGATGATATGGGTAGTACAAGAGTAGATCTACCATGAGATCGGAGAGGCTAAACCCTAGAAGCTAGCCTATGGTATGATTGCTGTTGTGTATGTTGTCCTATGGACTAAAACCCTCCGGTTTATATAGACACCGGAGAGGGTTAGGGTTACACAAAGTTGGTTACAATGGTAGGAGATCTGCATATCCGTATCGCCAAGCTTGCCTTCCACGCCAAGGAAAGTCCCTTCCAGACACGGGACGAAGTATTCAATCTTGTATCTTCATAGTCCAGGAGTCCGACTGAAGGTATAGTCCGGCCATCCGGACACCCCCTAATCCAGGACTCCCTCAGTAGCCCCTGAACCAGGCTTCAATGACGACGAGTCTGGCACGCAGATTGTCTTCGGCATTGCAAGGCGGGTTCCTCCTCCAAGTACTTCATAGAAGATTTTGAACACAAAGGTAGTGTCCGGCTCTGCAAAATAAGTTTCCACATATTGCCATAGAGAGAATAATATTTACACAAATCTAATCTGATGACGTATTCCGTAGTGTGACACACCACGGCCAAGCCTTTATCCGAGTCATTTTATTATCCCACCTCAGCACGTCATGCGAGGCGGTTTCCTTGGCACGTCTTGTTAAAGCGGAGATCGTGTCCCCTTATTCTGGGATTCTCATCAATACGGGTGTGGGTAACCCAACTGCGCCATTGATTACGGCGCTTGGAGATAAGCGAGTTTTACCAGGCTGGTGGGGCCACGTATTTGCGTCCACCCATATAAGGGGATAAGGATCCACCTTTTCACCTACGCCTTCTTCCTCCTTTGCCTATCCATTCTCGCGCACTCAAGCTCCAGCGCCCAAGTCCGCACTCCCCACCTCAACCTTCTCCAGCCATGTCCGGAGCGGGAGGCAAGTGGATGGTCTCCTCCGTCGCGGAGGGACACATCAAAAAACCGAGGAAGGCTGGATACTTGTCTAACGACATCGCGTACCGGCTTCCCGAAAAGAGGCAGCTCCTCCCCACCCCAAGGCCCCATGAGAGGGTAGTGTTCCTTCCCCACTTCCTCCGCGGACTGGGCTTTCCGATCCACCCATTCGTCCGGGGACTCATGTTCTACTACGGCATGGATTTCCATGATCTGGCCCCGAACTTCATCCTCAATATCTCGGCGTTTATCATCGTGTGTGAGGCTTTCCTCTGCATCCGCCCCCATTTCGGCCTATGGCTCAAGACTTTCAATGTCAAGCCGAAGGTGGTGCACGACAACCAGGCGAAGTGCGGAGGTGCCATGGTGGGCAAGATGCCCAACGTCTTATGGCTCGAGGGCTCCTTTGTGGAGACCCTGAAGGGGTGGCAATCGGGGTGGTTTTACATCACCGAGCCGTGCGACCCTGAGTGGGTCACAGCCCCCGAGTTCCGGTCTGGACCCCCAATGCGGCTCACGTCCTGGAAAGAGACGGACCTGTCATGGGGCAGCAAAGGAGAGGTGACTGGACTGCAAACATGCATCCAAACCCTGGTGGACAAGCAGCTCAAGCTCGTCAATGTAGTCCAGGTTATGCTCATCCGCCTGATCCTCCCATGTCAACAACGGGCCTTCAATCTGTGGGAGTTCAACCCGGCGCAGCACCGAACTCTAAGAAGGCTCTTCGACACAACGTACGAAGATGCCTGGAAGGTGCTTTTCAAGGGCGCCGAGGCTCCCGCATCCGCTACCGAGGATCGCGGATTCAGCGCGCAGCGTCATGTTAGCGCGGTAAGTTGTTTGTACCTTTTACAGGGTATTAGTTTTCCATAGTTTAACTCAATGTGGGATCTAAGCTCCCTTACCTTTGACAGAGTTGGAAGGCGAAGTCCGGACAGATCGACTGTCCGGCTCCTTTGCCCGAAGACCTAGCCGATGCCCGCTTGGCGAAGCTGCTGGTTCCGGCACCCTATGTGGTGCCGGAGAAGAAGGCCACGGGGACTCGAAAGAGTGCCCGGCGCCAGGAGGTGTCGGGTGCATCATCCGATGGCTCCGAGGCGCATTCCTCCCGTGAAGACGAGGAGGAAGAAGAAGAGACCTCTCCCCCTCTAGCGGGAGGAGAGAAGAAAAGGAAGGCCGCCCTCTCTGGGGAGGCCGGAGGGTCCAAGAAGGGGAGAACCCTTCCCCTGGACTACTCCACCGACGCCGATGACGGCAGAAGAGTGGCCGCTCAGGGCCAAGCCCCTGGCGAATCGTAAGTATCCGGATACCAGAGTAATTCATAGTTTTCCTTTATTGCACAACTTTCCCTTATGTCGAATATGATTATGCAGCCCACCCAAAGACCGGCTCGACGCATCGTCGAGCGGTTCACTGGACTCGTCGGATGTGAATTCGCTTCCGACGGCTTCCTCCCCTCGCCCTGCGGACGACGCCGAAGTGTTGTCTCAACAGGTTCCAAGCCGGGAGGAGGTGGTCCTGGAGGCGCCGCTAGGCGACCTTCCGGACTCCGGGAGTAAAGGGGATAAAAACCCCCAGGGCTCCAAGTCCGGCTCTAGGCCGGACACCGCTCCAGAAACTTCAAAGGTTCTAGAGTCCGGCGGGGGACCTCCTTCCAAGAGGAGCAAGCCCACCGTGCTGGTGACTCCCGTCCAACCGGAGGCGCCGGACAATCTGTTGGAGGCGCTCCAAGGTGCCTCCATCGACGAGGAGCACCGCACCATTATGAGTGCGGTGGTCCAGAAGGTTCAGTCCGCCAAGAGCGGACTGACTGAAGCTTGTACTAGCCTTTTAACAGGCTTTGAGGTAAGTAAAGAATGTGTAAATAATATTACTTCATAGACAGTAGCCCCTGATGCTCTGTTTGGCGTTCGGGAAGAAAAGCCGAATAGAGGATCAAATAGAATTCGCAGGAGTCTAACAAAAAATAGTCAATATGCGTATGCAGGCTTCTCTACTTGCGTCCGCCGCACTGACTGTGGAAGTGGACATGCTAAAGCGGAACCTCGAGCGGTCCGAGAAAGAGCTCGGGCGTGCCAAGAAGCAGCTCGAGGATAATGAAGGTAAGAAATACCTTGTTTAAATATATATAAAAAGGTGCACTTGCAAAAAATGACAGGATTATCGTGGCTATTGTAGGGGCCATGTCTGAGGTGGCGACCCTTAAGCAAGCGCTGCTCAAGGCCGAGAAGAGGGCGGCCACAGAGCGCACCGAGCGGGAGAAGTATGAGGCCCAGGTTGGCAAGGTGCGGCAAGAGCTCCAGGTTCTCATGAAAAAACATGAGAGTTTGGAGCTTGACTCAAAGACGCGAGTGTCCGAGCTCGCGGCGGCTATTGAAAATGCCATGTCTGCCAAGGCCGAATCCCAGAAGACCCTCCAGGAGTTGGATGAGGTGAAGAAGATAGCGGCCGGTAAGGCATTCACATAAGCGTGAGTTACTTGTTACTTACCCGAATCCGGAGCTCTCCAGGAGCGTTCGCAGATCTTCCCCGGAGCGTGTCCGATGCCGCCACATTCTATCGAGCCGAGGAGGGCAGCTCGACAAAGAAGGTGTTCTGGTCTCAGTATGCTGAGGCTGGACACCCCGTGCCCCTGAGCGACCAGATGAAGCAACTGGTCGAGCTCCACAAGGCAGCCGAACAGGCCATGAAGGGCCTCATAGTTCGGCTGTGGCCTGGAGAGGCTCTGCCTGGGAGCTATTTCGGGCTGGTGCGGCAGCTGGTGGAGGCCTGTCCAAGGCTCGAAGTCATCAAGCGCTCCGTCTGCATTGAAGGTGCCCGTAGGGCCCTTGCCCATGCTAAGGTGCACTGGGGCAAGCTGGATGCTGAGAAGCTTGTTAAGGACGGGCCACCGCCGGGGAAAGAGAATCGCAAGCCCGAGAATTATTATAAGGATGTTCTGAAGGGTGCCTGCCTTGTGACGGATGAATGTTCCAGGGATGTAATTTTGAGTAAAACTCGCTCGTTTTGTCCTGTGCGCTGAAAACTTGTTCATATGCACTAAGCAATGCTGTTGGAATTTAAAATATTACCTTATGTGCGGCTGTTTATCAATTCTGAGAGATGGCGAGTCGTCGGCTTCTGCCCCCGTGCCGCTAGTGCTGGGGTGTTTGGGGATAAACCTGAGCGCTCTTTTTCCCATGTTTGGGTCCTTCGAGGGAGGCGCTCAGCCCAATGAACAAGGCAATCGGACTATAATGCGTGAAAACTCTCACTTAGCCATAGAATTCTATAATTTTAAATTTTGGCGAAGCCCCTAGTATTCGGAAGACCGAGTTCGAGGCGCTATCCACGCCTTGGCCGGACAGAGCCGACTCCTCCCTCTAAGCGGCATAAGTCTTTAAGGACTCGAAAAAACCTCTTGAACAGCGACCAGCTCTCGCTTCATCATGACAGTCAGTTTTAGCTTTCTCCACTGAGGTGCTCGGCCCTGCTCAACTGGGGCACAATCGCAGTGGTTCTCCTAGTGCTACCTTAGCCGATATAGCGGAATGTAAGGCACCAAAACATAGGAGCCGGGCAAACCCAACTATTGACCCAAGACATGATTCGGAGCCGATCCATATAATGCTATAAGTTCGGGGTGCCGCACTTGTTAAAGTGTTCGGACTTCTCACACCATATCGAGGGGTACTAAAGCCCCTGGCGTATTTTGGCCGTACCGAAGTGTACGGGTGCAACATGTCATTAAGGAACATATATTTACAGAAAAAGAGTAATGCAAAAATAGACAAAAGCTATGCATTGTTTATTTAAAAGGGCTGCGATCAAAGAAGAACGATACAAATAATGCGATAAGAAAAAGGTTGGACTATTTAACATGTCCGTTCCAGGGGCAGGCTGCGGAATGGTATGCGAAACAGGTATACTGCTCGTGATAGAGACCACCTGGGAGTTCTGTAATGCGGCGTGGCTTGTTTGCTTCCCTGGTTCTTGCATCGTTTGTGCGGCAATTGAACTGCCGAACAGGCCTTCCGAAGAATGGAGTCCTGAAAGTAAGAGAAAATTAAAAAATCGGCAGCCCCTGGTGCTGTTTAAGCCGTGTTTTGGGCGTGCCGTGATGGTGCCCCTCCCCCTGTACCCATGGTATTTCTAGAGCGTAGTTATGTACGCGAAGCACTGTTGTCGCCTTTTTGCGAGGGCTGGGGTTGGGGCTGCATTGCTACGCCTGCTCGGATCATGCCAGGCGGTCTTGTTGTAGGTTACTCCGGGCGCGCTTGATGGTGTTCGGTCGTTTAGTGGCCGGACTGGAGAACTGCCTGGAGAGGCTGCTTTGTACTTCCGCTGCAAGGGCTGCCGTGTGCTCCTCCATTCGGAGGGAGCGTTTGATGTTTCCATTGACCATAATTACTCCTCGAGGGCCTGGCATTTTGAGCTTAAGGTATGCATAGTGCAGTACCGCATTGAACTTGGCGAATGCGGTTCGCCCGAGCAGTGCGTGATAGCCACTGCGGAATGGGACTATGTCGAAGATTAACTCCTCGCTTCGGAAATTATCCAGAGATCCGAAGACCACTTCAAGTGTGACTGAGCCTGTACAGTTGGCCTCTACACCTGGTATTACGCCTTTAAAGGTCGTTTTGGTGGGCTTAATCCTCAAGGGATCTATGCCCATTTTCCGCACTGTATCCTGGTAAAGCAGGTTCAGGCTGCTGCCGCCGTCCATAAGGACTCTAGTGAGATGAAATCCGTCAATAATTGGGTCTAGAACCAATGCGGCGAATCCGCCATGACGGATGCTAGTGGGGTGGTCCCTTCGATCAAAGGTGATCAGGCAGGAGGACCATGGGTTGAACTTTGGGGCGACTGGCTCTACCGCGTATACGTCCCTTAACGCGCGCTTCCGCTCTCTTTTAGGGACGTGGGTTGCGTATATCATGTTCACCGTACGCACTTGTGGGGGAAAACCCTTCTGTCCACTGTTGTTCGGCGGCCGGGGCTCCTCGTCGTCATCGCTATGCAGCTCCTTGTCTTCATTTTCAGCATTTAACTTGCCTGCTTGCTTGAACACCCAACAATCCCTGTTGGTGTGATTGGCCGGCTTTTCGGGGGTGCCATGTATCTGGCACAAGCGGTCGAGTATTCGGTCCAAACTAGACGGGCCCCTAGGATTCCTCTTTAATGGCTTTTTCCGCTGACCGGATTTAGAGCCTCTGAATCTGGCATTAACTGCCGTATCCTCATCATTGTCGCCATTAATGCGGCACTTCTGCTTGTTGCGACGCGACCTGCCACTGCTGTCCCTGGTATCCGAATTACCAGGGTTCTTGGTCATATTGTTGCTACGAGCAAGCCAGCTGTCTTCTCCCGCGCAAAAGCGGGTCATAAGTGTCATGAGGGCTGCCATAGACTTCGGCTTTTCCTGTCCTAGGTGCCGGGCAAGCCACTCGTCGCGGATATTGTGCTTGAAGGCTACTAAGGCCTCTGCGTCCGGAAAGTCGACTATTTGATTTTTCTTTGTTAGGAACCGTGTCCAGAATTGCCTGGCCGATTCCTCTGGCTGCTGAATTACGTGGCTTAGGTCATCAGCGTCTGGTGGTCGCACATAAGTGCCCTGGAAATTGTCGAGGAATGCGGCTTCCAGGTCCTCCCAACAACTGATTGATCCTGCTGGCAAGCTGTTAAGCCAATGCCGAGCTGGTCCTTTAAGCTTGAGTGGGAGGTATTTGATGGCGTGGAGATCATCGCCGCAGGGCATGTGGATATGAAGGAGATAATCCTCGATCCATACCGCAGGATCTGTTGTGCCATCATATGATTCGATGTTTACGGGTTTGAAACCCTCAGGGATTTGATGATCCATTACTTCGTCTGTGAAGCATAGTGGGTGTGCGGCGCCTCTGTACTGGGCTATATCACGACGTAGCACCAATGAGCTTTGTCTATTGTGTTCGGCCCTACCGGATTTATGTCCGGCATGATGGTTATTGTCTCGAGTCGTGGGGCGCCCACGCGATCCATAGATCGATCTTGTTTGCCTTGCCTTGTCCTCCAACATATCTCGCAGGTCTGGTGCATTTTCCCATGCCTTGGTACGGGGTGCGGCTTGAGTGGAGGGCCGAGAGGCCTCTCTGTCGTGGCCACGAGGTGGCCGGTCGGCCGTATCAAGTCCTTCCTCCTCTAATCGGGGTAGCAACCTGCGCTTTGGGTAGCTCTTGGAGGGGCGTTCGAGTTTATGCTCTTCGGCCGCAAGGACTTCAGTCCATCTATCGACTAGCAAATCTTGATCAGCTCTAAGCTGTTGCTATTTTTTCTTGAGGCTTCTTGCCGTGGCCATAAGCCTACATTGAAAACGCTTTTGCTCGACGGGATCCTCTAGCACGACGAATTCATCGTCGTCGAGGCTTGCCTCTTCTTCGGAGGGAGGCATATGATTATCTTCCTCGACCTCTCTGTCTGCCGCTCTCTCATGAGGGCTGGTTTCTCCATCCTCCTGTGCTGAATCTTGCTGGAGGGGGTTTTCTTCGGCACTCTCCGGAGTATTATTATCTCCAGTGCTGGAATCGCCGTATTTGTTTTGGCGGGATTTTGAGCGGCGCCGCTGACGCTGGCGCTTAGGCTGTTTCTTGGAGGGGTCATCCTCCACTGTTCCATCACCATCTCCTTCTTTTGGGGTGTCCACCATGTATATGTCATATGACGAGGTGGCTTTCCAGGGCCCGATAGGCGCTGGTTCTTCATCGCCTCCTGCATCGGTGTCCATACCATCGATGTCTTTGGAGTCGAAGTCGAGCATGTCGGTTAAATTGTCGACAGTGGCTACAAAGTGGGTGGTGGGTGGGCTTTGAATTTCTTCATCGTCCGTATCCCAACCTTGCTGACCATGTCCGGCCAAGGCTCTCCTGATAAAGAGAGAGACTTTAGTGTCTTTAGAATATCGCCGAAAGGCGAGTGCTGAAAGATGTCCGTGGCAGTAAACTCCATGATCGGCGCCCGATCGGATTCGATCGGCAGGGGCGCGAGGGATTCGGAGTTCGGAGAGGAGTCCGGCTCCTTGGAGTCATGGGTTTCGCGGAGTGCGGGGCTAGTGTTCGGCTCGATCGCTGTTGGGATCGTAGCCCTCGAGGCGGTGTCCAACCACCCGTCCTCGATCGGCGCAGTTGGCTCTGAATTAAGGGTCGAAGCCGATGTGGGTGCGGGCTCCAGGGCACTGTTCAGCAGCAGAGCTAGATCATGCTCGTCGTGACAGTGCGGCGTGCTCGGCAGTGGCTCGAATCCATCGAAGATCAAGTCCCCGCGGATGTCAGCCGTGTAGTTTAAACTTCCAAATCTGACCTGACGGCCAGGGGCGTAGCTTTCGATCTGCTCCAGATGGCCAAGTGAATTGGCCCGCAGTGCGAAGCTGCCGAAGATGAAGATCTGTCCGGGGAGGAAGGTCTCACCCTGGACTGCATCGCTATTGATGATCATAGGAGCCATCGAGCCTGACGGCGATGACACAGAGGAACTCTCAATAAAAGCACCAATGTCGGTGTCAAAACCGGCGGATCTCGGGTAGGGGGTCCCAAACTGTGTGTCTAGGCCGGATGGTAACAGGAGGCAAGGGACATGAAGTTTTACCTAGGTTCGGGCCCTCTCGATGGAGGTAAAACCCTACGTCCTGCTTGATTAATATTGATGATATGGGTAGTACAAGAGTAGATCTACCACGAGATCGGAGAGGCTAAACCCTAGAAGCTAGCATATGGTATGATTGTTGTTGTGTATGTTGTCCTACGGACTAAAACCCTCCGGTTTATATAGATGAGAGGGTTAGGGTTACACAAAGTCGGTTACAATGGTAGGAGATCTGCATATCCGTATCGCCAAGCTTGCCTTCCACGCCAAGGAAAGTCCCTTCCGGACACGGGACGAAGTCTTCAATCTTGTATCTTCATAGTCCAGGAGTCCGGCTGAAGGTATAGTCCGGCCATCCGGACACCCCCTAATCCAGGACTCCCTCACCCGTATACAAAACAAGTATCTCACACGTGAAAATATTTTGTTGAAGGATCATATCATCGCGCTCAAGGGCATTATCTGCAAGTTGGTGGACCTCCCACGCTCGATGTGCGACTATCCATCATCAACAACTCCACCTTCTTCACCAACAAAGAAGAACTGAGTATCTGGTATGGGCACTCCCCTTGGCAACTGCCAAGCTTGGGGGAGTGCCCCTGTATCGTATCACTATCATCACTTTTATCTTTACCATTTTTTCTTAGTTTGATCCTTTTGGCAATATCTTGATCTAGTAGAATAAAGTTTTAGTATGATCTAGTTGTGAGTTTTGCTTTATGATCCCTCTATGTAATCGAGTCCGTGAGCTATATAATAAAGATTACTGTTGAGTCAAGGGCTTGATTATTTTGCTATGATCTTGAGGGAATAAAATAAAAAGAGAAAGAATAAAAAGAAACAAAGAGATCATATGGATCTTATAGAAAGTAATGAGCTCGCATATAAAGAGTATGATGAATAAAAGTTGTTAAGAGTTGACAAACATAGTTTTGGTCATCATTGCAATTAATAGGAAGTAATAAAGAAAGAGAGGTTCTCATATAAATATACTATCTTGGACATCTTTTATGATTGTGAGCACTCATTAAAGTATGACATGCTAAGAGTTGACATTGGACAAGGAAGACAACATAATGGGTCATGTTTTCTTACATCTGAGATAAATTATATTGCCATGGATCATCCAACATGCTGAGCTTGCCTTTCCCTCTCATGCTAGCCAATTTCTTCGCACCAAGTAGAGATACTACTTGTGTTTCCAAATATCCCTAAACCCAGTTTTGCCATGAGAGTCCACCATATCTACCTATGGATTGAGTAAGATCCTTCAAGTAAGTTGTCATCGGTGCAAGCAATAAAAATTTCTCTCTAAGCATGTATGACTTATTATTTTGGGAGAAAATAAGCTTTATACGATCTTATGATATGGAAGAAATAAAAGCAACAGACTACATAATAAAGGTCCATATCACAAGTGGCAATATAAAGTGACGTTCTTTTGCATTAAGATTTCGTGCATCCAATCATAAAAGCGCATAACAACCTCTGCTTCCCTTTGCGAAGGGCCTATCTTTTACTTTCATCTTCTACCTTACATAAGAGTCATGGTGATCTCCACCTTTCCTTTTTACATTTTATCCTTTGATAGGCACAATGTGTTGGAAAGATCCTGATATATATATAGGTAATTGGATGTGAGTCTTCATGAACTATTATTGTTGACATTACCCTTGAGGTAAAATGTTGGGAGGCAAAACTATAAGCCCCTATCTTTCTCTGTGTCCGATTAAAACTTCATACCCATAAATATTGCATGACTGTTAGCAATTGTGAAAGATTAAAAGATGGTTGAGTATGTGGACTTGCTGAAAAGCTCTTATATTGACTCTTTCCTATGTTATGATAAATTGCAATTGCCTCAATGACTAAGATTAGAGTTTGTTGGTTCTCAATGAAGTTTATGATTCATACTTGAAATTGTGATTGAATTGTTACTTTAGCATAAGAGATCATATGACAATATATATACATATATATATATATATATGTTGTTCTAAGAATGATCATGATGCCCTCATGTCCGTATTTTATTTTTATCGACACATCTATCTCTAAACACGTGGACATATTTTTCGATTTCGGCTTTCGCTTGAGGACAAGCGAGGTCTAAGCTTGGGGGAGTTGATACGTCCATTTTGCATCATGCTTTTATATCGACATTTATTGCATTATGGGCTGTTATTACGAATTATGTCACAATACTTATGCCTATTCTCTCTTATTTTACAAGGTTTACCTAAACAGGGAGAATGCTGGTAGCTGGGATTCTGGGCTGGAAAAGGAGCAAATATTAGAGACCTATTCTGCACAGCTACAAAAAGTCCTGAAACTTCACGGAAGTTATTTCCAGAATATATAAAAAATACTGAGCGCAAGAAGTTCCAGAGGGGGGCCACACCCTGGCCACGAGGGTGGGGCATGCCCTACCCCCCTGGGCGCGCCCCTGCCTCGTGGGCCCCCTAGTGGCCCTCCGATGCCCATCTTCTGCTATATCAAGTCTTTCATTGAGGAAAAAAATCAGAAGCAAGCTTTCGGGACGAGACTCCGCCGCCATGAGGCGGAACCTTGGCGGAACCAATCTAGGGCTCTGGCAAAGCTGTTCTGCCGGGGAAACTTCCCTCCGGGAGGGGAAATCATCACCATTGTCATCACCAACGATCCTCTCATCGGGAGGGGTCAATCTCCATCAACATCTTCACCAGCACCATCTCCTCTCAAACCCTAGTTCATCTCTTGTATCCAATCTTTGTATTCAAACCTCATATTGGTATTTGTGGGTTGCTAGTAGTGTTGATTACTCCTTGTAGTTGATGCTAGTTTGTTTACTTGGTGGAAGATCATATGTTTAGATCCATTATGCATATTAATACCCCTCTAATTATGAACATGAATATGCTTTGTGAGTAGTTATGTTTGTTCCTGAGGACATGGGAGAAGTCTTGCTATTAGTAGTCATGTGAATTTGGTATTCGTTCGATATTTTGATGAGATGTATGTTGTCATCCCTCTAGTGGTGTCATGTGAACGTCGACTACATGACACTTCACCATTTTTTGGGCCTAGAGGGAGGCATTGGGAAGTAATAAGTAGATGATGGGTTGCTAGAGTGACGAAAGCTTAAACCCTAGTTTATGTGTTGCTTCGTAAGGGGCTGATTTGGATCCATATGTTTCATGCTATGGTTAGGTTTACCTTAATACTTCTGTTGTAGTTGCGGATGCTTGCAATAGGGGTTAAATATAAGTGGGATGCTTGTCCAAGTAAGTAGAGTACCCAAGCACCGGTCCACCCATATATCAGATTATCAATGTACCGAACGCGAATCATATGATCGTGATGAAAACTAGCTTGACGGTAATTCACATGTGTCCTCGGGAGCGCTTTACATCATATAAGAGTTTGTCCAGGCTTGTCCTTTACTATAAAAAGGATTGGGCCATCTTGCTGCACCTTATTTACTTTTATTACTTGCTACTCGTTACAAATTACCTTATCACAGAACTATGTGTTACCGATAATTTCAGTGCTTGCAGAGAATACCTTACTAAAAACTGCTTATCATTTCCTTCTGCTCCTCGTTGGGTTTGACACTCTTACTTATCAAAAAGCAACGATAGATCCCCTACACTTGTGGGTCATCAAGATTGCCCTCCCCAAGATGGGAGAGTTGTTGGTGATGATGATGACGACGATTTCCTCCTCTGGGAGGGAAGTTCCCCCGGCGAAATCGCTACGCCGGAGGGCAAAAGTGCTCCTGCCCAAGTTCTGCCTCGAGACGGTGGCGCTCCATCCCTAAAGTCCTCTCCTTATTTTTATAGGTCAAAATGAATTATATACCAGAAGATGGGCACCGGAGGTGGGCTTGGGTGAGCACTACCCGCCAGAGCAGGCTTGGGCTCCCTGGCGCGCCCAGGTGGGTTGTGCCTACCTGGTGGGCCCCCTCTGGTAGTTATTTGCTCCAATAATTCTCAAATATTCCATAAAAAATCTCCATGAAGTTCCAACTTGTTTGGAGTTGTGCAGAATAGGTAGCCTGACGTAGCTTTTCTAGGTCCAAATTTCCAGCTGCCGGAATTCTCCCTCTTGGTGTGTACCTTGCAAATTATGAGAGAAAAGGCATTAGAGTTACTCCAAAAAGCATTATTATGGATGAAAACATCATAAATAATAGTAAGAAAACATGATGCAAAATGGACATATCAATGTGATATGGTCAAGACATGATGTGATAAACGTTATTGTATGAGATGATCATGCTTTGTAAGATATCTGACAATCGGGAGGAGCCTTATGGTTGTCTCTTTATCGTACGAAATGCAAACGCCATGTAATTGCTTTACTTTATCACTATGTGTTAGAAATAGTTGTAGAAGCAATAGTTGGCGAGACGACCACGCTGCTACGATGGAGATCAAGGTGTCGAGCCGGTGAAGATGGAGATCATGACGATGCTTTGGAGATGGAGATCAAAAGAACAAGATGATGATGGCCATATCGTGTCACATTATTTTGTTTGCATGTGATGTTTATCTTTTATGCATCTTATTTTGCTTAGTACGGCGGTAGCATTATAAGATGACACCTTAACTAAATTTCAAGGTAAAAGTGTTCTCCTTGAGTATGCACCGTTGCTACAGTTCATCGTGTTGAGACACCACGTGATGATCGGGTGTGATAGACTCTACGTTCACATACAACGGGTGCAAGACAGTTTTGCACATGCGGAATACTCTGGTTAAACTTGACGAGCCTAGCATGTACATACATGGCCTCGGAACACTGGAGACCGAAAGGTCGAACATGAATCATATAGTAGATATGATCAACATAGAGATGTTCACCATTGATGACTACTCCATCTCACGTGATGATCAGACATGGGTTAGTTGATTTGGATCACGTATCACTTAGATGACTTGAGGGATGTCTATTTAAGTGGGAGTTCATTAGTAATTTGATTAATTGAACTTAATTTATCATGAACTTAGCCTTGATAGTTTTGCATGTCTATGTTGTAGATCAATAGCTCGTGATATAGCTCCTATATGTTTTTGATATGTTCCTAGAGAAAACTAAGTTGAAAGATGATAGTAGCAATGATGCAGACTGGGTCCATGATCTAAGGATTATCCTCATTGCTGCACAGAAGAATTATGTCTTTCATGCACCGCTGGGTGACACACAGGAGCAGATGCAGACATTATGAATGTTTGGCAAGCTAGATATGATGACTACTTAATAGTTTTGTGCACCATGCTTTACGGCTTAGAACCGGGACTTAAAAAATGTTTTGAACGCCACAGAGCATATGAAATGTTCCAAGAGCTGTAACTGGTATTTCAGATTCATGCCCGTGTCGAGAGGTAAGAGACCCCTAACAAATACTTTGCCTATAAGATGGAGGAGAATAGCTCAACCAGTGAGCATGTACTCCGAATGTCTGGGTACTACAATCGCTTGAATCAAGTGGGAGTTAATCTTCCAGATAAGATAGTAGACTGGGAGTTAGTCTTCCATGTCATCTTACTTAATGTGTTACTCTGTTCTTCATGAACTTAATACTCTAGATGCAGGCAGGAGTCGGTCAATGTGTGGAGTAATAGTAGTAGATGTAGAAATGTTTTGGTCTACTTGACACGGACATGATGCCTATATTCATGATCATTGCCTTAGATATCGTCATAATTTTGCACTTTCCTATCAATTGCTCGGCAGTAATTTGTTCACCCACCATAATTTTTTCTATCTTGAGAGAAGCCTCTAGTGAAACCTATGGCCCCTGGGTCTATTTTCCATCATATTATCTTATATTTTCCATCATATAAGTTTCTGATCTACAATTTTAGTTTCTGATTTACTTCCTTTGCAATCTTTTACTTTCTGATCTATACACCAAAAATACCAAAAATATTTAATTTACTGTTTATCTATCTCTATCAGATCTAACCTTTGCAAGTAACCATGAAGGGATTGACAACCCCTTTATCGCGTTGGGTGCAAGTTGTTGTTTGTTTGTGCAGGTATTCGGTGACTTGCGCGTTGTCTCCTACTGGATTGATACCTTGGTTCTCAAAACTGAGGGAAATACTTACTCTACTTTGCTACATCACCCTTTCCTCTTCACGGGAAAAACCAACACAAGCTCAAGAAGTAGCAGGAAGAATTTCTAGCGCCGTTGTCGGGGAGATCTAAGCCAAGTCAAGACATACCAAGTACCCATCATAAACTCTCATCTCTTGCATTACATTATTCGCCATTAACCTCTCGCTTTCCTCTCCCCACTTCTAAAACGATTTTCGAAAAGATTTGCCTTTTCTTCGCCCCTCTTCCGTTCGTCTTCTTCGCTTGCCTTTTGTGTTCTTGTGTGTTAGATCATTTGTCTCATGGCTAGTCCTCCCATTATCGTGAGCACTCCTGATAATGAACTCCTCAATTTCAAACAAAGGGAAAGAGAAAATTTAAAGGACGCTTGGTATAGAATTTGCAATGCTCAAAATAGATCCACTCGAAAGCAATCTACTGTCGTTCTTCTTCGCAATTTTTATGTAGGCGTTACTCCTTGGAATAGATATGTTCTAGATACCATTACCGGAGGAAATTTCTTAGGGAGCCATACTTTTGATTCTTATAATGCTATGATAGATTTGTTAGGGCCCCCACCTCTTTCGATTAATGGAACTGTTTTAACTTTGGAGCATGTTATGCAACGACTTGATATTATTGAAAATAAAATTGCTACTGTTGACTTGATTGAAAATTTGGACAAAAGGTTCATAATCAGATTACTCAATCTGGATCTAAAGTAGGAGTTACTTTAAAGAATCTTAGGGAAAAGGAACCCATCATTAATGAGAAGATAGATCAAGATTCTTCGAGAATTGGCAAACTAGAAGATATTATTACAAACTTGGGTTCAATTTTTTCCTCTATTAAAACTACTCAAAATATTCCTCCTACCAAGATTGCCAAGTTTACTTATGTTCCTAAGAATAAGGGCAAATCTTCTAGTAAAGATAATCAAGATGTCAAATCAATAAGTATTCATCCCAATTTTCTCGATATCATTAAGGAACCAATTGTCACGGATGAATTTCTTGATTTCTTGCCTAGGAGATTGATCATTGATAAAACAAAAAAAATCTCCTAAGAAGTATAAGAGTGTAATTGAAGAATTGCATGCCAAAGATGATAATACTTAGATCTATTCGTGTTTTATGCCTAGCTAAGGGCGTTAAACAACAACGCTTGTTGGGAGGCAACCCAATTTTATTTTTGTTTTTGATTTTTAGGTTCTGTTTTGCATTAAATAATTTATCTAGCCTCTGGTTAGATGTAGTTTTTTATATTTTAATTAGTGTTTGTGCCAAGTAAGACCTTTGGGATACCTTACGGTGATAGTTGATTTGATCTTGCTGAAAAACAGAAACTTTTGCACCTAGGAGATCAATTTTCATTTTTAACAGAAGCGCGATAAAATACTGATTTTTTTGTCGAAGATTAACAAACAAATTTATTATGTTTTCCTAATTGTTCAGAATTTTTGGAGTTACAGAAGTATTCTAAATATCCAGCTTGCTACAGACTGTTCTGTTTTTGACAGATTTTGTTTTCTCTGTGTTGTTTGCTTATTTTGATGAATCTATGGCTAGTACCGGGGGGGGGGTATGAACCATGGAAAAGTTGGAATAAAATAGATATTACACCAATATAAATAAATAATGAGTTCACAATAGTACCAAAAGTGGTGATTTATTTTCTTATACTAACGGAGCTTATGATATTTCTTGTTGAGTTTTGTGTTGTGAAGTTTTCAGGTTTTGGGCAAGGATTCGATGGACTATGGAATAAGGAGTGGCAAGAGCCTAATCTTGGGGATGCCCAAGGCACCCCAAGGTAATATTCAAGGACAACCAAGAGCCTAAGCTTGGGGATGCCCCGAAAGGCATCCCCTCTTTCGTCTTCGTCTATCGGTAACTTTACTTGAGGATATATTTTTATTCACCAGATGATATGTGTTTTGCTTGGAGCGTCTTGTATGATTTGAGTATTTGATTTTTAGTTTGCCACAATCATCCTTTCTGTACACACCTTTTGAGAGAGACACACATGAATCGTGATTTATTATAATACTATATGTGCTTCACTTATATCTTTTGAGCTAGGCAATATTGCTCTAGTGCTTCACTTAAATCTTTTTAGAGGATGGCGGTGGTTTTATTTTATAGAAATTGATGAGCTATAATGCTTCACTTATATTATTTTGAGAGTCTCTAAATAGCATGGTAATTTTTTGGTTATAAATTTAGTCCTAATATGATAGGCATCCAAAAGGGATATAATAAAAACTTTCATATAAAGTGCATTGAATACTATGAGAAGTTTGATTCCTTATGATTGTTTTCAGAGATGAAGATGGTGATATTAGAGTCATGCTAGTAAGTAATTGTGAATTTGAGAAATACTTGTATTAAAGTTTGTGATTCCCGTAGCATGCATGTATGGTGAACCATTATGTGATGAAGTCGGAGCATGATTTATTTAATGATTGTCTTCCTTATGAGTGGCGGTCGGGGACGAGCAATGGTCTTTTCCTACCAATCTATCCCCCTAGGAGCATGCGTGTAGTACTTCGTTTCGATAACTAATAGATTTTTGCAATAAGTATATGAGTTCTTTATGACTAATGTTGAGTCCATGGATTATACGCACTCTCACCACTGGTACGACGACGACGTGCTATACAAACGGTTTTTAACTCCTTTCCACGACGGCGTTTGGATCCGTCGCCAAGTGAGTGTGGGCGATAGGGGGGTGATACGTCTCCAATGTATCTATAATTTTTGATTGCTCCATGCTATATTATCTACTGTTTTGGACATTATTGGGCTTTATTATCCACTTTTATATTATTTTTGGGACTAACCTATTAACCGGAGGCCCAGCCCAGAATTGTTGTTTTTGCCTATTTTAGGGTTTCGAAGAAAAGGAATATCAAACGGAGTCCAAACGGAATGAAACCTTCGGGAATGTGATTTTCTCATCGAACATGATCCAGGAGACTTGGACCCTACGTCAAGACACAAAGGAGGAGTCCACGAGGTAGGGGGCGCGCCTACCCCCCCAGGTGCGCCCTCCACCCTCGTGGCCCCCCTGTTGCTCCACCGACGTACTCCTTCCTCCTATATATACCTACGTACCCCCAAACGATCAGAGACGGAGCCAAAACCCTAATTCCACCGCCGCAACTTTCTGTATCCACGAGATCCCATCTTGGGGCCTGTTCTGGAGCAACGCCGGAGGGGGCATCGATCACGGAGGGCTTCTACATAATCACCATAGCCCCTCCGATGAAGTGTGAGTAGTTCACCCCAAACCTACGGGTCCATAGTTATTAGCTAGATGGCTTCTTCTCTCTTTTTGGATCTCAATACAATGTTCTCCCCCTCTCTTGTGGAGAACTATTCGATGTAATCTTCTTTTTGCGGTGTGTTTGTTGAGACCGATGAATTGTGGGTTTATGATCAAGTCTATCTATGAACAATATTTGAATCTTCTCTGAATTCTTTTATGTATGATTGGTTATCTTTGCAAGTCTCTTCGAATTATCAGTTTGGTTTGGCCTACTAGATTGATCTTTCTTGCAATGGGAGAAGTGCTTAGCTTTGGGTTCAATCTTGCGGTGTCCTTTCCCAGTGACAGTAGGGGCAGCAAGGCATGTATTGTATTGTTGCCATCGAGGATAACAAGATGGGGTTTTCATCATATTGCATGAGTTTATCCCTCTACATCATGTCATCTTGCTTAAGGCGTTACTCTATTTTCATAACTTAATACTCTAGATGCATGTTGGATAGCGGTCGATGAGTGGAGTAATAGTAGTAGATGCAGGCAGGAGTCGGTCTACTTGTCTCGGACGTGATGCCTATATACATGATCATGCCTAGATATTCTCATAACTATGCTCAATTCTGTCAATTGCTCAACAATAATTCGTTCACCCACCGTGGAATACTTATGCTCTTGAGAGAAGCCATTAGTGAAACCTATCACTACAAAAAAATACACTTCCGTGATGATACGTGTTTGTCACAGTAGGTCGCATTTTCTGTCATGCATGTACATCCATGACGATTTTATGACAGAATCAAGATAGTCATACATGTCCTGTCGTAGAAGTGTTCCATGACATTACCAAAATTATCATCACGGAAGTGTCCACTTCCACGACGATAAATCCCGCGTCACAGAAGTACTTTCGTCAAGGGTGACCGACATGTGGCATCCACCGTAACGGAACGCTGTTAATCTATCGGGTCGAGTTTTGGATCCGATAACCCGTTAACAGCCCCGACCAATGGGGATTTTCCACGTGTAAAATCATCATTGGCTGCAGGAAACACGTGTCGGCTCATCGTTGGGACAAATGTCATCCACTCATTGGACAGAAGGCGCCTATGATACGCCGACACGTGGCACGGCCCAACAGAGGCCCATTCCTGTGAAAAGGCCGGCCCGTTAGACTTGGTCAAAAGGTGGTGGGCTGGCCCATGTAAAGCATGTTAATGGCTTGTTCGCATATAGCCCATTTACAGCCCGCTAACATAAGGCCCATTACGCCATATCCGAATTAGGCCCAGTAGCGTCATCTGGGCCACCCAATATGATTCCAGCCCGTTTTCACTTCCGGCCCATGTATGGCCCATGACTTCTTTCGGCTCATATGAGGCCCTATGTAACTCTTGGCCTATTAATGGCCCACGGTGAAACTGGCCCGTAATGAACAGTGTATCACTTTACACCCATCAACGGCCCGTGGTGAAACTGGCCCGTAATGAACAGTGTATCACTTTATACCCATTAACGGCCCGTTATTCCGTTGGGCCGTTTCCAGCCCATGTTATCTTTCGGCCTTCTCAGAGCCCATTTATTCTTGGGCTCATTTCCAGCATTCGTTTACTTACGGCCCGTTACTGTCATTTTCTGCTTGTGGGCCAAATTCAGCCCGTGGTTACAGTCGGCCCGTTTGTGGTCCGTTAATACGTTGGGCCGTTTTCATAGCGTCATCAAATACGGCCTATTAACGATGGCCCGTTATGGTCGGCCCATGAACGGACGATTCCAACTCTAGCCCGTTTACGGCCATAATGCGGTCTGTTTGGCCCATGTTTGGCCAATCGATCATACGGCCCGTATAAGGCCCATTGATGATACGGCCCGCAGAAGGCCCATTGTTTCTACGGCCCGTAGAAGGCCCATTGTTTCTACGGCCCGTAGAAGGCCCACTGTTTCTACGGCCAGTAGGAGGCCCAGTGTCACTACAGTAAATATTAGCCCATGGTTATTGTGGCCTAGTTTTAAAAAATAGGTTATTGCAGCCACTAGCTAACCGCGGAAAAAGAACTGCAATGACTACAAGCAAACAAATAAACAAGACAACAAGGAAATAAATAAGCAAGCAACTAACGCTAGGCTATCACGGCTATTACACATATTACATCCACTGGGCATCAAAGTTCGCCACCAGTGCAAATATAGGGAACAAAGCAGCATATCATATACACTGGTTGTCAAAGTTGGCGACCAGCGCAAATAAACGCCGCAGCAAAACAAATCCAGAACTGAAACCACTTCAGAAGATCTCAAGAAACAATATCCTGGGTACCCATAATGCTGGCAAGATGCTTAGCAAGCTTATTAACTTTCTCTTGTTTGGCGCTTAAATCCTCCAGCGCTTGCTGTTGCACCAGAAAATATGCATCTGAATTCTGCAGGGACTTCCTCAGTCCTTCAGCTTCCTGTCGCAGCACATCTGATCGATGTCTTTCAACTTGAAGTTGAGACTCAAGAAGACGAACTGATTCAGGCAGCGAGTTCGAAGAGCTTGTGCCAGCAGTAGTGGCCAGTAACTCGAACACTACATCAAGACAGGACTTTTGGGTTCCCTCACTGTCGTCAAGATAGTTTTTATCAGCTTTCTTGGAGACCAACAGGGATGTCTCACTATCTTGAACCTTATCTGCATTACTTCCTTTACCATTGGATAACGCGGTACTGTTCTCCAATATTTTGTCCGCATTCTAAAAGAGAAACAAGCAGACACATCACATGTTTACCATGTTGTATATGAAACTCATTTTGGTAAATGAGTTCAGTAGTAAAGTGGACAGGATAACAGCATGAAACAAACATATATCTATGTACCATGGTCACTTTATGGTCTATATCATTCTAGTTTTTGTTGCCAAATCAAGATAGAGACACAGTTCAAATAATATTTGTTCAAGACAAAGCAGAATAGACAGAATATAAGTGTGGGTAACTATAGAGCAATAACAACACTTGTAATGTGCATGACATGAGAACATAACTGTTTATTCAATTGAAACTGAAATCAACATAGAGCAGGTTACAACAGCAAACCAGTTAAAGAAACAGGTTTAAAACATACCTGTTGCGCCATTGGAGTTTCAATTCCATCCTTCAAATTTGAAAATAGTTGGTATGAGTAAATACAGTAATGCAAGAGCAAAGGAGTATGAACCATAGCTACAGAACCTGACCTGAGAACAAATCTTCTTCTCCTTTAAGCGTTGAGTTGGGATTCGGAGTGGTGGTCCTCGTGCTTTGGGCACTGCAGTTCCCTTACTAACTGCTCGTGTTTGGGTGCTCTGTGGTGGAGACGGTGCTGTGTCAACTGGAACTGGGTTACTATCTGCCGGGGTTGGGGTTAGAAGGGGTGTAGCTGGTTCTCTGTCCAACTGGGTAGGGGTACAATCTGCGAGAGTCTGGGTTATGTGTGGTGGATCTGGTCCTTGGGCAAGTACAACCGTGGTTCTATCTGCATCAACTGGTAGCACTATCTTTTCTGAAGACCGTGTTGTTACTCCCTTAGATACTGCCATCACGCTCTCCAATTCAAATGGCTGATAAACAAGAAAAGTAATTGAAAGTATAGACATTGTATGATAGACAGGTGCAATGGATAGTGGGGAATAAAAGAGGGCATGAAATAATTCATATTTATGTTGTCTAACCAAACAGGATAGCATGACACAATTTCACATATATGATGGCTAACTAAACAGGATAGCATGACACAATTTCACATTATGATGGCTAACTAAAAAAGATGGAAAGACATAGTTCAAAATATGAGACTATGTAAACAGGATGACATGACATAACTATATAATGTGTTTATTAAATAGGTTGGCATGCCATAATTCACATACATTCACGGATAGAATGCCATAATTCAAAATATGATGACTGTAAACACTAAACAGGATGAGATGATATAACTATATGATGTCTTTATTAAATGGGTTGCCATGCCATAATTCAGATAGATGATGTGTATGTACTATGTAAACATGATGGCATGATATAATTCAAATATATGATTTATATAGTAAGCAAGTAAGCAGATGGCAATCCATATATGATGTAAAAACTAAGCAATGCAAGACAACATGCATGACATGGGTAATATAACCCTGCCAAGTTTGAGCATAGACCTCAGGGGGGAAATAGGACTGGTCATCAGTCTCTGAATCCTCCTCTGAGGAGCTCTCTGTAACCAGCAAGATGTCTGCTTCAGCAGGTAGCATTGTCTGCTCTGAATACCTTGTTTTCACTCCAGATACTTCCATCACCGCTTCAAATGGCTGATGCACAGGAAGAGTAGTTGAATATACAAACGTTGTCGACAAATGGAACACGTAATACAAAAAATGATAGCATGATATAATTCACATACATGATGATTGGCTAAACAGCATGGCATTGCATAATTCACATATATAATGCCTTTGCAACAAGATAGCATTGTATAATTCACATATATAATGTCTTGCAACAAGATGGCAATGCATAATTCACATATATGGTAATTAGACACTGAACAGGTGGCATTCACACAAAGCATGTCTAAACTAATCAAATGACATAGCAATGCGAGACACCATACGCACGATATGAGCAACATAACCCTGCCAAGTTAGAGCATACACCTCGGGGGGGGGGATAGGACTGGTCATCTGTCTCTGAATCCTCCTCTGAGGAGCTATCCGTAACCAGCGAGATATGCGCTTCGTCAGATAGCATAGTCTGCTCTGAAGACCTTGTTTTCACTCCAGAATTTGCCATCACCGTGTCAAATGGCTGATGCACACGAAGAGCAGTTGAATGTACTAACATTGTTGACAAATGTAATATGTAACGAAAAAAGGATGGCCTGATATAATTTACATATAAGATGACTGGCTAAGCAGGATGGCATTGCAAAATTCACATATATGATGCCTGGCTAAACAAGATGGCGTTGCATAATTCACATAAACGATGAATAAACTAAACAGATGGCATTCGCACAAAGGATGTCTAAACTAAGCAGATGACATATTTGATGTATAAAGTAAGCAATGCAAGACACCATATGCATGATATAACCAACATCAGCATGCCAAGTTAGAGCGAAGACCTCAGGGGGTAAATAGGAGTTGTCTTCTCCTTCTGAATCCCCCTCAGAACAGATATCTTCCTCTCGATTACAATCCGAAATGCGTGGAGGGGGGCTGCCTTTGCGCCTACCATGGAGCGACGTCTGCATGAAATTTTATTGCCACGCAAGGCTCGTCTCTTTTGCTCTACATGTTCAGTTCCATTGTTTACAATAACTGTCATGCATAGGAATAAAACATAGTGAGATTATGTAAGGAGTGCATGCAGAAATCCAGAGTGATGGTAGCAACCTGTGGATAGACCCAAAACCAATAATAGCAGGCAGATAATGGCTTCAGTTAAAAAATACAGATAATGGCTTCTTTACTGTTTGTTTCCCACCCAACATGAAACTCATAGTAGACACCGGAGATTAACCAGATAGTAGATAGATACTATTGATAGCGGCCCCGATATGTACCCCACAACCATTTAAAAACTCAAGTTTGACCATTAGTTTGGAGCTGACTCAGAGTCTAATCGGTGAACAGGACGATAAAGTAGCATGTAATATTAAGCGATGCATAACGTAAGCAGACACGAAAGAGTGCGACCTCTCTTGCGGACCCGTGTAGTCCTCGAGGTCATCTGCTCGGTTGATGATGGTAATGCAGTTTTCATGGCTGCCAGCGGCGGGGAAGAAGATCTGAGGCGGCGAAAGACAGTCTGGAGGCCGGATCCCTGCTGTGCTGGACCCTTCTGTCGTTGGAGCAGCTGAGCTGGGGTGGACGACGGCGCAGCAGGAGCGGGACAAACCACGCAAGGTTTTCTTTGACAACTATCTGTAAGAGAAGTAATTCTGTAAGGGCTCGTTTGAATTGGAGGATTCCAACAATGCAGGGATAGGAAATAGACAGGAATAGGATAGGAATGCACGTGCAAAACAGAGAATTTAAAAACACAGGATTTCTGCCAATCTGGGTGTTTGATTCACAACAATTGGAAGATCACAGGATGCAAAGAAGCATGGTGAGATTAAGTCAAACCACAAGAAAATGTACGGTTATAATGCTATTATGCTACTATCTCTTAGTCTTGTGCTTCATGAATAGGAATTTGAAAAGGAGGACAAGTGAAAATTAAAATTCCTACATTTTTCTTTCAAGGAGACACTAAAGGAACAAATCCGTGTGCTCAGTGGACAATATATATAACATGTAGAGTAAAAAAGAGATGCAACAAGTGTACAACCTCTTTGGCGAAGCCATGTCGATCTCAGCGTGATTGGGTTGGCCGGTGAGGATGCTCCGGCTGACTTTGCTGTCGGAGGAGGGGAAGAAGATCTTAGGCGTCTGGAGATGGAGCCCGAGGTACTGCTCCGCTGTGATGGAGGGTTTCGTCGTTGGAGCAGCTCCGGTGAGTTGTACGACGCCGAGGCTGAAGCAGGACAAGAGAGACAACGAACAACGTTAACCTGAGTGGAATTCTAATAGCATCTCCAATACATGACGTAAAATACATAACCACAAAGTGCTAGATGTAAAATACATCAGCCGCTCATCTCTGAACTTAACTGTCGAAACTGAACTTAACTGTCGAAACTGAATTTACTGTCGAAACTGAATTTTGCTGTCGAAACTGAACGCACTAGCAAGGTGAGGCTACACGTCGGTCGACTGACTTTTTCATCTCTGGTCAGTCGATTTTGCAGCCGTTGGATACGAAATCAAGGGCCTGCGGTTCATCTTCAACCTCCACCCCCTGAGCCGCCAGCCACCACCGGCCAAACAGCAGCCCCCCGCCGCCCGCGGCCGGCGGTGCGCCGCCCCGCCCGCCCCGAAAACACTCCCCACCGCCGGTCCGCCGCCGCCCCGGCCATCCCTCTAGGCCCCCCGTGCCGAGCTTTTTCTCCGGCGATCCCCACGCCACCGCCCGCCACCCCGCCACCGCCGGCGACCACCGCCCCCATCCTGAACCCTAAGATAGATAGTGGGGTACCTCTCCGGCGAGCCCCCCTCCCCGCTGCGGCTGGTTCTTCCTTCACCCCGGCGAGCCCCCCCCCACCCCCTGAAAATCGACTGACCCAAAAGTCGATTCAGTCGACTGAAGTGTAGCTAAATCGGAGCAGCATCGCAAGCAAGAGCAAGAGCGAGAGCAGCAGCGCGAGCAAGAGCAATAGCAAGAGCAGACCAGGCAGGGGACCGAGAGCAAGAGCAGAGCAGCAGCGCGAGCGAGAGCTAAAGCAGCAGCAGCTCCTACTGATGTGGACGTCGCCGCCGAGGGAGCGACGCCGTGGAGGAAGTGGCCGGCGACGCCGCCGTGGATGGAGCCGCGCCGTGTCGGCTCGGGACCGAGCGCCGGCAGCACCGTGAGATCGAATCAAGAAGAAAATGCGGCGATTAGTGTACAACCTCTTTGGTGGCGCCGATTAGGCCGCAGCTTCATCCGAGGAAACGGTGATGATGATGCTCTTCCGGTGGTGCAGGTGAAGACGGCGGTGTGGGAATGGAGGTGGCGCGAAAGACGAGGGGAACATCGGGGCAGCTCCTTGGAGGTGGAGGACGGGGTGGCTGAACCGGCGGGACGATGAGATCGACGACGGATCCTCATCCGGTACGGTGGATGAGGGACGTCGAGGTGTTGCTGTGGACGACGTCGTCGGGGAAGAGGCTCCGGCTGGGTGGCGGACGGAGCAGGGTGTGGGGTTTCGTCGCGGGTTTTCGCGGCCTCGGTGTACGAATGGGTGGGCGGATGGGATGGCAGTGGGGAACCATGGCTTAGAGACGCGCTTGTCCGAAATGTGGGGTAAGTTACGAAAGTACCCCCACCGATTTGAGGCGGTTCTTTCGGTTCAGGGGTACCACGGGCATTTCGCGTGTCGGGATTTCACAGGAGGTGGGAGTTTTCGCGCGCGTTGTAATTTCGGAATAGCAAGGCGCGGGTTGAGATGGAGGGAGTTGTCGGAGCACAACGAGACAAAGATATATCTTAAATATTTCGGGCTAACAAGGCGCGGGTTGAAATTTCCGGACAAGCCTAACGTGTACTGTACCAAATCAATGCGCACTACAAATGTCATTCAAAACTTTGAATTCATGTTATGTTCAATTAAAATATTTCGCTACGTGTATAATGCATGCAACCTACTACTCAAATGAACGTTTTAGTGCATTCCAAACGTATATACTACCGCTTCAATATGAACTAAATTTGAATTCGTTTCTCTATTTGAATAAGATCTACAGTAATGATTGTTGTGAAGTCAAAGCATTTGAATTCGTTTCTCTGTTTTAATAAGATCTACAATCATCATTATTGTCAAGTTAAACCATCGTTTGTGTATTATCTTCACAGCACACCACATGATTAGTCTCGAGTTACATATGAACTATGTGTACTATATGAACTCGAACTAGATTTTTTGAATCCACTTTATTTTGATTTCAAGTCACATTACATTTCTAGCTCTAGCTAGATCTTCATAATCTAAACCATGTCTCATATGTATAATGTGTTTATCACATTATGTATGGTGCCCCGCCCCCTACGCCTACAAGTATTTAGATGTGAGTTGCAAACACCACACATTACCACAAATTCAAATAAAATGTGAGAATGTTCGATATATAGTATTGTTTAGATTGTTCGATATTTAGTTGTAAGCTGCAAACGCCACACATTATCACAAATTCAAATAAAATGTGAGATTGTTTGATGTATAGTATGGTTTAGATTGTTCGGCATTTAGCTGTGAGTTGCAAACGCCATGCATTATCACATTATGGTATAACATGTGCACAACACGTGTATCACCGCTATATTCATGCATGCAATGTTTAAAACACTATGATCTCCTATTCAAATATATGAATCCGCTTTCATATCAAATTATGATCTTTGTTAGTCTCTTACACCCACACAATCCTCTAACCTTTGTAGCTACCACTAACTTTCTCTCGTGCATGCACACGCCCTCCTCGCCCTCCCCCTCCCTCGGCATTCTATACACCGGGCACATTCATTTTTTTCTTTAGGTCGTTCTCCCAGAGTCTCCACAACTCCTTTCCGACACACACCGATCGATAAACCTCTCCAGCGATGCCTGCCTACAACATACACACACACCTTCAATCTCCTCCTTTATGTGTCCTTGCCTCGTGTCTCTCATACGGTCAGACACACGTGTAAACTCTCGCCCCTCTTTTCATCGATCTCACAACCGCACACTCCTCCCCGTATCTAGCTAGTAGTTGGGCCTCTCGCACCACCTCCTAGCTCCATTCTCTCTGTCTATCCGTCTCGCTGGGCCTTATTTGCCTCTAACAAATGGACGTACACCGACCGATCTCTCGCTATACATATAGCTAGCTAGGTCCTTATAACTCGTTTTTACCCACACGTCAATCGATCTACCTCATTAGTTGTGTCTCTCCCTTCCTCCGACAAACAACAATTGATCTACCGATCTAGTTAGGTTTGCTTACCAAACACATGGTTCCCCTTCATCATCCATGGATGCGTCCCGACAGATCTATCACGCACAGGCACACACAGAAACACATCCCCACTCTTATTGATAACATTGCAGTTCCACCCTCAGTTTGTCTAGTAGGCCTCTCCCACCATCTTCGAGAAGCAACTCCATCACCCATCCAGCACTCTACCCCTCTCCCTCCCTCTCCCTCCCTCTCTCTCTCCTCTCTCTCTCTGTCCCATCATATTTCCCGTCCTTCAGTTATGTATGGATGTCGACCGATCTCCCTCAAGACATAGCTGGGTCTCTCCTTCTCAACACATATACGAGTCGTTCTACCTCTATAGTTAGGCCTCTGCCTACCCCTCCCCCACCCCCTCCCCCCCACACACACCGATACATCGAGCGCTCTAGTCATGTCTCCCTGCCACACACAAACTTGACATGTGCCCTCTAACGTTCCGGTAGGCCAGTCGCCCTATATCTTTGACTTGCACACACACACAATTTCGATGGCTCTCTTCATCGATCTCGCACCCACCCACTTGATCCTCTCTTCGACTCTATCGATAGCTATGACCCCTCCCTCTCTTCTCGTGGATTGCCCGACCCTCTATGTATGATATGGATAGGCCTCCATTTCACACACATTGCATGCAAAATTTTGTTTGAGATGTCATCGACACATATTCCCACAAATAATTCACGAAATCAACCCCCACCCCACCCCACCCCAAAACAAAAAACACTCACGAACGCGGTTTGTATCTCTCACACACACCCACGTAGGTGGGGGACGTGCACGAAGAGAAGAGGTGCATGCACGGCGCACGTACTCCCGTCTCTTTCCCAACCACACCCGCGCGGGTACACTGTGGAGCTCATTTCTGTACGAAAAAGGCAGCCCACGTGGTAATTTGGCACGTGTACTGGTTGTCCACTTGGTGGAGGGAGGATCGTCTACCACGGGTGAACAAACAAATTGCGACTTGACGTGTTATGTTAAAAAAAGAGGCAAACCATGTGGGGCCTACCTTAGAGGCAAGGCTCTATACACTGGAGTACTTTTGATGTGTCCCGTCAACTCGCAGAACGAGGAGAAGCTTGCTTAGTACGCCGTCTCCCCCGTTCCTAAATATAAGTCTTTGTAGAGATTTCACCATGAACCACATGCGGATGTATATAGATGCATTTTAAGTGTAGATTCATTCATTTTGTTCCGTATGTAGTGGAATCTCTACAAAGACTTATCTACTAGTAATAGCTAGCCCCCACTACTAGGAATTCTCTATCCTCTCCTTGAGCCACATCATCAAAATTGATGTAGCCGTTAGATGAAGTAAATCAGTCCATAATAGCCGTCTGATCTAGACGTTGAGAGGCTCCGCACTAAGCCACATGCAAGCATGCAGAAATACCGTGGCACATGCATGTGAGTGGGTTTTAAATCACATCAACATGTCTGCATGCAAGCATGCACCGGTAGCATGCATGTAAGTGAGCTTTTAAGTCCCATTAACATGTCAAAAAGAAAAATATAATCCCATTATGCAGTAGGAGTTGGCTGATCTTTTTTCCTTACGTGGGATGATCTAAATGATGATGGGAGTTTATTTAGTTTGGCTACCACATTTGTCATGCGGTTATAGAGTTTTTTTAGTTCTATGAAATCGATAATTTTGCGCAGAGAGATATACTGCTGTTACGCGGCAACGCACGGGGACTCATCTAGTAATATTTAGGAACGGAGGGAGTACTATGTAAAGAGTTAGGTGTCGCACGGTGATAGTGTGAGGTGGGCCATGTAATCACTGAGCCTGCGTGTTTTCACTGCTCTTGCACGCCTCCGCTGTAAGAATGGAGAAAATTGTAATCTAGTAGTAGTACCTCCTTTCGCCGAAAGCGTGGGACATCCAACAGTCCTAACACCTCAGTAATAAAGACCAATGAGCCGTCAAATCACATAGACCCAGCAGTAACCATCACTCTTGCGCCAGTGAGAGGTCGCGTCCGCTCTGCCCGGGCATGAATGCAGCACCGATTCTTTGGAGCGGCGCTGACCGTTTCGGGCGGGAAGCGCTCGCGGGCAATGGAGGGGCTTTGGGTGGGCCAGGCTGGTCAGGAGCGAGCGTGGCAGCTGTCCGCATGTCCCTACCGGACACGCCCAGAAACGAGAGGATGCACCGACTCTCGCGGCTAAAATCATACACTACACAACATCTCTCTGTAGGAGTAGGTCGATCTGTCACTCTCTCTAACACACACATGCTAATAAACACACACACACACACACACACACCTTGGTCCCGTTGCACCTTCTAACTGGAGGTCTCGGGTTCGATAACTACACTTGAGCATAATTTGTGCCAGGAGGATTCTTTGACTGGTCAAAATGTTTTCTAAGGTTTGCACGCTTCACACTCTCTCTGCAGTATATATATACACGCTGGAGCCTCAGCGCTTGTAGTTGCTCTCTTCACACTCTCTCGCCCTCTCCCGCTGGAGCCTCTGCGCTTGTACTCCCTCCGTTCCAAATTACTTGTCGCAAGTATGGATGTATCTAGATGTATTTTAGTTCTAGATACATCCATTTCTTCGACGAGTAATTTGGAACGGAGGGAGTAGTTGCTCTCTTCACACTCTCTCGCCCTCTCCAGATCTAAACAAGACTTCATTGGCCTCTCTCTCCCCTCACTGCTGCTCAAAGAGCCGGCAGGATCCGTCCGCCAGGAAGGGAAGGAGGCTTAACGCTGTCGCCGTCGGGGGACTACCGGCGTAGCTATTCACTTTCCACCCAGCGGCGACGCAGGAGAGCCTCCGACCCCTTCTTCTTCGCCGCCGTCCCGTCGCCCACTGAACCACACCCCAAGAACCTTAAGGTATAATTTACTTACTCCACATGCATTGCTCTAGCTGCATGTATACCATGAATCTGGGATGTGGTTCAAAGAGGAAAGGAGTGGGGGAAAGTAGTGGGAAAAGTTGTATATAACATGAATCTAGGACGTGGTTCAAAGAGGAAATGAAGGGGGGAAAGTTGTATAGCATGAATCTAGGATGTGGTTCAAAGAGGAAAGGAATGGGGGAAAGTAGTGGGGAAAGTTGTATCGCATAAATCTAGGACGTGGTTCAAAGAGGAAAGGAAGGGGCGAAGGTACTAGTTCAAAAAGGAAAGGAAGGGACAAGGCTGTAGAGTTTGAGCAGGACTAGATTTGCTGCGCTCACATAGGGAAAGGTGTCTAAAGATAACAAAACTGGGACCAACACAAATATGCTCCTTGGTTGTTTGTTCTTTGTTGCAACAGACTGTGCATGACCACAGTACATCGGTAGATGCACATGGTGCTGGTGCGTCCACTGTCCCGTGCAACTCATTAGCTGTTGTTAATCTAAGGCCCTGTTTGGTTAAAAACTACCTAGTCCCTACCTGCTTGGTTCCAGGGACTAAACATGGACTAGAGGTTATTAAATGACATGCTAAAAGACCATGTTACCCCTAGTAATGAACTAATAGAGACAAGGTGCGATGCGTGGCAGGGGCAACTGTTGGAAAAAGTCCCAAAAAGACTCCCTCGGGGTCTTCTTTCTTTAGTCCCAAATGCCCACTTTTAGTCCCTAAAAGTCCCTCCTGTTTGGTTTAGATGGGACTGACACGGAGTTTTTTTAGTCCCTACACCAAAATGTCCCTGTAAACAAACACCCTCTAATAATGCCGCTGGAAAATTGATGCAATGCCACAGTTAAAAGCAAATTACATGTTTAACGAATTTTATTGTTAATATAATCTCTATGTTAATATTAATCAATGCCACCGTTTGAGAAATGCTACTGTCTTGCTTTCTTTCCCATTTAGATAAGGTAGATGCTTCTTTTTGTTGGCTTCTGTGTCATCCACCGTTATTGACCACTAATTGTTTCCTTTGCACCTCTGTGTAAACAGGGTTATCTACTTCACCTCGTTGCCATTGTGACCTTTTGTTGCACTGCACAAAACACTTTTGTTTTAAGAGTGTTTTGTGCAGTTCAACCAAAATGTCACACCGACAACGTTGCTTGATTGCTTGATCTTAGTGGAACTGCACAAGAGGAGATCTTACTTCCTATCCGTTAAGGCGAATTTGGTTCAGATCTTCTTCTTGTGAGTTGTTTGAATTCCGCATCATGAGAGGTCAGTACTAGCCTTCTTTCACATGATTCTGCAGTGTGCTTTCATATGTTGTGCTACTTGTACGATAATGTTGCTTGATTTTAGTGAACTGCACAAATGGAGACAAGACTTCCAATCTGTATGTGCACCGTAATATCCCATTGAGGTAAGATAAGGATATTTCACAACTGCTGGCCTGTATTTTGCCACTTTCATCAGAAAATTAAGTTTAGTACTATACTTGTGCTCCCTAATTGACATGCCAAATCTTACATTGAAGGCGAAGCTTGTCTGTTATTGAACCAAGTGATGAAGGGGAAGAACAAGCGGAAGAAAAACAAAAATCAACTCCCGGTGCTGTAATGAAGCACTGGAACTGTGATGACACAAGTAATGATATAGTTTTGCATCTTAATTTATTGCTATGGCTGGAACGAGCAATTGTTTTGCCACTGATTTGATGCCACTCTTAATGTAATATGTAATTATCTCAACTTGTGCAAACAGGGATCTTCTTTGAAGATACCATATATTTTAGTGGAACTGCACAAGAAGATGTTGGAAACATTAAACTAATCGAGGAGTATATAGTAAGCATGGCCACCACCGTAGATAGCAACAGATGGTTCCGGAGAAGTGCTTCATCTGTATGCTCTACACAATAAGCCTCCTGACAAAGGTTGGTACTCGCCCACTGATTTCATCCATACGATTGAGCTTTGTCATCTCTACTCGTGTTGTGCTACTGTTTAGATACTGTCATGAAAAAGTGGTATTGTCCTTGAGAAGTGCTTCATCTGTGTTGTTTTAAATATTTCCTTTCCTTTTTTTCGAGCAAACAGGGATGCTAGCATTTAGTAGTCCTCTTGTCTTTGCACAACAGGATCATCTTCCTCTGAAGAAGAATATGGAGTACGTGAAGTGACTAGTTCCGATTATGCCAGGATGAAGAAGCCCTGTCTATCTTCTCATCAGAAGGAGCAGTTGAAGGATGGTTACATTACTCCCCACAAGACCAAACTAACTTCAGCTCAGAAGGACTGACAAATCTCCATCTTTTTGCTGTGATGCGCGAGTACAATGTTGTTCTAGGATTCTTTCTGGTGAGTTCCATTTTTCTAAAAGTGTGCTCTACATGGACCATGTATGTGCCTGTTGAAACTGTCAATTCATAGTACAGTTTGCTTTATACTAATCACTTTTTTGTATTTGTGCAAACAGGGGTGCTCAGCTTGATTTCAATGGGAACTGCACAAAATGTTCATGAATACATCGAATCATTCATTTCCACCACAAGAAAGGAGGTGCCGATAAGTTCAAGGCATTGCAACATATAAGGGCGAAATCATACAAGCTACGCGCGAATTTGGTTGATTTTGGTGGAACTGCACAAAAAGAACAGCTGGTTTATTTAGCACGAGGTGCCATGTCAATGTCCGAACTGATGGCAAACCCTGCCCATTCCACAATCGTAGGCATTTGATATTTTGGAATGGGACAACCTTGTCAAATTTTGCTCATTGATTTTAGCAAGACATGCGTTTGATATTTTCGAATGGGACGCCCTTTGCTGTCAGCAGCGTCGATCAATTTTTTCTTTATTCTTTAGTTGTGAAGTAAATATTGCCTCTGACATGTGAGTCGCTGAGATGCATAATCATCGATTGTTTTGAATGTTCTCTATGAATTGCCAGGCCTGTGTGTTTGATTGCAATGTACAGAAACGCTAAAAAGCTGCTCAAACTCTTTGTACTCCTTCTGTTCCTTTTTACTTCGCACATTGTGAAAGTGCATACTTTTTGTATAAGATTGGTCAAAGTAGAGATACTTTGACTGCAGACAAAACTTGTATGCAGACTAGAAAGGACCGGAGGGAGTACATGTGAAACTGCTGCAAACGAGGTGGTCACCCTGGGAATAATGCTAGTACGTATTGTTTTGCATGTTCATCCAATGCCAGTGATACAGGAATTTGAACTAATCGAAATAAATTCATTCATACACGGTCGGATTTCATATAAACATGCCGCATTTCATTACATTTCATACATTCTTCAACTAAAAAGGGGTGCGCTGGAGGTATAATTAATTAACCGAAGCTACCCACCTGTGTCCCGCTGAGCCGAACAGAAGCTTCAGTGACTTAACTGCAGGTGCAGTTGCGTAACTGACATGTGGCCTGTTGGGCCCACGTGCCAGTCAGCCAATTGCACCAGTAGTTAAGTAGAAGCAGCGTTCTTCTCTAGCGCAGCTCTCCGACTCCATGTCTCCGCCAAGAAGCTAACCGACCATCAATGGTCAACCCGCCTAGCTTGGCTTCAACCGGAGGGTAGCAGCGGTGGCCTTACTTGGACCCGAGCGGTGGCGACCTACCGTGTTCTACTCTTCCTCATTTTCTGTGTGGTGCAGCCTCCTTGGCAGCGGGGCGGGGCCTCGGCGGAGCCAGCGATGTCCTCTGCCTTGTTGTTGGCGGGGCGGGGCCTCGGCGGAGCCGGCGGTGTCCTCTGCCTCGTTGTTGGTGGGGCGGGGCCTCGGCGGAGCCGGCGGTGTCCTCTGCCTTGTTGTTGGCACCGTGGGGCCTCAGCAGAGTAGGGCCTCGTCGATGCTAGCGGAGCGCGGACTCGTCGGAGCCGGCATTGTCCTCTGCCTCGTCCTTGGTCTCGCCAAACAGCGCCTCGCCCGCTTCATCGCCCTCTTTGCTAGCCTCTTTGTAGGCGGCCGCAGCCTCCGCCACCTGCATGCGGTACCGCCAGCGCTCGAGGCGGCCCCTGCGGGCGGAGCGGTACGAGTCAAGCAGCGCCTCCTGCTCCGCCCGCTCTGCGGCGATCTGCTCCTCCGCCTGTAGGTGATCCTCGAGGAGATGGTGGTTGTAGGCGGCGTCGGCCTGCGCCTCCCGGAACTGCTCCTCATGCATCTGCCTCACCCTGTCCATATATTGGGCATGGGCCTCGCCGATGGTCATGGTGCAATGCACCGGCGAGGATGGCGCAGAGGAGGGGGTTGGCGCCGGATCGTCGACTACCATGTTCTCCATTGGGACGTCGTCATCCTCCGGCTGCCTGCCGGCCAGCTGGTCGGCAGCAATGGCTGCCATCTCCTTGTGGTCTGTCGTCCGCCCGTCCCGAAGAGCGCTGGAGCATGAGGAAGCCATGGTGGGCAGTAGTGGTGTGGACAGGAGAAACGGAACAGATGCAGATGACTGCGGCTATGGCCGGCGCAGCAGTTTATATAGCAATGCTGGGCGAGCGGAGGGACGGACATGTGGCGCTGGAGTAGCCGCCTCGACAACCGCGTATCATTAATGTGGGCAGCAGATGGACGGACGGACGGCACTTTTGTCGCCTGAAGGTGGAGCAATCGCGTGCACCGGGAAGCGGGGAGGGCGATGCTGACTGTTTCAGGCGGAAAGCGCGTGCGGGCGAGGAGATGACTTTACTTGGAGAGGATGACAATGGGGACCCACCAGGTCCATAGCCTCATGTACGCAAGTGCCTCCTTATTATATATATAACTATAATTTATTTTGCTTCCTCCTGGTTTCCTGACATCATGGTCCCACACCATTGTCAACCTATGTAGTACTGCCTCCTTTCCGGTTTATAGGGCTTATCTCAAAATTTTAGTTTTTCCATTTTATAAGGCTCAATTTGGTTGTTCCCCATCACATGTTCAGACTTCAAGGTGCATTAAATCATTGCGTGCAAGTATTAAGAGAAAACTGAGCAATGCATGCACTTTATGCATGCATGCATTGCAATTAATGCATTCGTAAACATAATTTTTTGAGGAAAACAAGAGCATTAATTGGGTGCTTTTGCAAACTAGAAAAAATATTCCACCACTCATCATCTACCTTGGTTGGTGAGATTTTTGAATTGAGCCTTATAAACCGGAAAGGAGGGAGTAGTCAATAAACGAGAGAATTGCACAAGAAGCGGCCGACAGCTGGGACCAAGCATCTCGAGCAGTATTTGTGTTTTTGAGGTGTGAGCACTGCAGAGTATTTCGATGTTTAGCCCAGATATTAATTTTCTCCTCTGAACAACAACAAAAACATCGCTGCAGGTATTGACTGGGTGGGCTGTGGCCCGTCTAGCCCACGCCAGATATCCAGCCCAGATATTAATTTTTTTCAAGATGAAAATGGCTAGCCCAGCTATACTTTTTTTAGGAATACGCAGGCAAGGTCAAGTTGTTATTCTCCGCCCCAATGGGCTGTAAATCTTTCCTAGGAGGGATGCATTAGGCTTAACAAGAAATAATAAATGGGATGTAATTATAAAAACTGGGCAGTAACTATAAAAAATGCACCAAGCACGTGATTACTTTATAAAATATTATTTTTGGATATTGAAAATTTAATTTCATTAATTGTTGTGAGCGCAATGTTTTGTTGGATTTTTACGTAATATAAATTTATATTGAAATTTTATTTAATCTGACTAGAAATTTTGGGATAAAAATATTTTGGATCCCATCAAAATGTGGGAAATTTTATTGAATTCTGTTTTGAATGGTTGGTTGAAATGGGATGTACTTTTAACAAACTGTAAATGGGATGTAGTAAATTCCATTAGAATTCAAAAATGGGCTACACATTCTTACAAATCTCAAATGGGCTATAAGTTCTCTGCCAGACACTTCTGGCCTTACTAAGTTGACGCGTCCCCTAAAAAAACAGAGTTGACGCGTATGCAAGGCTTTGTCAACTTATAGTCAACACACGGTTCTAGCAGCAGTGGTCGTTGGATGTCCATCCAACGGATGCCGTGCTTCTTCTTCAGTCTCGGATATTCTAGCTTCACCCACCCCAAAAATGATTCCTCCCCCTGACATTTGGGGCGCACCATTTCGGAAGCTGGCCTGTGGGCCTACTAAGTTGACGTACCAAGGGCTTTGTCAATATAAACGATTCTAACTGCAGTGACCGTACGATGTCCATCCAACGGCCGTAGTGCTTCTTCAACCTCTGGTCTTCTTGCTCCATCCGCCCAAAGCAGCGCCGGTCGTGCCGCCTGCTCCTGCCTCCCGTGGCCGGCTGTGCTGCCGCGGAGGCCTCACCGCCCCCTACTATTCCCACCGCTGGCCAGGCCCTGCGACGACGACAGCCTCACACCACAGCCGAATGAGTGAACCCTCATACTCCTCTCGGCGTGGGTATCCACTGCCGTGTCTTCACCGGCCCCGCGTCGTCCCCTTCCTAGGCCTCACCGTCATGCTTCTTCAACCTCTGGTCTTCTTGCTCCAGCCGCCTAAAGCAGCGCCAGTCGTGCCGCCTGCTCCTGCCCCCCGTGGCCGGCTGTGCTGCCGCGGAGGCCTCACCGCCCCCTACTACTCCCACCGATGGCCAGGCCATCCCTCCACTCACCCACACCCCCTGTTATTCTGCAGTGACGGCAGCGCAGCCGAACCAGAACCCTTGTTCTCCTCTCCGCGTGTGCATCCACTACCGCGTCTTCCCCGGCTCCGCGTCGTCCCCTTCCTAGGCCTCGCCGTTGTCCACCGCCCTGGTGCTCTCGGCGTGGCGTGGTCAACGTGGTCAAGGAATGACTTCCATCGGATGTGGACTGTACGTGGAGAGGCTGACAGCTGGGTCCACGACAGCCGCAAGGAAGTGCCTCCTTATTACGCGCAAAATAATTATTCCTCCACCTGACAGCGGGGACCCACCGGACGGGCCACCATATTTCACGAAAAAATGATTCATCCCCTGACTGCTGGGACCCACGAGCTACATCTTCGCACCCAAGGAAGTGCATCCAAGAAAAAAAACGATTCGCCCCCCTGACTGCTGGGACCCACCAGCTACATCTTCGCATGCTAGGAAGTGCGTTCGAAAAAAAAGATTCACCCCCCGACTGTTGGGACCCACCAGCTACACCTTCGCACGCAAGGAAGTGCGTCCGGGCAAAAAAAACGATTCGCCCCCTGACTGCTGGGACCCATCAGCTACACCTTCGCACGCAAGGAAGTGCATCCAAGCAAAAAAGACAAAACGATTCGCCCCCCTGACTGTTGGGACCCACCAGCTACATCTTCGCAGGCAAGGAAGTGCCTAACAGTCGGGACCCACCTGGTCGAAGCGTATGTAGCATTGTCATTCTAGTCGTGAACATGTACATACATACTGGTCGATGTAGAGGCGTGCACGTGTCGTAGTAGAGGCGCGCACGTAGCATGTACATGTACGTACACCGGCCAGGGTGCAAGAAAGAAAATACGGCCACGTATGTGTACATACGGGCAGGGTCTCGAACGCCTACTCGCGCATACATACGGCCAGGGCTCATGTACATGGCTGGGTCGGAACAGAGAAATAGCATCGTCGTTGTGTTCATGGGGAGGCAACGGAATGCGTCGTGTTCATGGGGAGGCAACGGAATGCGTCGTGTTCATCGGGAGGCAACGGAATGCGTCATGTTCATTGGGAGGCAACAGAACATGTGGGAGCCAACCGGCTGGGTCAGAACGGAATGCGTGGTCGTGTTCATCGGGAGGGCTTGGACGGAACATGCGATGGAAACGAGGCCTGGCGTACCGCAGAACGGAGGAAACAGACCTCCTATAGTCGAAATGGGGGTCCTGTTGATCGGGAGGGGTGTGGCGTACCGAAAAATGGAGGAAACGGACCTCCTACGGTCGAAACGGGGGTCCTGTTGATCAGGAGGGGTGTGGCGTACCGCAAAACGGACGGAACAGACCTCCTACGATCGAAACGGGGGTCCTGTTCATCCGGAGGGGTGTGGCGTACCACAAAACAGGACTCCACGGGATACTGTTCATCTCCACCGTCGACCTCCTCCAGCCTCCACGTGCTCCTGTTCATCCATCCTCCACCGCGCGCTACTCCACTGGCTACTGTTCAACCACCCCTCCACCTTCTACTGTTCATCCAGCCCTCCACACCACGGGGTCCTGTTGAACCACCCCTCCACGGGCACCCCTCCACCGTCTACTGTTCATCCAGCCCTCCACACCACGGGGTCCTGTTCAACCACCCCTCCACGGGCACCCCTCCACCATCTACAGTTCATCCAACCCTCCACACCACGGGGTCCTATTCATCCAGAGGCAACGCCACCACTCATTGTTCATCCAAACCCCCCCCCCCCCGCAATGCTCACTGTTCATCCAATCGATCGGCTTTAGTTAGCAGCAGTAGCGAAGGAATCGCTCGATCGGGTTTAGTTAACAGCCATCGATTGATCGCTCGGGTTCAGTAACGCGTAGCCTACAGTGCAATCGCTCGGGTTCAGTTAGAGACCAACGCCTCGCTCGGGCTCAGTTAGAGCCAACGCCTCGCACACACGCGCGTACGTGTACGAGAGACGCGCATCGCTCGGCCCCCGACCTCCCACCATAACAGGGAACTCCTCGAAATTTTCCTCGCCCTCGCTTCTACCATGGTTTTTGTCCGTCATGGACGACCCAATCATGCAGCTGCGTCTCCGGCCCGCCCAGGATGAAAAGCCCATTTTCTGTCATGATTTTTTGTCATAGAAGTAGGAGCCCACCACATCTATGATGATACCGGGTTTTGTCACAATTATCATCATAGAAGTGTCATATGTATGACAGAAATTTTTTTCGTTCAGCCCAAAATGTCACGGATGTGTCTTTTTTTGTAGTGTATGGCCCCCGGGTCTATCTTCATCATATTAATCTTCCAATTCTTAGTTATTTCCTTTGCTTTTTACTTTGCTTTTATTTTACTTTGCATCTTCATCATAAAAATACCAAAAATCTTATTTTATCATATCTATGAAATCTCACCCTCGTAAGTAGCCGTGTAGGGATTGAAAACCCCTTATTGTGTTGGTTGTGAGGATTTATTTGTTTTGTGCAGGTACGAGGGACTCGCACGTAGCCTCCGACTGGATTGATACCTTGGTTCTCAAAAACTGAGGGAAATACTTACGCTACTCTGCTGCATCATCCCTTCCTCTTCGGGGAAAAACCAACGCAGTGCTCAAGAGGTAGCAAGAAGGATTTCTGGTGCCGTTACCGGGGAGGTTCGCGCAAGTCAAGATCTGACTCCCGACAACGAGGCATTTCTGGTGCCGTTGCCGGGGAGTCTATGCAAAAATCAATATACCAAGTGCCCATCACAATCCCTATCTCTCGCATTACATTATTTGCCATATGCCTCTCGTTTTCCTCTCCCCCACTTCACCCTTGCCGTTTTATTCGCCCTCTCTCTCTCTATCCTCCCTCTCTTTCCTGTTTGCCTCTTTTTGCTCGCTTGCTTTTTGTTTGCTTGTGTGTTGGATTGCTTGCTTGTCACGATGGCTCAAGATAACACTAAATTGTGTGATTTTACCAATACCAACAACAATGATTTTATTAGCACTCCGATTGCTCCTCTTACCGATGCTGGATCTTGTGAAATTAATGCTGCCTTGCTGAATCTTGTCATGAAAGATCCGTTTTCCGGCCTTCCTAGTGAAGATGCCGCTACCCATCTAAATAGCTTCGTTGATTTGTGTGATATGCAAAAGAAGAAAGATGTGGATAATGATATTGTTAAATTGAAGCTATTTCCTTTTTCGCTTAGAGATCGTGCTAAAGCTTGGTTTTCGTATTTGCCTAAAAATAGTATTGATTCATGGAATAAGTGCAAAGATGCTTTTATCTCTAAGTATTTTCCTCTCGCTAAGATCATCTCATTTAGAAACGATATTATGAATTTTAAGCAACTTGATTATGAACATGTTGCACAAGCTTGGGAGAGGATGAAATTAATGATATGTAATTGCCCTACTCATGGTTTGAATTTGTGGATGATTATACAAATTTTTTATGCTGGATTGAATTTTGCTTCTAGAAATCTTTTAGATTCGGCCGCGGGAGGCACTTTTATGGAAATCACTTTAGCAGAAGCTACTAAACTCCTAGATAATATTATGGTTAATTATTCTCAATGGCATACTGAAAGATCTACTAATAAAAAGGTGCATGCGATAGAAGAAATTAATGTTTTGAGTGGAAAGATGGATGAACTTATGAAATTATTTGCTATAAAAGTGTTTCTTCTGATCCTAATTTTATGCCCTTGTCTACTTTGATTGAGAATAATAATGAATCTATGGATGTGAATTTTGTTGGTAGGAACAATTTTGGTAACAACGCGTATAGAGGAAATTTTAATCCTAGGCCTTATCCTAGTAATCCCTCTAATAATTATGGTAATTCCAACAACAATTCTTATGGAAATTATAATAAGATGCCCTCTGATTTTGAATCTAATATTAAAGAATTTTTTACTTCGCAAAAGAATTTCAATGCTTTGATTGAAGAAAAATTGCTTAAGATTGATGAGTTGGCTAGGAACGTTGATAGAATCTCTCTTGATGTTGATTCTTTGAAACTTAGATCTATTCCACCTAAGCATGATATTAATGAGTCTCTCAAAGCCATGAGAATTTCCATTGATGAGTGCAAAGAAAGAACCGCTAGGATGCGTGCTAAGAAAGATGCCTTTATAAGAGCGTGTTCTTCTAGTTCCTATGAAAATAAAGATGAAGATCTAAAAGTTATTGATGTGTCCCCTATTAAATCTTTGTTTTGCAATATGAATCTTAATAATGATGGGACTGAATATGATCCACCTTTACCTACAAGGCATTCCAAGAATTCGGAGTTTTTAGATCTTGATGCTAAAATTGATGAAAGTGGGATCGTAGAAATTAAAACCCTAGATGTTGCTAAACCCACTATTTTGGATTTCTAGGAATTTAATTATGAAAATTTCTCTTTAATTGATTGTATTTCCTTGTTGCAATCCGTGGTAAATTCTCCTCATGCTTATAGTAAAAATAAAGCATTCACTAAACATATCGTTGATCCCTTGATGCAATCTTATGAAGAAAACTTGAGTTGGAAGTTTCTATCCCTAGAAAACTTTATGATGAGTGGGAACCAACTATTAAAATTAAAATTAAAGATCATGAGTTCTATGCTTTATGTGATTTGGGTGCTAGTGTTTCCACGATTCCAAAGACTTTGTGTGATTTGTTAGGTTTCCATGATTTTGATGATTGCTCTCTAAACTTGCACCTTGCGGATTCCACTATTAAGAAACCTATGGGAAGAATTAATGATGTTCTTATTGTTGCAAATAGGAATTATGTACCCGTAGATTTTATTGTCCTTGACATAGATTGCAATCCTTCATGTCCTATTATTCTTGGTAGACCTTTCCTTAGAACGATTGGTGCAATTATTGATATGAAGGAAGGAAATATTAGATTCCAATTTCCGTTAAGGAAAGGCACGGAACAATTTCCTAGAAATAAAATTAAATTACCTTATGAATCTATTATGAGATCCACTTATGGATTGCCTACCAAAGATGGCAATACTTAGATCTATCCTTGCTTTTTATGCCTAGCTAGGGGCGTTAAACGATAGCTCCTATTTAGTAATAAATAATTTTTATAGCCTCTGTTTAGGTTGTGTTTTTTGTGTTTTATTAGTGTTTGTGCCAAGTAGAACCGTTGGGAAGACTTGGGGAAAGTCTGGATATCTTGCTGTAAAAAACAAAACTTTAGCGCTCACGAGAACTGCTGCCATTTTTATTTGGAAAATGCTATTTAGGTAATTATTTTTGAAGATAATTAATAGATAAATTCCTCACGTCCATCAATTTATTTTAGAATTTTTGGGGTTCAGATCTTGCGCTAGCTACAGATTACTACAGACTGTTTTGTTTTTCACACATTCTATTTTTCGTGCGTTGTTTGCTTATTTTGATGAATCTATGGCTAGTAAAATAGTTTATAAACCATAGAGAAGTTGGAATACAATAGGTTTAACACCAATATAAATAAAGAATGAGTTCATTACAGTACCTTGAAGTGGTCTTTTCTTTTCTTCCGCTAACGGAGCTCACGAGATTTTCTACTTTAAGTTTTGTGTTGTGAAGTTTTCAAGTTTTGGGTAAAGATTTGATGGATTATGGAACAAGGAGTGGCAAGAGCCTAAGCTTGGGGATGCCCATGGCACCCCCAAGATAATCTAAGGACACCTAAAATCCAAAGCTTGGGGATGCCCCGGAAGGCATCCCCTCTTTTCGTCTACTTCTATCGGTAACTTTAGTTGGAGCTATATTTTTATTCACCACATGATATGTGTTTTGCTTGGAGCGTCTTGTATGATTTGAGTCTTTGCTTTAGTTTACCACAATCATCCTTGCTGTACACACCTTTTGAGAGAGCCATACATGATTTGGAATTTGTTAGAATACTCTATGTGCTTCGCTTATATCATTTGAGTTATATAGTTTTGCTCTAGTACTTCACTTATATCTTTTAGAGCATGGTGGTGGATTTGTTTTATAGAAACTATTGATCTCTCATGCTTCACTTAGATCATTTTGAGAGTCTTAAATAGCATGGTAATTTTCTTAAATAATCCTAATATGCTAAGTGTTCAAGATTAATAAATTTTTTCTTATGAGTGTTTTGAATACTAAGAGAAGTTTGATGCTTGATGATTGTTTTGAGATATGGAGGTAATAATATCAAAGTCGTGCTAGTTGAGTAGTTGTGAATTTGAGAAATGCTTATGTTAAAGTTTGCAAGTCCCGTAGCATGCGCGTATGGTAAACGTTATGTAACAAAATTGAAACATGAGGTGTTATTTGATTGTCTTCCTTATGAGTGGCGGTCGGGGACGAGCGATGGTCTTTTCCTACCAATCTATCCCCCTAGGAGCATGTGCGTAGGGCCGAGGTTTTTGATTACTTGTAGATTTTTTCAATAAGTATGTGAGTTCTTTATGACTAATGTTGAGTCCATGGATTATACGCACTCTCACCCTTCCATCATTGCTAGCCTCTTCGGTACCGTGCATTGCCTTTCTCACATTGAGAGTTGGTGCAAACTTCGCCGGTGCATCCAAACCCCGTGATGTGATACGCTCTTTCACACATAAACCTCCTTATATCTTCCTCAAAACAGCCACCGTACCTACCTATTATGGCATTTCCACAACCATTCCAAGATATATTGCCATGCAACTTTACACCATTCCGTTCATCACGACACATTCATCATTGTCATATTGCTTAGCATGATCATGTAGTTGACATAGTATTTGTGGCAAAGCCACCATTCATAATTCTTTCATAAATGTCACTCTTGGTTCATTGCATAACCCGGTACACCGCCGGAGGCATTCATATAGAGTCACATCTTGTTCTAAGTATCGAGTTGTAATCATTGAGTTGTAAATAAATAGAAGTGTGATGATCATCATTAATAGAGCATTGTCCCAAATAAAAAAAGAGAAAGGCCAAAAAAAGTCCAAATGAAAAAATAAAAATAAAGAAGGGACAATGCTACTATCCTTTTTCCACACTTGAGCTTAAAAGTAGCACCATAATCTTCATGATAGAGAGTCTTTTGTTTTGTCACTTTCATATACTAGTGGGAATTTTTCATTATAGAACTTGGCTTATATATTCCAACAATGGGCCTCCTCAAGTGCCCTAGGTCTTCGTGAGCAAGCAAGTTGGATGCACACCCACTTAGTTTCTTTTGTTGAGCTTTCATACATTTATAGCTCTAGTGCATCCGTTGCATGGCAATCCCTACTCCTTGCATTAACATCAATCGATGGGCATCTCCATAGCCCATTGATTAGCCTTGTTGATGTGAGACTTTCTCCTTTTTGTCTTCTCCACATAACCCCCATCATCATATTATATTCCATCCATAGTGCTATATCCATGGCTCACGCTCATGTATTGCGTGAAAGTTTATGAGTTTGAAATTATTAAGGTATGAAACAATTGCTTGGCTTGTCATTGGGGTTGTGCATGATGAGAGCATTCTTGTGTGACGAAAATGGAGCATGACTAAACTATATGATTTTGTAGGGATGAACTTTCTTTGGCCATACTATTTGGAGAGGACATAATTGCTTAGTTAGTATGCTTGAAGTATTATTATTTTTATGTCAATATGAACTTTTATCTTGAATCTGTCGGATCTGAATATTCATACATCAATTAAGAAGAATTACATTAAAATTATGCCAAGTAGCACTCCGCATCAAAAATTCTGTTTTTATCATTTGCCTACTCGAGGACGAGCATGAATTAAGCTTGGGGATGCTTGATACATCTCCAACGTATCTATAATTTTTCATTGCTCCATGCTATATTATCTACTGTTTTGGACATTATTGGGCTTTATTATCCACTTTTATATTATTTTTGGGACTAACCTATTAACCAGAGGCCCAGCCTAGAATTGTTGTTTTTTTGCCTATTTTAGGGTTTCGAAGAAAAGGAATATCAAACGGAGTCCAAACGGAATGAAACCTTCGGGAACATGATTTTTCACCGAACAATATCCAGGAGACTTGGACCCTACGTCAAGACATAAAGGAGGAGGCCACGAGGTAGGGAGCGTGCCTACCCCCCAGGCGCGCCCTCCACCCTCGTGGGCCCCTTGTTGCTCCACCGACGTACCCCTTCCTCCTATATATACCTACGTACCCCTAAACGATCAGAGACAGAGCCAAAACCCTAATTCCACCACCGCAACTTTCTGTATCCACGAGATCCCATCTTGGGGCATGTTCCGAAGCTCTGCCGGAGGGGGCATCGATCACGGATGGCTTCTACATCATCACCATAGCCCCTCCGATGAAGTGTGAGTAGTTCACCTCAGACCTACGGGTCCATAGATATCAGCTAGATGGCTTCTTCTCTCTTTTTGGATCTCAATACAATGTTCTCCCCCTCTCTTGTGGAGAACTATTCGATGTAATCTTCTTTTTGCGGTGTGTTTGTTGAGACCGATGAATTGTGGGTTTATGATCAAGTCTATCTATGAACAATATTTGAATCTTCTCTGAATTCTTTTATGTATGATTGGTTATCTTTGAAAGTCTCTTCGAATTATCAGTTTGGTTTGGCCTACTAGATTGATCTTTCTTACAATGGGAGAAGTGCTTAGCTTTGGGTTCAATCTTGCGGTGTCCTTTCCCAGTGACAGTAGGGCAGCAAGGCACGTATTGTATTGTTGCTATCGAGGATAACACGATGGGGTTTTCATCATATTGCATGAGTTTATCCCTCGACATCATGTCATCTTCTTAAGGCGTTACTCTGTTTTCATAACTTAATACTCTAGATGCACGCTGGATAGCGGTCGATAAGTGGAGTAATAGTAGTAGATGCAGGCAGGAGTCGGTCTACTTGTCTCAGACATGATGCCTATATACATGATCATGCCTAGATATTCTCATAACTATGCTCAATTCTGTCAATTGCTCAACAGTAATTCGTTCACCCACCGTAGAATACTTATGCTCTTGAGAGAAGCCACTAGTGAAACCTATGGCCCGGGGGTCTATCTTCATCATATTAATTTTCCAATACTTAGTTATTTCCTTTGCTTTTTTACTTTGCTTTTATTTTACTTTGCATCTTCATCATAAAAATACCAAAAATATTATCTTATCATATCTATCAGATCTCACTCTCGTAAGTGGCCATGTAGGGATTGACAACCCCTTATCGCGTTGGTTGCGAGGATTTATTTGTTTTGTGCAGGTACGAGGGACTCGCGCGTAGCCTCCTACTGGATTGATACCTTGGTTCTCAAAAACTAAGGGAAATACTTACGCTACTCTGCTGCATCATCCCTTCCTCTTCAGGGAAAAACCAACGCAGTGCTCAAGAGGTAGCAGGGGGTCCTTCCCACACGACCCAGAAACCGTCGGAGATAGGCCCTCCTGGGACACCAAATGAGCTCGTGTGCGATCGGGCAAGGCATCGAATCCCAATCATTTCCGTAGGTATGTACATCCCACACGGTGAATCCTAGAAAAACATTTCCGTAGGTATGTATATCACACAGATTTCTTTGTGTGGAAACGTTTGTGCAAGGTGGCCTAACGCAAACAGTTCACTGCCGGAAGCCGTGTGTGATTGTTAGTTGATTGAACACGCCTACTTTCTAGAAACCATGCAGGTTGTTTGATTTCATCGCCCACGGTGTTTTCTGAGTAACCGTCTGCAATAAACCCCAATAAGCAGGGTAATTAGCCGATTATTGATAATCCATGTACTAATCAAATTGATATTTCTTATAAAACACATCAGATATTTCATATCCATATAACAGCAACCAGGATTTCATAGTCGAATTACATCAGATAGCTTCAGCACTCAGTTACGCCATTACACAATAGCACCAAGTTTCACATGTAGCATCACAAACCTTTGGAAAGTAGCATCATGTAAGGTAAATAGACAGATGAACTCATCTGGGAAACTGTAGAAGTGGAAGGCAAATATTGAGTCTTTAGTGATGTTGAATGTCCATGCAACTTTAGGCCAGTGGCTATGGATAATTGCCCGCCCAACCTTCGTCCTCTTCAGCAAGACTTCAATATTGTACCATGGGTGTTGAATGAATACCTTCCTCACCTCTTGACCATGCAGGTGGTTTGAGAGGTAATCATCGGTGAACTGCTTTGAAAAGTACTTATAACAAAGCTATGCATAAATCACTGTTATAAATTTTGAAATGGTGCAAGGGGTAAAAACAAGGTTAAAGAGTTAGTACCTTCCTATAGTTGACTGATGTCTTCTTCATTGTGCAAACAAAGATCTTGCTGTTATTCGTCGCAAGTTTCTTCATCCTAACAATCTTTTCGAGTTTCTTGACTTGACTGATATTCATGGACATCTCATTTCCCCATATGCAAAATGGGTCGAACGGTGGGTCTAAGCCTCTGACAGCAAGACTTACATGTGCAAGACCAAATTGTAAGAAACCTAAATATTAAAATGATTCCTGCAACTGCACAATAATGTGCTATTAGCCAAAGGACCCTGCTTGAACAAACCTCGATGGTAAACCGTGTCTCCATTGTTTCCATGCAACACACATAAGGAAGATCTTGATCAGGTTAACTGAGAGTTGCCATACTATCAGTAGAATATGTATTGAGTGCAGCCAAATTCGATTGGTGTCACATGCATAACAATACAAATTGTACCCACAACAAATGGAAACCAAATTGTAAAACTGAACCAACCAGTTAAATGGACAGCAGACCAAATGAACCAAAATAGTTAACTACGCGCGACATTGCAGAATAGAAACATGTACTAGAAGATAAGACAGTTAACAAAACAAAGAATGCTTGAGAACAGTACTACGAAATGTAGCAATTATTGGACCAAAGTGTTAACTAAACCTTACATTTTAGACGGCCAAACTGTTAACTGAACATCATATTGCATATTAACATTACAGAGGACAAATCACTAGAAGGCAACCGTGGTGGCCTCGAAAAAAATAACGAACTATATTTTTAAGTAGACAACCGTGTGGCGGTGGCCTCGAAGATGAGGTGATCCTCCAAGATCTAGCGGTCGACACGCATGGCAGCCATAGTGACCTCGTGCGCGCGTGCGGCCGCATGCTACTGAGCTCCACGTTATACTGCATGCAAAATGGTTGTGGGCGGGGCTTAATTGGAGGAGGGGGCAGTGATTTCGGTGGAAGGTGTCACGCCATCGGTCGGGGCATGTGTGACGGGAGAGGAGGAGGATGGTGTGGGCGGGGTGTGGATTACCTGACCATATCGACGAGGCCGCGCAGCAAGAAGAAGGGTCGGCGGCGAGGAGGCACGCAGCAAGAAGAAGGGTCACCGGCGAGGAGGCGGCGCTGGAAGAAGAAGGGTCGCCGGCGAGGTGGCGGCGCTGCAAGAAGAAGGGTAGCCGGCGAGGAGGCGCCGCTACAAGAAGAAGGGTCGCCGGCGAGGAGGCTGAGCTGCCAGTAAGCAGCTGTGAAGGTTTGAACTTGGAAAGCAAGGAGGAACAGTGGAAATGTGGCTTTTGGTGGGGGAGGGGGCGGGGAGATAGATATTTCCGCGGTGTTAAATTTTTTTCGCTCGGTGCCGCGAGAAACTGGCGCGCAAGTGTGGTTCAAGCGGGGGCGGTGGACTGTAGACGACGAAGCTTCCTGCGTAAGCCAGACAAGACGGTGCGCCAAGATATTTTATATCGCATCCCACACGATTCTTTCTAGTAAACTGTTTGTGGTATACCTGATTTTTTTCATTATGTTTTGAAAGACAAAATGGTGTTACGAAGGGAAAGGATGGTGTTTGAATTGCTAGAATATTTACGTACAGTGAACATGCAACTAGTACATGAGTGTCGTGTTTAAATTTGCATTATTCCGGGTTCGTTTGGCATTTTTATGCATTAATTGAGTTTCTGGGCATTTAATGTGCATAATTCAAATTTGAACTACAAGCACATGCTCCAATGCACCAAAGTTTGTTGAAAAATCACATGTGTGTCTTTAGGTGAATTTATAGGTCCCATGCAAGAATGGGAATGAAATTCAAACATGTGGGCATCGTGGCTTGGCTGGAAAGATTGAAAACTTGGTTTTTTAATTCCTGTAAATCCAAAACACGTCTGAAAATCATGAAACTTGGCATGGTGTCATGACATGGCACCAACATGCTGCGGTAAATTTTTTGGTCGAATTGGGACAAACTTTGGTGTAAGCTTCTTGCAAACCGGAGCTTCCCTCAAGAAGGCTCATGTTTCCGAGAGGGAACGTGTCACTTCCGTGTGCGAAATGACATACGTACACTGCCTTCTTCCGCCTTAATTTTACACACCCAGATTAGACCAAATAGAAGTATCGTGCTAAAATTTGAAATTATTCTGGGTTCGTTTGGCCTTTTTATACATTAATTGAGTTTCTGCGCATTTAATGTGCATAATTCAAAGTTGAACTACAAGCACATGCTCCAGTGCACCAAAGTTGGTTGAAAAATCACATGTGTGTCCTTGGGTGAATTTCTAGGTCCCATGCAAGAAATGGGAATGAAATTCGAACATCTGGGTGCCGTGGCTCGGCCAGAAAGATTGAGAAACTTGGTTTTTTAATTCATGTAAATCCAAAACACGCGTGAAAATCATGAAACTTGGCATGGTGTCATGACATGGCACCAACATGTTGCGGTGATTTTTTTGGCCGAATTGGGACAAGCTTTGGTGCAAGCCTCTTGCAAACCGGAGCTTCCCTCAAGAAGGCTCGTGGCTCCAACATGGAACGTGTCACCTTCGTGTGCGAAACGACATACGTATACTGCCTTCTCCCGCCTTATTTTTTTACACAAGCATATTAGACCAAATAGAAGTATCATGCTAAATTTTGGAATTATTCCGGGTACGTTTGGCCTTTTTAATACATTAATTGAGTTTCTGCGCATTTAATGTGCATAATTCAAATTTAAACTACAAGCACATGCTCCAGTGCACGAAAGTTGGTTCAAAAATCACATGTGTGTCCTTGGGTGAATTTCTAGGTCCCATACAAGAAATGGGAATGAAATTCAAACATCTGGGCGTCGTGGCTCGGCTGGAAAGATTGAGAAACTTGGTTTTTTATTTCCTGTAAATTCAAAACACGCCTGAAAATCATGAAACTTGGCATGGTGTCATGACATGGCACCAAAATGCTGCAATATTTTTTTTGGCCGAATTGGGATAAGCTTTGGTGTAAGATTCTTGCAAATCGGAGCTTCCCTCAAGAAGGCTCGTGGTTCCGAGAGGGAACGTGTCATCTCCGTGTGCGAAACGACATGCGTACAATGCCTTCTCCCGCCTTATTTTTTTTACACAGGCTGATTAGACCAAATAGAAGTATCGTGCTAAAATTTGGAATTATTCAGGGTTCATTTGGCCTTTTCTATACATTAATTGAGTTTCTGCGCATTTAATGTGCATAATTCAAATTTGAACTACAAGCACATGCTCCAGTGCACCAAAGTTGGTTGAAAAATCACATGCGTGTCCGTGGGTGAATTTCTAGGTCCCATACAAGAAATGGGAATGAAATTCAAACATCTAGGCATCGTGGCTCGGCCAAAAAGATTGAGAAACTTGGTTTTTTAATTCCTGTAAATCCAAAACATGCCTGAAAATCATGAAACTTGGCATGGTGTCATGACATGGCACCAACATGCTGTGGTAATTTTTCTGTCTGATTCGCGAAGGCGCACACATTAATAATCCACAAAGTCATTATGGAACAAGTGTTGTCACATTACAAACCGGAAACACAAGTATTATTGAAAACGTGGGTGTTCTACTTACCAATTACGTGCCGCCACGCGTCCCCTTTTTTTATTGGCTAGGAGGTGCCATGCGGGGTAGCTATTTGAGTATGGGAGGCATGCGATCAGACCCCTGCACGTGCTCATCAGGAGGAGAGCCCTTTGACCTCTACCCGCCGCGCACCTCCCTCCCAACTTCTCCATTAATGGCACCCGAGCCCCTGTTCTACGTCGTGCCTATATGTCTCACTAGACTGAGATTTAAGAAAGAAAAATGAAAATCTGAAAAGGAAGTTTTGCACAGTTCTTGATGTAAGATCTGATGGACCTATATAGCATCGACTGGGACTTATAGCAAGCATGATGAATATAAGGATGATGACAGTGGATAATAATTGTCTTACATATTTAGGAACATAATTAAAATCCCCGCAAAAAGGAACATAATTAAAAAAAAGCCACATGCGGTAATGCCCGAAATACACAAGGGCAAAAGAAGAAGGAAGACAATGATCTGGCTCGCTGATCTCTACTTTCTTGATCCGTTGCTGTAGGCCACGGGAACTGGTCTCCGCGGCGAGCGGCGATGAGCTCTTGTCCTCAAGATGCTGCTTGAGAGCATACACGGATTCCTCCACCAGCCTTCTGCGCTCCATGCGCTGCATGGCATTCTCGTCCATAAGTTTCTCAACAATGACTCTGGTCCTCTTCAACAAGGCAGTGGTTTCCTCGTGCTGCTCCGCACTTCTGACGATCTTCGCCCTCAACAGGTCGCGCTCGGCCCGGAGCTTCGCATTGCTCTCATTTAGTTGTCGGATGACGCCGGCAAAAGAGGCTTTCATGTCGTCCTGCAACCTCGCCCAGCTGGAGATCTGATCCATCTGGCTATGGACGATCGCTTGCATGCGCCTGTAAGAGTCCTCGCCTGCCCGCGAGACATATTCCGAGGCTGTCACAAAGAGGGATGACATCTCTATTGCATTCACAGCGCGGCGGGATATCTCTTCTGCTTCCGCGGCACGGCCGGACCAGTCTGGCGCATCGACGGTGAAGCGGGACCTGCGTGCTGCTTCAGCGGCGCGGCGGGACCTCTGTGCTGCTATGGCCACGCGGCGGGACATGCCGACTGCGTTCGTGGCGAGGAGGGACATCTCTCGTGCTTCCGCTTCCATGCTCGCATCTCCCTGGTGGCAATCTCTCGACCCAGAACTCACGCTGGCCATGGCTGACACAAGGGAAGGATGATGAATGACTTGTTTGTTTTTGTGGATGAGGAGTTGAGGAGGAATGTGCAGTCATCTTGGAGTAGTAGTATTTATAACCGAGTAATAATACGCTCCTAAGTGGGAAACCGTTTAGGTTTTGATCGGTGTGAACATGTTTGCAATTTGGAATGTGACGGGACGCATGCTCAAAATTTACTGACGGTTATAAGTGTGGCACTATTCCCGGAAGGCGTAACATGGGCACATACGCCTTCTCGGCCGCGTACGTGGCATTTGCACCATAGGGTGCATCGCAATAGGCAATGTCAGCACACATCTTGTTCCAACAACCATGTGCGCTCGTTATTACCATCACACACACTTCTTTTAATTAGAATATGTGTGCCCGTCTAGCGCGCACACGTTGATCTATCTAACTGTTTCAATTTCTTGTGGCTAATCGCAAATAGTTCATTCGTGTGAAGTGTATGCCATAAATCGCAGACACTTTGATCTGGCTGACCCGTTTCTGTTCTATTGCCTAATCGCAAATAGTCAATCCTTCTGAAGCGTATGCCCTCAATCACACACAACTTTACCTAGCTGCCCGTTTCTATTGTTCCTCCTCCTCACAAACAGTTCATCCGAGTGAACCGTGTGCTATATATCGCACACACCTTCATCTGGCTGCCCATTTCTTTTGTTCCGACTCATCGCAAACAGTTCATTGAATTGAACCGTATGCCCTGCATTGCACACGCAACTAAAATATGAACCGTGTTTGATGGCTCCGCCATCGCAAACATTTTGCACCTTTTTGAAGGTTCTTTTACATCACTGTTTGTGATTATTGCATCACACACAGTTTCGTCGAAGGGTCTCTGATCGTAGTGTCGCGTTAGTAGCATCCTGCGGAAGTGCACCCTTCCACCATTGCTAGCCTCTCTAGTGTTGCTCAACTTTCACCGGTACCATAAACCCACCATATACCTTCCTCAAAATAGCCACCATGCCTACCTATTATGGCATTTCCATAGCCATTCCGAGATATATTGCCATGCAACTTCTCACCGTTCCGTTTATTATGACACGCTCCATCATTGTCATATTGCCTTGCATGATCATGTAGTTGACATCGTATTTGTGGCAAAGCCACCGTTCATAATTCTTTCATAGCCTTTTCGATAAGTGTAGGGGATCTATCATAGCCTTTTCAATAAGTAAGAGTGTCGAACCCAACGAGGAGCAGAAGGAAATGATAAGCAGTTTTCAGTAAGGTATTCTGTGCAAGCACTGAAATTATCGGTAACAGATAGTTTTGTGATAAGGTAATTTGTAACAAGTAACAAGTAATGCAAGTAAATAAGGTGCAGCAAGATGGCCCAATCCTTTTTGTAGCAAAGGAGAAGCATGGACAAACTCTTATATAAAGGAAAACGCTCCCGAGGACACATGGGAATTATTGTCAAGCTAGTTTTCATCACGTTCATATGATTCGCGTTCGGTACTTTGATAATTTGATATGTGGGTGGACCGGTGCTTGGGTACTGCGCTTACTTGGACAAGCATCCCACTTATGATTAACCCCTATTGCAAGCATCCGCAACTACAATAGAAGTATTAAGGTAAACCTAACCATAGCATGAAACATATGGATCCAAATCAGCCCCTTACGAAGCAACACATAAACTAGGGTTTAAGCTTCTGTCACTCTAGCAACCCATCATCTACTTATTACTTCCTAATGCCTCCCTCTAGGCCCAAATAATGGTGAAGTGTCATGTAGTTGACGTTCACATGACACCACTAGAAGGATGACAACACACATCTCATCAAAATATCGAACGAATACCAAATTCACATGACTACTTATAGCAAGACTTCTCCCATGCCCTCAGGAACAAACGTAACTACTCACAAAGCATATTCATGTTCATAATCAGAGGGGTATTAATATGCATAAAGGTTCTGAACATATGATCTTCCACCAAGTAAACCAACTAGCATCAACTACAAGAAGTAATCAACACTACTAGCAACCCACAGGTACCAATCTGAGGTTTGGATACAAAGATTGGATACAAGAGATGAACTAGGGTTTGAGATGAGATGGTGCTGGTGAAGATGTTGATGGATATTGACCCCCTCCCAATGAGAGGATCGTTGGTGATGATTTCCCCCTCCCAGAGGGAAGTTTCCCCCTCCTAGATTGGTTCTGCCTCGTGGCGGCGGAGTTTCGTCCCGTAAGCTTGCTTCTGATTTTTTTCCTCAACGAAAGACTCCATATAGCCAAAGATGGGTATCGGAGGGCCACCAGGGGGCCCACGAGGCAGGGGGCACGCCAGGGGGTAGGGCGCGCCCCCACCCTCGTGGACGGTGGGTGGCCCCCCTCTGGTACTTCTTTCGCCCAACATTTTTTATATATTCTGAAAATAATTCCTGTGGAGTTTCAGGAATTTTGGAGATGTGCGGAATAGGTCTCTAATATTTGCTCCTTTTCCAGCCTAGAATTCCAGATGCCGGCATTCCCCCTCTTCATGTAAACCTTGTAAAATAAGAGAGAATATGCATAAGTATTGTGACATAATGTGTAATAACAGCCCATAATGCAATAAATATCGATATAAAAGCATGATGCAAAATGGACGTATCAACTCCCCCAAGCTTAGACCTCGCTTGTCCTCAAGCGAAAGCCAAAATTGAAAAATATGTCCACATGTTTAGAGATAGAGGTGTCGATAAAATAAAATACAAACATGAGGGCATCATGATCATTCTTAGAACAACAACATATATATATATATATATATATATATATATATATATATATATATATTGTCATATGATCTCTTATGTTAAGGTAACAATTCATTCACATACTCAAGTATGAATCAGAAACTTCATTGAAAACTAACAAACTATAATCTCAGTCATTGAAGCAATTGCAATTTATCATAACATAAGAAAGAGTCACTATAAGAGCTTCTCAGCAAGCCCACATACTCAACCATCTTTTAGTCTTTCATAATTGCTAACACTCATCTTTTAGTCTTTCATAATTGCTAACACTCATGAGATATTTATGGTTATGAAGTTTTAATCGGACACAGAGAAATATAGGGGCTTATAATTTTGCCTCCCAACTTTTTACCTCAAGGGTAATGTCAACAATAATACTTCATGCAAACCCACATCCAATTAGCCATATATATATCAGGATCTTTCCAACACATTGTGCTTGCCAAAGGATAAAATGTAAAAAGGAAAGGTGAAGATCACTGACTCTTATATGAAGTAATAGACAAGAATAAAAGATAGGCCCTTCACAAAGGGAAGCAGAGGTTGTCATGTGCTTTTATGGTTGGATGCACGAAATCTTAATGCAAGATAACGTCACTTTATATTGCCACTTGTGATATGGACCTTTATTATGCAGCCCGTCGCTTTTATTTCTTCCACATCACAAGATCGTATAAAGCTTATTTTCTCCACACTAATAAGTCATACATATTTAGGGAGCAATTCTTATTGCTTGCAACAATGACAACTTACTTGAAGGATCTTACTCAATCCATAGGTAGATATGGTGGACTCTCGTGGCAACACTAGTTTTAGGGATATTTGGAAGCACAAGTAGTATTTCTACTTGGTGCAAAGAACATGGCTAGAATGAGAGGGAAAGGCAAGCTCAACATTTGGATGATCCATGACAATATAATTTATCTCAGATGCAAGAAAACATAACCCATTACGTTGTCTTCCTTGTCCAACATCAACTCTTTAGCATGTCATATTTTAATGAGTGCTCACAATCATAAAAGATGTCCAAGATAGTATATATATATATGTGTGTGTGAAAACCTCTCTTTCTTTATTACTTCCTATTAATTGCAATGATGACCAAAACTATGTTTGTCAACTCTCAACAATTTTTATTCATCATACTCTTTATATGTGAGCTCATTACTCTCCATAAGATCCACATGATCCCTTTATTTATTTTTATTTCTTCTCTTTTATTTTATTCTATTCCCTCAAGATCATAGCAAAATAATCAAGCCCTTGACTCAACACTAATCTTTATTATATAGCTCACGGACTCGATTACATAGAAGGATCATAAAGCAAAACTCACAACTAGATCATACTAAAACTTTATTCTACTAGATCAAGATATTATCAAAAGGATCGAACTAAGAAAAACGGTAAAGATAAAAGTGTGATGGTGATATGATACTGAGGCACTCCCCCAAGCTTGGCAGTTGCCAAGGGGAATGCCCATACCCAAGTGTTTATGTTTCCTTCCACGGAGGTGGTGATGAAGGGGTTGTTGATGATGTAGGCTTGTCGTCCATCTTCCAAGGCATAGGCTCACCATCATAGAAGGATGATCGAGTCTCCGGGATCCTCAAATCTGCATCCAAACTCATCCTCTTGAATCTATATTCATACTCATAGTTTTGGTTTTGCAGGTCATAGATCTGGGCTTGGAGGTGCTCAATTTTCTCGTGAAGCTTGAAGATGTCCTCCCCAATGTTCTTGTCATCCAGCTTGTGGTTGTTGGTGAACTCCATGATCATTATATGGTTGGAGTCGAGTCCACATCCAACCATCTCCTGGCACTTGAAAACTTGTTGCTCCAATTCCTCGAGCCTTGTATCCATGCTTCCGGTCCTCCTTGGTCCCTCAACATCGTGGATGTGCAACAACCCCTCACACATCTCAATGGTTTGAGGGTGTTGCAGCACCTCCGCGAGGTAGGGGTTGATGACCTTCTCGAAGAACTTGTCCTTGGGGGCACTTGCAGATGACATGGCGACCTAGATTTGTTAGAAAAATAGCTCAAAACAAAGACAGGAGATATTTGCATGATACGGTGGTCAAAACCTTCGGGAGATTATATAGTGAATTTTTACCGACCAAAAGAAGTATCGTGCAAGAAAACGGAGTCCGGAGAGCACACGAGGTGTCTACGAGGCAGGGGGCGCGCCCTCCACCCTCGTGGAAGCCTCGTGTCCTTTCTGGTCTGCTTCTTATTTTCCTATTTTCTTAAATATTTCAAAACAGAGAAAAATTTCCATTAGAACTGTTTTGGAGTCGGTTTACTTACCGTGCCACATACCTATTCCTTTTCGGGGTCTGAAACATTCTGAAAAGTGTCCCTTATGTATTCCTCTGGGGTTACGGTTTCAATAACATTAGTTTCAACATTTATAGGATTACTTGAGATATAATGTTTGATTCTTTGACTGTACACTACCCTCGGATTTGTGCCTTCGAAGTTGTTGATTTTTATGGCACCGGAACGGTAGACCTCCTCGATGATGTAAGGACCTTCCCATTTAGAGAGGAGTTTGCCTGCAAAAAATCTTAAACGAGAGTTGTATAACAATACATAATCACCTACAGTAAACTCACGTTTTTGTATCCTTTTATCATGCCATCTTTTAACCTTTTCTTTAAACAGTTTGGCATTCTCGTAGGCCTGGGTTCTCCATTCATCAAGTGAGCTAATGTCAAAAAGTCTCTTCTTACCGGCAAGTTTTAAGTCATAGTTGAGCTCTTTAATAGCCCAATATGCCTTATGTTCTAATTCAAGAGGTAACTGACATGCTTTACCATAAACCATTTTATATGGCGACATACCCATAGGATTTTTATATGCAGTTCTATAAGCCCATAATGCATCATCAAGTTTCTTGGACCAATTCTTTCTAGATTTATTAACAGTCTTTTGCAAAATTAATTTAAGCTCTCTATTGCTAAGTTCTACTTGACCACTAGACTGTGGATGATATGGAGATGCAATTCTATGATTAACATGATACTTAGCAAGCATTTTATGAAAAGCACCATGAATAAAATGTGAACTACCATCAGTCATTAGGTATCTAGGGACTCCAAACCTTGGAAAAATAACTGCTTTAAGCATCTTAATAGAGGTGTTATGATCAGCACTACTAGTTGGAATAGCTTCTACCCACTTAGTAATGTAATCAACAGCAACTAAAATATGAGTATACCCATTAGAGGAAGGAAAAGGTCCCATATAATCAAAGCCCCAAACATCAAATGTTTCAATAACAAGTGAGTATTTCATAGACATTTCTTGACGTCTACTAATATTACCAATTCTTTGACATTCATCACAAGACAATGCAAACTTATGGGCATCTTTGAAGAGAGTAGGCCAATAAAAACCGGATTGCCATACCTTATGCGCCGTTCTATCTCCAGCATGGTGTCCTCCATAAGCCTCAGAGTGGCACTTGCGTAGGATCTGTTCCTGTTCATGCTCAGATACACAACGTCTAATGACACCATCTACTCCTTCTTTATAAAGATGTGGGTCATCCCAGAAGTAATGTCTTAAATCATAGAAGAACTTTTTCTTTTGCCGGTATGTGAAACTAGGTGGTATAAATTTAGCAACAATATAATTAGCATAACCAGCATACCATGGAGCAGTACGAGAAGCATTTATGACAGCTAATTGTTCATCGGGAAAGCTATCATCAATAGGTAGTGGGTCATCAAGAACATTCTCTAACCTAGATAAGTTGTCTGCAACGGGGTTCTCAGCTCCCTTTCTATCAATAATATGCAAATCAAATTCTTGTAGCATGAGAACCCATCTAATAAGTCTAGGCTTAGCATCTTTCTTTTCCATAAGATATTTAATAGCAGCATGATTAGTGTGAACAGTTACTTTAGAATCAACAATATAAGGTCTGAACTTATCACAAGCAAATACAACCGCTAAAAATTCTTTTTCAGTAGTAGCAATATTTCTTTGGGCACTGTCTAGAGTTTTACTAGCATATTGAATAACATTTAATTTCTTATCAACTATTTGTCCTAGAACAGCCCCTACAGCATAATCACTAGCATCACACAGAATTTCAAAGGGTAAATTCCAATGAGGAGGCTGAACAATAGGTGCAGAAACCAAAGCTTTCTTAAGTATTTCAAATGCTTCTACACAATCATCATCAAAGACAAAAGGAATATCTTTTTGTAAGAGATTAGTCAGAGGCCGAGAAATTTTAGAAAAGTCCTTAATGAACCTCCTATAAAAACTGGCATGACCAAGGAAACTTCTTATATCTTTAATGTCCTTGGGACACAACATCTTTTCAATACCATCAACCTTAGCTTTATCAACGTCAATACCTCTTTCAGAAATTTTATGCCCCAAGACAATACCTTCATTAACCATAAAGTGGCACTTCTCCCAATTCAAGACAAGATTAGTTTCTTCACATCTCTTTAAAACTCGATCAAGGTTGCTTAAGCAATCATCAAAAGAAGTTTCGTAAATGGAGAAATCATCCATGAAAACTTCAACAATCTTTTCACAAAAGTCAGAGAATATAACAGTCATACATCTTTGAAAAGGTGCATTGTATAAACCAAAAGGCATACGTCTATAAGCAAAGGTACCGAAAGGGCAAGTAAAAATTGTCTTTTCTTGATCCTCCTTTGACACAGGTATTTGAGAGAAACCAGAATAACCATCTAGAAAGCAAAAATGTGTATGCTTGGATAATATTTCTAGCATTTGATCAATAAAAGGTAACAGGTAATGATCCTTTTTAGTAGCTTTATTTAATTTGCAGAAATCAATTACCATTCTATAACATGTAACAATTCTTTGTGGGATCAATTCATCTTTATCATTAGGAACAACATTAATACCTTCCTTCTTAGGGACACAACGGACAGGACTTACCCACTGACTATCAGCAACGGTATAAATTATACCTGCCTCTAGAAGCCTTAGTATTTCTTTTCTTACCACTTCTTTCATCTTAGGATTTAACCGTCGTTGGTGGTCAACAACTGGTTTAGCGTCTTTCTCCAGTTTTATTTTTTGTTGGAATAGAGTGGACTAATGCCCTTAAGATCCTTAAGAGTATATCCAATAGCAACACGATGCTTCTTCAGAGTTTTCAATAATTTCTTTTCTTCATGCTCTGAAATATTAGCACTAATACAAACAGGATATATCTCTTTCTCATCAAGATAAGCATACCCACAAGTGTAGGGGATCTATCGTAGCCTTTTCGATAAGTAAGAGTGTCGAACCCAACGAGGAGCAGAAGGAAATGATAAGCAGTTTTCAGCAAGGTATTCTCTGCTAGCACTGAAATTATCGGTAATAGATAGTTTTGTGATAAGGTAATCGGTAACGAGTAACAAGTAACAAGTGTAAATAAAGTGCAGCAAGATGGCCCAATCCTTTTTGTAGCAAAGGACAAGCCTGGACAAAATCTTATATAAAGGAAAACGCTCCGGAGGACACATGGGAATTATCGTCAAGCTAGTTTTCATCACGTTCATATGATTCGCGTTCGGTTCTTTGATAATTTGATATGTGGGTGGACCGGTGCTTGGGTACTGCCCTTACTTGGACAAGCATCCCACTTATGATTAACCCCTATTGCAAGCATCCGCAACTACAATAGAAGTATTAAGGTAAACCTAACCATAGCATGAAACATATGGATCCAAATCAGCCCCTTATGAAGCAACACATAAACTAGGGTTTAAGCTTCTGTCACTCTAGCAACCCATCATCTACTTATTACTTCCTAATGCCTCCCTCTAGGCCCAAATAATGGTGAAGTGTCATGTAGTCGACGTTAACATGACACCACTTGAAGGATGACAACACACATCTCATCAAAATATCGAACGAATACCAAATTCACATGACTACATATAGCAAGACTTCTCCCATGTCCTCAGGAACAAACGTAACTACTCACAAAGCATATTCATGTTCATAATCAGAGGGGTATTAATATGCATAAAGGTTCTGAACATATGATATTCCACCAAGTAAACCAACTAGCATCAACTACAAGGAGTAATCAACACTACTAGCAACCCACAGGTACCAATCTGAGGTTTGGATACAAAGATTGGATACAAGAGATGAACTAGGGTTTGAGAGGAGATGGTGCTGGTGAAGATGTTGATGGAGATTGATCCCCTCCCAATGAGAGGATCGTTGGTGATGACGTTGGTGATGATTTCCCCCTCCCGTAGGGAAGTTTCCCCCGCAGAACAGCTCCGCCGGAGCCCTAGATTGGTTCCGCCTCATGGCAGCGGAGTTTTGTCCCGTAAGCTTGCTTCTGATTTTTTCCTCGGCGAAAGACTCCATATAGCCAAAGATGGGCATCGGAGGGCCACCAGGGGGCCCATGAGGCAGGGGGCGCGCCCAGGGGGGTAGGGCGCGCCCCCACCCTCGTGGACGATGGGTGGCCCCCCTCTGGTACTTCTTTCGCCCAATATATTTTATATATTATGAAAATAATTCCGTGGAGTTTCAGGACTTTTGGAGATGTGCATAATAGGTCTCTAATATTTGCTCCTTTTCCAGCCCAGATTTCCAGCTGCCGGCATTCCCCCTCTTCATGTAAACCTTGTAAAATAAGAGAGAATAGGCATAAGTATTATGACATAATGTGTAATAACATCCCATAATGCAATAAACATCGATATAAAATCATGATGCAAAATGGGTGTATCATGCTCTACAGGTGTCTCCGATGGTGTTTGTTGAGTTGGCATAGATTGAGATTAGGATTTGTTACTCCGTGTATCGGGGAGGTATCTCTGGGCCCTCTCGGTAATGCACATCACATTGAGCCTTGCAAGCAATGTGACCAATGAGTTAGTCACGGGATGATGCATTACAAAATGAGTAAAGAGACTTGCCGGTGACGAGAATGAACTATGTATGATGATACCGACAAACGAATCCCGGGCAAGTAACATACCGATGACAAAGGGAACAACGTATGTTGTCATGCGGTTTGATCGATAAAGATCTTCGTAGAATATGTAGGAACCAATATGAGCATCCAGGTTCCGCTATTGGTTATTGACTGGAGATGTGTCTCGGTCATGTCTACATAGTTCTCGAACCCATAGGGTCCGCACGCTTAACGTTTGATGACGAATTGTATTATGAGTTATGTGATTTGATGAACCAAAGTTTGTAAGGAGTCCTAGATGAGATCATGGACATGACGAGGAGTCTTGAAATGGTCGAGAGGTAAAAAATTCATATATTGGAAGGTTACAATCGGACACAGGAATGGTTCGGGTCGTATCAGATGAGTTTCGGAGTACCGGGGGTTACCGGAACCACCCCCCTGGGAAGTTAATGGGCCATACATGGGCCTTAGTGGAGGAGAGAGGGCCGGCCAGGGAGGTGGCGTGCGGCCCCTTGCCCAGTACGAATTGGACGAGGGGCGGGGCGGCACCCCCCTTTCCCTCTCCTACTTCTCCTCTCTTTCCCTCTTTGCTATTCCAAAAAAGGAAAAAAGGAGAGGGAATCCTACTTGGACTAGGGAGTCCTAGTAGGACTCCCCAGACCTGGCGTGCCCCCTTGGGCCGGCCAGCTCTCCTCCCCCTTTATATACGTGGGAGGGGGGCACCCCAAAGGCACACAAAGTCTTCTCTTAGCCGTGTGCGGTGCCCCCCTCCACAGTTACACACCTCGGTCATATCATCGTAGTGCTTAGGCGAAGCCCTGTGCCGGTAACTTCATCATCACCATCGCCACGCCGTTGTGCTGACGGAACTCTCCCTCGGCATCAACTAGATCAAGAGTTCGAGGGACATCATCGAGCTGAACGTGTGCTGATCGCGGAGGTGCCGTACTTTCAGTGCTTGGATCGGTTGGATCACAGAGACGTTCGACTACATCAACCACGTTACTAAACGGTTCCGCTTTCGGTCTACGAGGGTACTTGGACATACTCTCCCCGCTCGTTGCTATGCATCTCCTAGATAGATCTAGCGTGATTGTAGGTAAATTTTTTGAAATACTGCGTTCCACAACAGTGGCATCTGAGCCAGGTCTATGCGTAGATGCTATATGCACGAGTAGAACACAATGAGTTGTGGGCAATAATAGTGATACTGCTTACCAGCAACGTCTTACTTTGATTCAGTGGTATTGTTGGATGAAGCGGCCCGGACCAACATTACATGACTGCGTTCATGAGACTAGTTCTGCCGACGTGCTTCACACACAGGTGGCAAGCGGGTGTCTGTTTCTCCAACTTTACTTGAATTGAGTTTGACTATGCCCGGTCCTTGTTCAAGGTTAAAACAACACACTTGACGAAAAATCGTTGTGGTTTTGATGCGTAAGTAAGAACGGTTCTTGCTAGAAGCCCGTAGCAGCCACGTAAAACTTGCAACAACAAAGTAGAGGACGTCTAACTTGTTTTTACATGGCTTGTTGTGATGTGATATGGTTTAGATGTGATGATATATAAATAGTTGTATGAGATGATCATGTTTTGTAACAGCTATCGGCAACTGGCAGGAGCCATATGGTTGTGGCTTTATTGTATGCAATGGAATCGCCATGTAATTGCTTTACTTTATCACTAAATGGTAGCGATAGTCGTAGAAGCAATAGTTGGCGAGACGACAATGATGCTACGATGGAGATCAAGGTGTCAAGCCAGTGACAATGGTGATCATGACGGTGCTTTGGAGATGGAGATCAAAGGCACAAGATGATGATGGCCATATCATATCACTTATTTTGATTTCGTGTGATGTTTATCCTTTATCCATCTTATTTTGCTTAGTACGACGGTAGCATTATAAGATGATCTTTCACTAAATTTCAAGGTATAAGTGTTCTTTGTCGGGGGTTGGGTGCGACATATGCCAAAGGATGGCTTATTGTGGTGGGAGCGAGTAGAACGTCGCCGGTGCCTGGAAGCGGGATGAGGCATAGACACGAACGCCGGTGTACTTTACCCAGGTTCAGGGCTCTCCTAGGAGATAACACCCCTAGTCCTGCTCTGCGGGGTCTCTGCATGATCACCAAGGCACTAGTGAGTACAATCATGCTCCTTGAGCTGTATGCTAGAGGTAGAAGAAGGCAGGGCTTGCTCTCCTCCCCCCTAGGTGTGAGTCTAATCCTAACAGGTTCGAACCCTTTGCATGGGAGCCATGGGGGGTTTATATAGGCCTACCCCCCAGGGGTACATTGGTAATCTGGCCGGGTGTGGGACCCGTCTGTCAGTATCTCTAGTCACCGGCTTCTCCGCTGGCTACTAGGGCCTGCCGCCTGGTGGGCCTCGCCGACTAGTCTGGTATGGAGCCGACAGGCTGCTCCCGTCGCTCGCGGGTCTTGCCGGCTGCTGATTACTGTAGCCGTGATGCTAATAACGCTTGCTTGGTCAGGGGAGCGGGGCTACGGTCCCGCCGCTTGGCAGGAGATCACTGTAGCCACTCCGAGTCTCATCTGATTGATGGCGCGTGGGTCTCGAGGAAGGAACCGGCCGCCTGCTAGAAGTCGGCCTTCCCCTGGTCCGACTGGCGAGGCTCCCGCCGTCTTCCGGGCCCTCGCTGACCGGTAGGGCCCTCCGTCTTCGGGTTGTACCGACAGGCGGTCGTGGGAGCAGGGCTTTGCCTGACAGGAGTGATGTCAAGGGTGGAGTGGTAATAGTGCCGCGCCGGGCGGAGATCTCCGCTTGTACGGAGCACTGTGGCCACGCCCGGCCCAGGGTACGAGGGTGATGGGCTACACTGTAGCCTCACCCGTCTTGTCTTCTTAATGGGGGTGCAGACTTTGAGGGCATTGTGGGCCGACTGCTGGGAGCCGGCCTCTCTGGAGGCCGCCTGCCAGGAGTCGGCCCATCTTGGAGCCGTCTTCCTCAGCATGGCCGCCTTCTGGCAGTCGACCTTTCAGCCAGCTGGCCACCAGAAGGCGGCGCTTCATCTTGATGTCTTGAGGGGTGCAGCCGGCCCAACATCTTGAAAGGTTCTGGGACTCGTTTAGGCTACCCGTGGCCCATTACACCGACAGTAGTCCTCGAAGCTGGTGAGGAGCCACGGCTGAAGAGCCGAGTGGCCTCAACAGTTTCCCCCCGGGTGCTTTGGAAGGAAGCTTCATCCGACTCCTGGCAAGTCGGTCGGCAGGAGTCGGCCACGACTAGTCGGATTTGGCTGAAACTTTGAACTCTACGGCGGGAACTGGGTGGCATGCAAGCTAAGCTTCCTGGCCCGCCACACGTCGCGGGCGCGCCACATGGCGTCAGCCAGCCGGGCCATCCTGCAAGCCCATGCGCGTGATGGGACGTGAATGCAGATTGGGCCCGCCACCACCGAGCCTCGGCACGCGAGCGGATCCGCTGCGGCCGAGGTGGGCGGTTGAGTTTCCCCGTGGAGTTACTGCGCACAGTAACCCGCACGAAAAAAGGTGGGAACGTGGGGTCGTAGGCGCAGTTAATCCCATGATCCCAAGCCCGCCCCCTCGGCTTCATAGCCCGTAGGCTATAAGTAGGGGGAGGAGAGGGAGTGGTGGAGCACGCGTGTGCCCCCTCACTCTACTCTCGCCCCCTTCTTCTTCCTCTTGCCGCAGTGCCCCCGAGCTTTGCCGGAGCGCTGCCGCCGTTCGCCTCTGTTGCGCTCGTCCATCTCGAGCCCTCTTGGCCCCGCCCCAATCTCAGCTCCTCGCCGTGCCATTTGCTTCGTCGAGCTTCTCCATGGCGCGCGAGCGAGGAGGAGACTAGGATGGGTCGAATGTCAATGAAGACCATATCACTTTCCTCCGCAAGACGCGACGTCTCCCCGGCACGGGCCACGTGAAGGTGCATGTGCCGCTGGAGGGAGAGATCTCACCGGTGCCGGGGGAGGGCGAGTGGGTCATCTTCCGCTCTCACTTCATCCGCGGCTTCGGCCTGCCGGCGAGCGGGTTCTTCCGCTTGTTCCTTGAGTTTTGTCACCTTCAGCCTCATCACCTCACGCCCAACACGGTGATGCTCCTCGTAGCCTTCGTCACGATGTGCGAGGGCTATCTCGGCATCCTCCCCACCATCGAGCTGTGGGGAGCCTTCTTCTACACCAAGCTGGGCACCTCCGTCCAGGAGGTGGCTGCCCAGTGTGGTGCCTTCATCGCGGTTCGCCAGCCGTCGCTGAAGAACATCTTCCCCACCCTCAAGCTGCCACAATCGGTCAAGATGTGGCAGCAATCTTACTTCTACGTGGAGAATGTGGACCCGGCCGCCGACTTCATCAACCTGCCAGCTTATGAAGTCGGCCCGCCGGCTGAGCCTCGGGCCAGCTGGGGCTACAAGCTGAAGCCGGTGTCAGTAGACGGTGCCGCCACCATCCAATGACTCCGGGAGCTGATCAACACCGAAGACCTCAGGGCGTCCGACTTGTTGGTTGCCTTCGTCGTGCACCGGGTTCTCCCACTCCAAAGCCAGCCTCACCTGATCAGCCGGATGAGCGGGCATCACGACCCGTGCCGGCTGAGTACCAAGGAGATGCCGGCTGCCAAGGTCGTGAACTTGGTGAACGAGATCTCCAGCCTCAAGCTGGAGGGGTCTTGGCACTTCGGCAAGCGGCCATATTCCCGTGCTGACCCGCCGCCTGCGGTAAGTTTTCCAATTCTTTCTTTTTGATACTCTCCTTGGCCTTGAACTTGGTCTTGACCAGCCGGCCTCTCCCCACTTGAAATAGATCTACATGTCGGAATCAGCGGCCGCCATCATAGGGGCAGGCGGCGACTATGAGCCGAAGCGGGCGGTGAGCGACGTGGACGACCCCGACTTGGGGGCAGCCGCCTTGGAGGACACCGCGACAGGCGGCGTCTATGAAGTAGGCGGCTCCGAAGAAGGCGGCATCGGGACTTGGCCTGATGATGATGAGGAGGAAGACGATCCCCGCCCTGCGCGGGGCGCCAACAGGGCGGACATGGGCCCCTCCGTCGAGCCGACCACCCGAGGCGGCACACGCAAGCGTAAGCAAGGTGCCGCCTTGTTCGGCAGCGCGCCGAAGAAGACCAAGAATCCGGTCGCTGCGACCAAGCGGAAAGAGGCCGCGGCGAAGGCGGCCAAGTACCAGAAGCTCCCAAAGGCGCCTCCTATGGTGTCGGCGTAAGTATCTTTCCACTGTGCTCTTCTTTCTTGTTGATTCCTTCTGAGCTTTCCCTCTGCGTCTTTCTTGATTTAGGGCCCCGCTCTCTCTTGAGAAGTCGGCCGCCGCCTCCATCGTTGGGCCGGCGGAGACCTCCACCACCACCCAGCGAATCGATCTGGGCGCCGACCTCCGGGAGGCGCGAGAACGAAACGCACGAGAGGTGCGCGAGGAGTAGGAAGCCGCCCGCCGGGAGAAGGCAGAGGCGGACAAGGCGGAAGTCGTCTCTTTGAAGAAGTTGGCGGAAGCCGAGGCTCACGCCACCACGAAGAAACGGCTTGAGGAAGCCGCGCGCTGCCAGGAGCCGGTCTTCGTCGTTCCTCTGAACTCCGCGCCGCCACCGCTAGAATTCGTGGCGCCGACAGGGGGTGCCGGCGACGACCACCCGGTCATGGAGAGGGAGGGCGGCGACATCGTTATGCCGGACGTAGTCATGCCCCCAGCACCCCGAAGGAGCGAAGGACAAGCAGCCGACCGGCTCACCAGCGCCACCAACTGGGAGCGAGATGGTGACGGGCCCGACTCCTGAGGTACGCACACCATCGCGCCGCCGGTTTGAATGCAGCCTCGGCACTGCGCCCGTTGGAAGTCGACGCCGCGAGATCATCGATCCCGGACGCCGAGGCGACCAGCGCAACACCGACGACTAGGTGCGAGGAGGAGGGACGAGCCCCTTGAACCAGGCGATCCTGGACGTCCAAGGCAAGCTTCGAGCTGAAGCCGATGCCTTGAAGCGGTGCAACCAGGCGTTCCTGCAGTCCTGAGCAGTCGTCCGGGTATGCTTCTTAATTCTTTGTTTTGACTCTTGTATCTCTTACGCTTCCCTATGGGGTGAGCCAACACACCCACTGGGTATAGTCCCCTTGTTTCGGGCCGGCTGCTGAGCAGGCGGCTCGGAACTTTCATTGACAAGCTCCGAGTGCTGACATTGTCTGATCTCTTTACTGCAGGATTATTATAACCTTCACGCAGCCGCTTTCAACTCCAAGGTCCAGGTGCTGACTCAACGGATAGACAACCTGTCGGAAAGACGGAATAAGTTTTGGTTTTTCTTTCTTCGCGGGGGCGCACTGGCACACCCGCGGGCTGTAGTCCCCGAGATTCGGGCCGACTTCTGAGCAGTTGGGCCGGATCTCCCAGGAAACTATATCCTTTCTTATCGATTGTTTGATGTCTTTTTCTTCTTCTACTTTTGCAGAGGCCAACGCCGCCCTGCAGCGCTAGCTGGGCGAGGCCAACACCGTGCTGCTTGCCAAGGAGGCGGATGCAGCAAGCTGGCCGAAGAGTGTGATCGGCGGGCTGTGCAACTGGCGAAGTAGGCGGAGCTTCTCAAGAAGGCCCAGAAGGATGCGGAGGACAAAGAGGCCGGTCTCCTTGCTGAGTTCGAGTCCGAACGCTCCGCCTGGACCGACAAGGAGGCTTTGCTAACTGCCGGCTTTGGCAAAATTGAGGACATGGTCTATGGTGAGCTTCCCTCTTTTTCCTTCTTCGAGCTGCCGGCTGCTGACCAAGCCAGCCTCTTGTCTCTAACTTGGGCTCTTCGCTTTCCGTTTGAGCAGACTTCTTCCCTGGTCATTCTAACGTCGCCAACCGGGCCATCGAAGCTGATGGCGAAGAGCGGAGGGCGGAAGGTGCGCAAATTGTTGCCAATGCCCCCCGGACCCTGAGCGAGCAGCTCCTTAGCATTCAGGCCCGTCTTCGGCCGACTCATCGGATGCTGTGCCGTCTTCAGCGTGTTGGCGCCCAGGCGATTGCTGCCCTGTGGTCGGACATGCCAGCTCTACGCACCCCCAGCCAGACCGACAACTGGCTAGAGGTGGCGGTCGGCCGCCTTGAGGACTGGAAGGGTTCCTCGGCCTGGGCTGGGGCACGCCAGGCCTTGTAATTTGTCAAGGCGTGGTACCCTGGGCTAGATCTAGTCCAGTTAGCCACGCTCCGACTGGAAGCCCGAGAGGAGCTGGCGGCGGTGGAGCGTGAACTTGTCCAGCGAGCCGCGGAGATCGCCGAGTACACCAACACCAGCGTCCTCATCCCGGAGCTGGCTAAGAATGGCATCGAGGTGCCGTAAGAGTGGTTTGGGCTGAACCCAGAAGACGGCGAGGACTCGGCCGAAGTGTTCGACTCCAGCGACGAGGGGGAAAGCTGGGAGGAGGAGGAAAGTGAAGAGGAGGCGCCAGAGGTCGGGGCGTATGGCCAGCCTCAGCTCGACCGCGCCTCCAGCAACGAGCCACGCCCGAGCGAGCCGGCTGCCGCAGAGGGCGACCAAGCGGAGACCAATCAGCCAGCCACTCCACGAACAGGCACGGCCGACTCAGCAGAGAGCGACCAAGCGGAGACCAACCAGCCGGCCACTCCATGAACCGGCACCGCTGACTCCACCGTTCTGCCAAACCCGTCCGCCGCTCCCTAGGCCGACAACTTATCTTTGTTTTTACCTGCCTATTAGTCTCAGCAAACTTTGTTAATTTCACACAATTCCACCCGCGGGGTGTATTTCAAACTCCTGTTGAATGTTGGCCAAGCGCCTTTTGGTATGTAAATATGTTTGCCAGGTTCTGTCTTTCCTTGCTTTTGCTCCTTGGCTTTTTTCCTTTGTCGCCCTCCCTAGGGTGCCGCCTGGCCAGCCAAATGGCCGCTCTATGGACTGTAGCTGGGTTCAGTACTCGGCTGCTTTGGGAGGATAAGTACTTAGCCGTTTAGAGTTTTTTTAGCAAATTAAACAGAAGCCGGTCGGTGAGGCGGGAGGCCATCCTGAACTATCTGCATGCTTTGGGTCCTTCGGTATTTTTCATGTGGACACCCTTTCTGCCTTGACTCCTACCGGCCGGACAGTCGCTCTGCGAGCTGCGGCTTCAGGCAGGAGAAAGTTTAAGTGCCAACACATTACTTGTCCGGCTGCAGGAAGCATTACATAGCGCAAGGCGGCGAGTCCCCGGGTCGACTAGTCGAACCCGGTGCCAGGCGGACTAATGAAAAAACACATCGATAGGCATAATGCTTATCATATAGATAAAGGAGGGCAGTCCCCGAGCTCTTCTCGGGGGACCCAGAGTCTCCGTACTTAATACAAAAGTTAACGTGGTACATACTGCATCAACTGTAAAACCTTCGAAGGAGATTCGCATTCCATGGTCGCTCTGTCTCCTTGCCGGAGTCGTCTCTTTTGCGTGCTCGAAGCTTATGAGCATCGATCAGGTAGTATGAGTCAATGCCCAGCACCTTGCTGATGATGAAGGGGCCTTCCCAAGGTGCCGAGAGCTTGTGCTGGCCGGCTGTTCGCTGGATCAGAGGGAGCTTAAGGTCTCCCTCTTGGAAGGATCTTGGCTTGACCTTCTGGTTGTAGCATCGGCGTAGACTTTGCTGGTAGATGGTGGACCGGCTGAGTGCCAACAGCCGACACTCTTCCAGCAGACCGACGCCGTCTTCTCATGCTTCTTTTGCCTCCTCTTCGGTGTACATGGTGACTCGAGGGGAGTCGAATTCTATGTCCGTTGGGATGACGGCTTCGGCACCATAGACGAGGAAGAAAGGCGTGAAGCCGGTCGACTTGTTCGGAGTTGTGCGCAGGCTCCAGAGGACGGCCGACAGCTCATCGAGCCAACAGCCGGCCGAACGCTCCAGAGGTTCGACCAGTCGGGGCTTGATGCTGGACAAAGTTAGGCCGTTTGCTCGCTCCACCTGGCCGTTTGACTGCAGATGGGCAACGGACGCTAGGTCCAGTCGGATGCCCTGCGTCACGCAGAAATGGGCCAAGGCGCCTTTGGCAAAGTTTGTGTCGTTGTCGGTGATGATGCTGTGTGGTATGCTATACCGGATGGTGAGGTCGGAGATTAAAGTCACAACAATCGGACCATTCAACTTCTTAATTGTCTTTGCTTCTATCCACTTTGTGAACTTGTCCACTGCGAGAAGCAAATGACTCATGCCGCCGCGTGCCGTCTTGAATGGTCCCACCATGTCCAGGCCCCAGATGGCAAAGGGCCAGGCAATGGGGATGGTCTTGAGTGCAGAAGCCGGCTGATGCGGCTTGGAGTGGAACTTCTGGTACCCTTTGCATTTCTTGACCAATTCTTTGGCGCCGTCTAGAGTAGTCGGCCAGAAAAAACCGTGGCAGAAAGCTTTGGCCACAAGTGCTCTTGAAGCCGCGTGGTGACCACACTTGCCTTGATGGATATCTTTGAGGATTGCTTGGCCTTGCTCTGGCTCCACGCAATGCTGATAAACACCAGTAACACTGTGCCTCACAAGTTCTCTGTTGACGATGGTGTATGCTGCTGACCGTCGTTGCACTTGTCGGGCCGAGATTTCGTCAGTCGGCGGCTCCTTGTTCACCAGAAAGTTAAGGATGGGCTGGGCCCAGGAAGGTGCCGCAATTTCTTCGACTGCTAGGGTTGCTACTTGCACGAGGGTGGTTGGGCCGGGAGGCGGCGGGTTGGAGTCAGTTGTCGCTTGTTGTGTTGATGAAGTCCACGGGCCGACTGTTGCAGTCCCCGGGCCGACTGCTGCAGTCCCCGGCCTAGGTTCTGAAGTCCCCGGGCCGGGTGCGGCTGCTGCAGTCCCCGGGTCACCTGCCGAATTCCTCGTGCCGGCTGCTGGGGTCCTCAAGTCGGATCCGACTGCTTCAGGAGGAGCCGACACGAAGATGGAATCCGACTCCGGTGATGGCTTGAGAGACGGCTTGATGAGGCGTTGTAGGGCGACGCCGGTTGGTATTGCTTGCCGAGTGGAGCCGATACGCACCAAGGCGTCAGCTTGCTCATTATCATTTCTTGGTACGCGGAGGAACTCCCACCCCTCAAAGTATCCACTGAGTTGCTGGACAAGGAAACGGTAGCTCGCCATGTTTGCGTCCTTGGCGTCCCAGTCGCCTAAGGACTGCTGGACCACCAAGTCGGAATCACCATAGCACAGGATCCGGCAAATGCCGAGTTCCTTGGCAAGCCGGAGCCCGTGAATGAGTGCTTCATACTTGGCAACGTTGTTGGAGGCGGCAAAGTGGATTTGTAGCGCATATCTGAACTTGTCGCCTTTGGGAGAGGTGAGGACGATGCCGGCTCCCTAACCGGTTCGCATCTTGGAGCCATCAAAGTGCATCCGCCAATGGGTGGAGTCTAGTGCCGGCGGCAGGTACTGGGTCTCAGCCCAGTCGACGAGGAAATCGACCAGTGCTTTGTGACTTGATAGCGGTGCGAGGCTAGTAGTAGATGGTGTATCGGGCCAAATCTATGGCCCATTTGTCCACTCGGCCCGAAGCATCTCGGCTTCCAATGATCTCGGCAAGAGGAGCAGTGCAGACAATAGTGATTGGGTGCTCCTGGAAGTATGGCTTCAGCTTCTTGGCGGCGAAGTGTACACCATAGCACATCTTCTGGTAGTGCGGGTAGTTCTGCTTGGATGCGGACAGCACTTCACTCAGGTAATACACCAGCCTCTGGACCGGTAGCACTTTGCCTTCTTCCTTGGGTTCCACAACTATGACTGTGCTGACCACCCGGCTGGTGGCGGCGATATAGAGGAGCATGGGCTCTTTAGGAGTCGGAGCCGCCAGGACAGGCGGAGTGGTCAACATCTTCTTTAGCTGGAGAAAAGCTTCATCCGCCTTGTTGTTCCACTCGAAAAAAATGGTCTTCTTCATGAGTTGATACAGGGGAAGAGCCTTCTCGCCTAACCGACTGATGAAACGGCTGATGGACGCCAAACAGCCGGTATATTTTTGCACATCCAGCAATCAGGTGGGCACCTCCATCCTCTCGATGGCCTTGATCTTCACAAGGTTGCATTCTATGCCGCGCTGTGAGACCAGGAAGCCAAGAAGCTGGCTGGCTAGTACTCCAAAGACGCATTTCTCCGGGTTGAGCTTGATCTGGAATCGGCGCAAGTTTTCAAAGGTCTCCTTGAGATCTTCTAGCAACGTTCCACACCTCTCCGTCTTCACCACAACATCGTCCACATAGACGTGGGTGTTTCTGCCGAGTTGCTTGAGGAGACACTTCTACATGCAACGCTGAAATGTGGCGCCGGCATTCCTCAAGCCGAACGTCATGGTCAGGTAACAGAAGGCTCTGAATGGTGTGATGAAGGCGGTCTTCAGCCTGTCGGCCGGGTTTAGCTTGATCTGGTGATACCCTGAGTATGCATCCAAAAAGCTCAACAGCTCGCATCTGGCTGTGGAGTCAATCACTTGGTCGATTCTTGGCAAAGCAAATGGGTCTTTGGGGCATGCTTTGTTGAGGCTGGTATAATCAATACACATGCGCCATTGCTTGTTCTTCTTCAGCACTAGGACTGGGTTGGCTAAGCATTCTAGAAAGAACACTTCCATGATGAAGCCGGCTGCTAGGAGCCGGGCTATCTCTTCTCCAACAACTCTTCTCTTCTCTTCCGACAAGCGGCGCAAGGGCTGCCTGACTGGCTTGGCATCTGACTGGACATGTAGCTTGTGCTCGGCGAATTCCGTCGGAACACCTGGCATGTTCTTGGGAGACCATGCAACGATGTCTCGATTCTCACGGAGGAAATCGACGACCTCGCCTTCCTATTTGTTGTCAAGGTTTGCACCTATGACTGTGTTCCTCTCCGGGTGCCCCGGGTCCAAGGGTACCTTCTTGGTTTCTTTGGCCGGCTTAAACGAGCCCTCAGCTTTTGACTCCTTGGGGTTGGGTGACATTTCCGGCTGCTTGCCTGCCATAGCCATAACCCGGTCAAGGAGCCGCTTCTCAGCAGCGATCATGAGGGACTCGGCTAACTGGCTGCTATCCGTGGCGCAGACGGACACCTTCTTGTAGTCTCCAGCTATGGTCAGGATTCCCTTGGAGCTCGGCATCTTCATCTTTAGGTAAGCATAGTGGGGGACCGCCATGAACTTGGCCAGAGCAGGCTGGCCAAGCAATGAGTGATAGGGGCTCTCGAGGTACACCACCTCGAACCAGACTGGCTCTCCACAAAAGTGCTCTTTTTCTCCGAAGAGGACGTCAATTTGAGTCTTGCCGATTGGTGAGCAGGAAAGGCCTGGAACTATGCCATGGAAAACAGTCTGGCTGGGCAGAAGATGTCTCTGCGTGATTCCCAATTTCTCCATGGTATCTTTGTATAGGATGTTGATGCTGCTGTCGCCATCTATCAGAACTTGGGAGAAGCGAGCAGCTCGCCTCTCTGTGGCAAAGGTGGCATCCAACACCAGAGCATAAGAGCCGGGATTGGGCATCACCTCCGGGTGGTCGGCTCTGCTCCAGCTGATGGGCTTCTCAGACCAATGCATGAACTCGGGGGTCTCTGATGCTACTGCATTTACTTCTTGTCGCCGCTGCCGTCTACCGTGCCTATCGTCGGCCACGCTGGTGAACACAACATAAGACCCATGCTCTTCAGGGTATTCATCTTGTATGGCGCCGACTGGCCGAACCGCAGCCTGCTGTGGAGGAGGAGGCTGCGGGCCGGCAGGCGGAGGAGGCGGGAGCCCATCACCCTTGGCGATCCGGGTGAGCCAATGGCACTTCCGAGTGGTGTGGTTGGACGGCTTTGATCCGCTGTGGAATTTGTAGGGCGCATTGAGAGTCTGCTCGTACGAGAAGGGGGCAACCAGTTGGTCTTGCCACCCTTCTGACGCTTGGGTGGAGGCTGCCCTTCAGGCTGCCGATCTTCGATTGTCGCCACCTGCCAGCTGGTGGGAGCTGGCAGTGTGGCCTTGCGCTTGTTGTCATTTGGTTGCTGGCTCCGACTGGTGTCTCCAGCCGGAGTCCGAGGAGCTTGAGGAGCCACCTTCCCAGACATGTCCACTTTGATCTCCGCCTTCATGGAGGAGTCGGCTGTTGGAAATATGCCCTAGAGGCAATAATAAATTAGTTATTATTATAATTCATTGTTCATGATAATCGTTTATTATCCATGCTAGAGTTGTATTGATAGGAAACTCAGATACATGTGTGGATACATACACAACACCATGTCCCTAGTAAGCCTCTAGTTGACTAGCTCGTTGATCAATAGATGGTTACGGTTTCCTGGCCATGGACATTGGATGTCGTTGATAACAGGATCACATCATTAGGAGAATGATGTGATGGACAAGACCCAATCCTAAGCCTAGCACAAGATTGTGTAGTTCGTATGCTAAAGCTTTTCTAATGTCAAGTATCATTTCCTTAGACCAAGAGATTGTGCAACTCCCGGATACCGTAGGAGTGCTTTGGGTGTGCCAAACGTCACAACGTAACTGGGTGGCTATAAAGGTGCACTACGGGTATCTCCGAAAGTGTCTGTTGGGTTGGCACGAATCGAGACTGGGATTTGTCACTCCGTGTAACGGAGAGGTATCTTTGGGCCCACTCGGTAGGACATCATCATAATGTGCACAATGTGACCAAGGAGTTGATCACGGGATGATGTGTTATGGAACGAGTAAAGAGACTTGCCGGTAATGAGATTGAACAAGGTATCGGGATACCGACAATCGAATCTCGGGCAAGTATCGTACCGATAGACAAAGGGAATTGTATACGGGATTGATTGAATCCTTGACATCGTGGTTCATCCGATGAGATCATCATGGAGCATGTGGGAACCAACATGGGTATCCAGATCCCGCTGTTGGTTATTGACCGGAGAGTTGTCTCGGCCATGTCTGCATGACTCCTGAGCCCGTAGGGTCTACACACTTAAGGTTCGATGACGCTAGGGTTATAGGGAAAGTATGTACGCGCGTTACCGAATTTTGTTCAGAGTCCCGGATGAGATCCCGGATGTCACGAGGAGTTCCGAAATGGTCCGGAGGTAAAGATTTATATATGGGAAGTCCTGTTTTGGTCACCGGAAAAGTTTCGGGTGCTATCGGTAACGTACCGGGACTACCGGGAGGGTCCCGTGGGTCCACCAGGTGGGGCCACCAGCCCTAGAAGGCTGCGTGGGCCAAGTGTGGGAGGGGACCAGCCCCAAGTGGGCTGGTGCGCCCCCCCACCAAGGCCAAGGCGCAAGGGAGAGTGGGAGGGGGCAAACCCTAGGTCCAGATGGGCCTTAAGGCCCACCCTAGGTGCGCCCCCTCTCTCCCCCCTTGGCCGCAACCCTAGATGGGTTTTGGGGCTGCCGCCACCCCTAGGGAGGGAACCCTAGATGGGGGCGCAGCCCCTCCCCTTCCCCTATATATACTTGAGGTATTGGGGGCTACAAGACACACGAGATCATATCCCTCTTGGCGCAGCCCTACCTCTCTCCCTCCTCGTCTCTCGTAGTGCTTGGCGAAGCCCTGCTAGAGTTCTGCGCTCCTCCACCACCACCACGCCGTCGTGCTGCTGCTGGATGGAGTCTTCCCCAACCTCTCCTTCTCACCTTGCTGGATCAAGGCATGGGAGACGTCACCGGGCTGCATGTGTGTTGAACGCGGAGGCGCCGTTGTTCGGCGCTTAGATCGGAATCAAGCGCGATCTGAATCGCTGCGAGTACGACTCCTTCATCCTTTTTCTTGCAACGCTTTCGCTTAGCGATCTACAAGGGTATGTAGATGCACTCCCCTTCCCTCGTTGCTAGATTACTCCATAGATTGATTTTGGTGATGCGTAGAAAATTTTAAATTTCTGCTACGATCCCCAATAGTGGCATCATGAGCTAGGTCTGTGCGTAGTTTTTATGCACGAGTAGAACACAAGTTGTTGTGGGTGTCGATTTTGTCAATTTACTTGCCGTTACTAGTCTTATCTTGATTCGGCGGCATCGTGGGATGAAGCGGCCCGGACCGACCTTACACGTACTCTTACGTGAGACAGGTTCCACCGACTGACATGCACTAGTTGCATAAGGTGGCTAGCGGGTGTCTGTCTCTCCCACTTTAGTCGGATCGGATTCGATGAAAAGGGTTCTTATGAAGGGTAAATAGAAATTGGCATATCACGTTGTGGTTTTGGCGTAGGTAAGAAACGTTCTTGCTAGAAACCTATAGCAGCCACGTAAAAACTTGCAACAACAATTAGAGGACGTCTAACTTGTTTTTGCAGCATGTGCCGTGTGATGTGATATGGCCAAAAGGATGTGATGAATGATATGAGATGTATGAGATTGATCATGTTCTTGTAATAGGAATCACGACTTGCATGTCGATGAGTATGACAACCGGCAGGAGCCATAGGAGTTGTCTTAATTTATTTATGACCTGCGTGTCAACATAAACGTCATGTAATTACTTTACTTTATTGCTAAAGCGTTAGCCATAGTAGTAGAAGTAATAGATGACGAGACAACTTCAAGAAGACACGATGATGGAGATCATGATGATGGAGATCATGGTGTCATGCCGGTGACAACGATGATCATGGAGCCCCGAAGATGGAGATCAAAAGGAGCAAATGATATTGGCCATATCATGTCACTATTTGATTGCATGTGATGTTTATCATGTTTTACATCTTATTTACTTAGAACGACGGTAGCTTAAATAAGATCATCCCTCGTAATAATTTCAATAAAGTGTTCCCCCTAACTGTGCACCGTTGCGAAGGTTCATTTTTTCGAAGCACCACGTGATGATCGGGTGTGATAGATTCTAATGTTCGAATACAACGGGTGTAAGCCAGATTTACACACGCAATACACTTAGGTTGACTTGACGAGCCTAGCATGTACAGACATGGCCTCGGAACACGGAAGACCGAAAGGTCGAGCATGAGTCGTATAGAAGATACAATCAACATGAAGATGTTCACCGATGTTGACTAGTCTGTCTCATGTGATGATCGGACACGGCCTAGTTGACTCGGATCATGTTTCACTTAGATGACTAGAGGATGTCTATCTGAGTGGGAGTTCATTAAATAATTTGATTAGATGAACTTAATTATCATGAACATAGTCTAAATTGTCTTTGCAAATATGTTGTAGATAAATAGCTCACGTTGTAGCTCCCTGTTTCAATACGTTCCTAGAGAAAGACCAAGTTGAAAGATATTGTAAGCAATGATGCGGACTGGGTCCGTAGTTCGAGGAGTGTCCTCACTGCTACACAGAAGGCTTACATCTTTGATGCACCGCTCGATGTGCAAACCCCTACAACGTCGTCTGTGGATGTTGTGAACACCTGACAGACACATCCTGATGACTACTTGATAGTTTAGTGCACCATACTTTACGGCTTAGAATTTGGATTCCAATGACGTTTTGAACGCCATAAGACATATGAGATGTTCCAAGAGCTGAAATTGGGATTTTAGGCTCATGCCCGTGTTGAGAGGTATGAGACCTCTGAAAAGTTCTTTTGCCAACAAGATGGAGGAGAATAGCTCAGCTAGTGAGCATGTGCTCAGAATGTCTGGGTGCTACAATCACTTAAATCAAGTGGGAGTTAAATTTCCAGATAAGATAGTGATTGATAGAGTTCTCTAGCCACTATCACTAAGCTACTAGATCTTCGTGATGAACTATGACATGCAAGGGATGGAGTTGATCCCGGAGCTGTTCGCGGTGCTTAAGACCGCAAAAGGTAGAAATCAAGAAGGAGCATCAAGTGTTGATGGTTTAACAAGACCACTGGTTTCAAGAAGGGCAAGGGCTAGAAGGGAAACTTCATGGATGGCAAACCAGTTGCTGCTCCAGTGAAGGAACCCAAGGTTGAACCCAAACGCGAGACTAAGTGCTTCTATTGTAAGGGGAATGGTCACTGGTAGCGGAATTACCCCAAATGCATGGTAGATAAGAAGGCTGGCAACTTCAACAAAGTATATACGTGTTATTAATGTGTACCTCACTAGTACTCCTGGTAGCACCTGGGTATTGGATACCGGTTCAGTTGCTATTATTGGTGACTTGAAGCACAAGCTACGGACTAAACGGAGACTGGCTAAGGGCGAGGTGACGATGTGTGTTGGAAGTGTTTCCAAAGTGGATGAGATCACCATCGCACGCTCCATCTGCCTTCGGGATTAGTATTGAACCTAGATAAATGTTATCAGGTGTCTACATTGAGCATGAATATGATTAGATCATGCTCATTGCAATACAGTTATTCATTTAAGTTAGAGAATAATGGTTATTCTTTTTACATGAATAATACCTTTCATGGTTGTCGTGGTTTTGTCACGGCAGATGTCCTAGAGAAAGGACTTAGTCGTGGAGCTATCGCTATGGTTAGCTTGAAGGGGTTAAAGCGGACACAAGGAAGCAAGAGACTTTATACTAGTTCGGCCCCTTCAATGAAGGTAAAGCCTACGTCTAGTTGTGATGGAATTGATGGGTGTTTCGATCACTAGGGAGCAAATAAGCTTCGCCTATGTCTCGAGTTGTTGTCCGTCCTTGAACCACCGCCGGGTCGTCCCCTTATATACATGGGTGACGCCCGTTGGTTTACAGAGTCCCGATACCGGCTCATAGATGCGTCCGGTTCGGTCTCCACTATTCCTAACTTATAACACAAGTTACATACCGACGCCGGTTTATAGCTATAGGCCTTAAACTGATTATGGGCCTTTAGCCCTCATCTGCCCTCATGGGCTTTTATTCCACTCAACTACTGATGAAGTCAACCCGGCTTGTCCTGGCCGGTTTACGCCCAGTAGTAATATCCCCAACAATGGTCATGCACCCTATGTGAATCTCGGTCGTGGTAATACACATGTTCACGCCAAAATATGTAGATAGTACCACTTTCTTGTGGCACTGCCGCCTAGGTCATATTGGCGTAAGATGCATGAAGAAACTCCGTGTCGATGGATGTTTGAAGTCACTTGATTTTGAATCGCTTGACACATGCAAGCCATGCCTCATGGGCAGGATGACTAAGACCCCGTTTTCAGGTACAATGAAACGGGCAAGTGACTTGTTGGAAATCATACATGCTGATGCGTGTGATCCAATGAGAATTGAAGCGTGCGGTGGATATCGCTATTTTCTCATCTTCACTGACGATTTGAGTAGATATAGGTATATTTACTTAATGAAGCACAAGTCTGAAACATTTGAAAAGTTCAAGCGGTTTTTGTCGGGGATATACCCCGCGGCATAAACCGGCCGGAAGTATAAACCGGCCGGACTAGGCGTTTCATTGGTAAAGCGTTAGAGGATTGGCGGTTTACGTGATTGGCGGTTTACATGTCTGGCGGTTCACTGGTATGACGATTCACGAGCCTGAAGACTCATTGGTGATCCGGCGCGTGTTCTGGACGGATGACAAGGTCCAAGGCCCAGAAAACCGGTTTATGTTAATGGTGGGCCGGTTTAAGAGGAAAGGCATGATGAATATTTACCTTACAAGGAGTTAAGACCAGGACTTGTATCCGGTTTGTATTAGAGATAGACTAGTCCTAATCCTAATAGGACTCCAAGTTCATCAGTTGAGAGTAAAAAAGTTTTTGGCGGCAGCATAAATCAGGTCATAGTCAAAAGTGACCTTGATGGGCAACGACCCACGAGTGGAAAATCAGATTAGGTCTACACTGCTATTCTATAGATCGATATGGACAGAACCGCCGCCAGGAAAGACATTAAGTCCCGCTCGTATGCAAAATTTGCAATCGAAGCAGATCAATTTCCAAAGCAATGAGGAGATCGTGCTTCCCTCGTACGTCCAAGTGTCCCATGGAGGTTTCCTTTCAATCCAAATATGTCAAGTCACGGCCTGCATAATATACAAAGTCTGTTCAATCCATCAATCCGAGGACAGATAGATGTTTTGCTACAGTCAAAACAAACAGGGATTCGGTCAACCACGTCGACGCGTTAGTCTTGGCCGTCTCTAAAGCTCTTTTTTCTGCTGTACCTAGTGTTTTTAAATCCCGAGAAAAGTTTCTACCTGGGCCCTATGCGTTGATCAGCTAGCCACAAGTTGCTGCTGCTGTTTCATGTGTTCATGGCTGTTGCTACCCCTGAAAAAAAATCATCAAAGTAACCATGATCCGGATTGGACGGGGTCATGGGCGTGGACTCGTTCCACTGCAGCTGCAGCCATCGCTTCGCTCGAGCCCGCTTCCGAGCCACCCTATGCCTGCGCTGTGGCCATCACTGCACCTGAACCGCCCCCACGAGTTGCCAGGCCTCTGCCTTGTCGAGTTTCGACCTCGCGAGATGGACACTTGCGCTGAGCCGCTCCGCGGCCGTGGTCTTGACTCGCCGACACGTTCTTCTATATCGCCATGGTTTTGAATCGCCTACCGAGGCCCTCTGCTACTTCAAGTCGCCATCACTCTACGCCCCCGCGTTGCTGCCTGTTCTAGCCACTGCTATGGCCTTGTGGTGAATCGTTGGTTGTGGTGCAAGATTGATATGGTTTAGAGAGGAGAGCCGCTCCAGCTGATGGATAAGACAACAATGTATGTGTCAGACAAGCAAAGCAATATGCTCATAAGTGCACACAAACAGATTCAGCTGGAGTGCTAATGGGTTCAAACAATCACGCCCCACAGTCGCCTCAGGTTGCTGCAGTCCACGGTCATCTTGTGCCGCCGCGCTGAGTAGCCGTCCTTACTTCACTGCCGAGCCACCAAGCGCACCACAAGCTACTGCCTTGGCCTCGCCGATCTCATTTTTTTCCTGCCACCAGAGCACTTTTTGAACCGGCAACTCTGCCTTGAGCCACTGTGCCCTGGGACGAAAGCCGCCCCTATGGCAGCGGCCTTGCTCGCGAGCCGGCCACCGTCGAGACGCCATCCCTTGCGCCAACGAACGCCTCCTGCTGCTCCAGCGTCATGACGCCTCCCGAGAGCCTCCGCCCTTGCCGCGAGGCCACCCTGTTTGCCCCGTCATCGAGGCTCACCGGCGCTGCCTCACTTCACCTCCAGCTCACAGGGGCCATATTGAGCCACCGAAGGCCGTGCCAAGATGCCGCCATAGCTCACCGGTCTCCGCCTTGCCTCCGTCTTGCTGGGGAGCCGTGTGGTCTCATCGTCTCCATCCCGGCCATCTGCCGCACCGACCTCGGCCATCGTCGTTGACCCGTCGCTCCATTGGCCTCTTCCCCTGCATCCATGAGCCAGCCTTGTTGCCGTTGTTGTGAGCTGCCGGACCCCTCTGCTTCTGCTGGACTTTGCCGCTGTGGCCGTGACCTCGCCTCAAGTTGATCACTGCTGCTGCAGCCGCGGCTTCCTGAGCTGCCCGTGGACGGCGCCTCTCTGACCTGCGTGAGGATAAAAAAGGGGGAAGGCCACCGTCTGTGTTCATCTGACACAGTATACCAGGTGATATCTGCCTTATCTACTTTTCAGTATATATTTTTTATTCTTTCAAGGACAATTACTCTCGCACTGCCATGTCTTTTATGCAGAAAAATTCTTCAATATAGAAGAGACCATTAAAGCTACAGGTATAGAGATCCATGCGCATCATCTAGTGGTTTAGTCTACGAGGATATATGGAGGCCGTGCTGGCATACGTCTGTACCGCGGTTCTTAACAAATGGGCATTCAACTATCAACATGCCGGGGGCTGACCTAAATCATAAGCAAACACGCCACTCGTCATGCGGTGGTCCGGTCTACATCGATTCACCCGGACAACGCCTATTTCATTGCCCAATGGATATGTACAAGCTGCCGCACTGCGGTCTAGGTTATTCCAACAACTCTGAAGCAAGGCATGACAATTTAGCCTCTGCCTGCACTGGATGATTCAATGGATAGGGCACATAATTCGCCGCCACTACGTTTTGGTTCAACAACCAACTGGGATGAACCGTTGGCCGGATTACTGACACAAATCATACAGATTCATTTATAACCCGCCACAATCGACCTCAAGTTTCCGTGGATTCATATTGTGTTATCAACGCCAAGGATATACAATGAGTGTTGCGAAGATCATTAACTCGCCACCTTGCTTCCAGTTTCAACATATGACAGCGGTCCGCTGTTCATCTATATGTCGGTTTATATCACGGTCAAAATATGGAGAATCTCAAGCCAACTCCTCTAGGCGCCTTGAGACTCGGGGGCTACAATGATATGACTCAGCAAATCTTGCCAGTTTCAGCCGGTTTAAGAACCCCAGGATGATGGAGGGAAAGATAACCCAGTCCTGGAGGCTACTGTTATATTGATGAAAATTTAAAGGCCGTCAGAAAATTTCCGGTTTAGAAAGTATATGACAGTTACAAAATCCTGGCTCAATGAAGAAGATCCGGGTCATCAGAAAGGATTCCGGTTTAAAATCCGACTCAAGGGAAGTCAGTATGACTGCAGCTCTCAAATATCCGGTTTACAGTCCGGTTCAAGGGAAATCTGTTCTCCCACAAAGCTCTGAAGCGCTCAAATCCGGTTTAACAATGTTCGGTTCAAAAAGGAATTAACTTCTCGCAAGTTCGAGTTTAAAGGCCGTCAGAAAATTTTCCGACTGAAAATGAAGATTCCGGTTTAAAATCCAGTTCAAGGGAAAGATGTCTCCCACAAAGCTTTGACACTCTCAATATCTGGTTTAACATCCGGTTCAAGAAGGATTTATCTCTTGCAAAAAGTTAAAAGGTGCCAAAGAGGACTTGCTGCCATGATGCGCGGTTCAAACATGGGTATCATGCCTTATTGGCTTATCATATTATTGATCACTTGGGGGCTTGTGGTCACGTCTGAATCATAGTCACGCCTCTTGATCGGCCTAGTGCCACAATATCACTTAGGGGCTTGGTCGTGTCCGAACCAATTCCACACCTTTTGATAGGCGAAAGCCACCAGATCACTTGGGGACATGGTCAAGTCTGAACCAGTCACGCCTCTTGATCGGCCTAAGGCCATAGAATCACTTGGGGGCTTGGTCGAACCCGAACCATTGCCACGCCTCTTGATCGGCATAATGCCACGGTTTCATTTGGGGACCTGGCTGACTTGAACCATAGCTACACCATTGGGGAGCTTGGTCGTGTCCGACCATGGTAACACCATCTGATCGGCTCAATAAGCCTCTTTTTTGCAAATGGTTTTATCTTTGCCTTTGCTTCAATATTTTCCTTGATAACTGTTTCTTTTATTTTTTGTTGCGTTTTTAAACCAACAAAGTTTTAAACCTGTTCAAACTGTCAAATTGACCGAACATGGTCAAATCTTAATCCAGAGGCTATCTGCCCGTTTTGATTTTCTGTTACCATCCTATTATGGAGTAAACCGGTGTTTATCAACCCGGCTCGGCTTTCAACTACAAGTTGTCAGTACATGATCAAATTGTAATCCGGAGACTATCAGCCCGGTCTGGTTTGACTACGAGTCGCCAGTATTATATATGGTTAAACCAATGTTTATCACAACCCGGCACGGTTTTATCATAAACCGGCACAATATGGAAGGAGTTATTAGTACTCAAGATCTGGGTTATCACCCTTACTACAAAAAGTTGGTAAAACCAACAATGTGATTCAATGTCACAGGTATGATATATTTCATATTTGATTATTCTTAAGTGCAGCCTTGGTTATAAACCCGGGTTATATGTTGGGCATTATGACCCGTCCGGCGGTAAACCGCCAGGACACTTTAAACTTGTTGTATGCAGATACAGGTTTGTTAAACCGGCCTGGCTTTGGACTATAAGTCGCCAGTATATATATATTTGGATTGTGCCATTGGAATCATGCGCTTATAAATCATTGGGTCATATTATTCAAATAGCCAAGTTTGGCTGAATTTTCATTATGATATTGAATGAATAAGGTTTTCACCGGATTATGTTATCTTGAATAGCCAACATGGCTGGATTTTTATGGTTATTAATAACCGGTATTATTGAGGTTTTCAAAGTCGCTTTAGCGCAATGGCTATCATATTATCAATAGATATGATTTATTCTACAATTGAAGGAATAGTCCTGAGTCGCTGCAGGCTTACAACCCGGCACTTGGGGGCTACATTATTCAAATCGAGATTACATGCAAGTCTCATGTCGCTGCAAGCATGCATCATGACACTTGGGGGCTAATGCAAAGTCATTTTTACTAGTCTTATTGAAGACCCGACTCATCATATTATAATGAGCCGGCCCTTGGGGGCTACCAATTGCTCCTGTCAACAATTCAAGGTACACAAGTTTTCGTCCATAATATTGAAGGATCCATTGCTCAGTTGGTAAACCATAAAGCTCTTAACCTTGTGGACGTGGGTTCAAGCCCTACGATGGAAGCTACATTATAAGATGTTATTTTCATTGAATTATATATCAAGTCCCAGTTCAGTATTATCTTACTAAGCCGGCCCTTGGGGGCTACACATCACTGCTAAAATCTACATAATTATAATTACAAAGTTCCTGCTCATTATTGCATAATGACCCGGCCCTTGGGGGTTACACTAATTGAACGTTTTATAAGCAATTACAAGTCCCAGGTTGCTGCAAGCATGACAACCCGGCCCTTGGGGGCTACATATATGGAGTATTCAGTTTTGAGATGAACAAACCGGATTTCTTCAAGGTTGAAACACTTATTGGAGCAAGTCTTAAGTTATCACTATGTTCTCCTCTTAAGACTTGGGGGCTACAGGTATTATGCATATAAAGGAGGAACATCTTCATTTTATCAATTTTGAGCAAATCAGGAAGATCAATTACATGACCCGGTGTCGACAACAATTATGACCCGGCGCCATCAATATTTATAAACCGGCCATTTTGTTAATATTAAACCGGCAAGTTTTACATCTTCAAACCGGCTGAATATCAGATAAGTATTTTCAGACCCATATTTCTTAAACCGGCGGAGCTGAGTCAAAGGAGTTATTCTTCACAATATTTCTCGGTGACAAGCCAATGTCGGCAAATTGATTATGAAGCTGGTCTGTTGACCCGGATTTCCCAGAAGGAGGAAATAACAAAGACTTAAGGATGATCAGGTACCGGTTTACAAAAATTCTTAACCCGGAGCATAACCTGTCAAATTTGTTCTTGTGTTTATTTTGTAGCATAAGTTTACCATGAATAAATCCAAGCTAAACTTGGGGGCTAATGTCGGGGATATACCCCACGGCGTAAACCGGCCGGAAGTATAAACCGGCCGGACTAGGCGTTTCATTGGTAAACCGCCAGAAGATTGGCGGTTTACGTGATTGGCGGTTTACATGTCTGGCGGTTTACGTGTCTGGCGGTTCACTGGTATGACGATTCACGAGCCTAAAGACTCATTGGTGATCCGGTGCGTGTTCTGGATGGATGACAAGGTCCAAGGCCCAGAAAGCCGGTTTATGTTAATGGTGGGCCGGTTTAAGAGGAAAGGCATGATGAATATTTACCTTACAAGGAGTTAAGACCAGGACTTGTATCCGGTTTGTATTAGAGATAGACTAGTCCTAATCCTAATAGGACTCCACATGTAACCCGCCCCTTCAACATATATAAGGAGGGGCAGGGATCCCCAAAAGGGAGAAGATTCACAAGTTCCACAAGTTGGACAAGTTAGGTTTAGACAATAGCTCTCGAAATAGAGCACTCTTGTAACCGTGATCATCATCATCAATATCAATGAAGAAGGATGTGGGCTTTTACCTCCACTGTGAGGGGCCGAACCTGGGTAAAACATCGCATCTCTCGTCCCGCTCAACCCCTCTCAAGCTACCACATAGATGCGTTGGCCTCGCGACTAAGTCCTGACACTAAGGACATCTGCCGTGACAATTCCATGACAGTTTCAGATTGAAGTTAAGAACCATCATAACAAGAAGATCAAATTCCTACGATCTGATCGATGAGAATTTCTGAGTTATGAGTTTGGCAATCACTTAAGACATCATGGAATTGTTTCAAAGTTGAAGCCACCAGGAACACCATAGGGTAATGGTGTGTCCGGACGTCGTAATCGAACCTTATGAGATATGGTGCGATCTATGATGTCTCTTACCGATCTACCGTTTTCATTTTGAGGATATGCGTTAGAGACAGCTGCATTCACTTTAGATAGGACACCATCTAAGTCCGTTGAGACTACGTTGTATGAATATGGTTTGGCAAGAAACCAAAAATTGTCGTTTCTTAATGTTTGGGGCTGCGATGCTTAAGGCTTCAGCCGGAGAAAATCGAACCCACACTACTAGAAAAAGGGCTATAGATGGGATTGACACTAATGGCGCACCAGACAAGCGGTGCGCCATTAGTATATACTAATGGCGCACCACCTTATGATACGCCATTAGAGTTGAAACTACTAATGGCGCACGTGGCCCCGGGTGCGCCATTAGTATCAAAAAAATTTTAACTAGTGCGCCTGTCCAAACATACTAATGGCGCATCCATACATAGTGCGCCATTACTAGTTGTAACTAGTAATGGCGCACCTGCCGGAAAGTGCGCCACTAATGTTGTTTTTTTATTATATTTTTTATTCCCTTTTTTGCAAAACTACTAATGGCGCACAATTCCACCGTGTGCCATTACTAGTTTAAACTAGTAATGGCGCACTGTGGGACAGTGCACCATTAGTATGTTTTTTTTGCAAAACTACTAATGGCGCACCACCAGGAGGTGCGCCATTAGTAACCTGGATTACTAATGGCGCATTTAGAGTTGGTGCGCCATTAGTAAGTGGGCAGCAACAAGATATTTTGGACAGCCTCTCCTACCCACACTCACTTTCTCCCCACTTCATTCTCTCCACCTCCTCCTTGTCTCGGGTGCCTCCTCTTTTTCACCTCATTTCCACCATAGATTCATTAAATTTAAGTGGTTAAATTACCTTGTTTTGATAGGTAAGTAAGGGGGGAAGCTATATTTATGTTGTTCTCCCTACAACAATGTGCACATGCACTTTTTATGGCCTAGCTAGATCTATGTATGTTCGTGGTGTTGCATATGTTTGTGGTGTTGCATATGTGTTTGTGTTTGGAGGTGTACCGGTATTTGAAATTCGATAGTTGCCAATATTTTGCCGGAATGTTGATTCATTTCCGTTTCGGCGAGAATTTTGGCATTAAGCATTCTTTTTGGTCCTATTTTTAGGGAAAGTCATGCCAAATTTTTTCTTGGTTCTAAAATATCGTTTTGCTCTACCCCGCAGGCGACCATGGTCCGCATGATGACCGAAGGCATCGTGAATAGGTTTTTGAGGTCCGCGAAGGCCGAGATGCTTCAAAAGAACGAGACGGAGATAAGATGTCCGTGTCGAAGATGCAAGCTGAAGAGCCTTATTGCGGACCCGGAATCCGGGCAGGTGCGGGACCACCTGCTCTTGCGTGGTTTCATGGATGGCTATCGGTGGCAAGGTGATGAAGATGACTACGAAGTCGTCCATGGGGGCCGGGCAAGAAATGAGGAAGGGCAGCAAGACAACCACCGCGGCTCGGGCGGGCGAGAAGACGAAGAATCCCCAGGAGATGATCACGACGGTGATGCTGTACACAGTCATCATGTAGAAGATGCAGGACATGATGATGAGGAAGATGCCGGAGCAGTCGACGGGCATGATCATGAAGATGATGATGCCGGCGGAGCAGACGACGCTGGACCATCGATGGGCTGGGTGCAGGACCCTCATATTCAAGAGCTGCTTCTCAAGCAGACGGATAACGCAAGAGCTGCCGCCCGAGAGAAAGCCAAGATGGATCAACTTGAGTTAGACGCGGTTACTCCATTGTATGAAGGATGCAGGCCCGAGGATACCCGCCTGAAAGTAACGCTCATGGCTCTGGAGATGAAGGTAAAACACAAAATGACCGACGCATGCTTCGACGAGAACATGTCATTCTGGCACGAACGTCTTCCCGAGGGGAACAAGTGCCCGACCAGTTTGGAGGAGGCGAAGAAAATCGTGTGTCCTCTGGATTTACCGCACGTGAAATACCATGTGTGCATGAACAATTGCATCATTTATCGGGACGAGCACGCGGAGTCTACCATATGTCCGGTGTGCGGCGTCACTCGATACAAGAAGAGGAAGAAAGCTCCTCGAAAAGTGGTGTGGTACTTTCCGATCACTCCTCGTCTGCAGCGGTATTTCGCGGACCCTAAGGTAGCAAAGCTCCTGCGTTGGCACGCGGATAGGGAGGAGAAGAAGCGAGAAGATGACGCAAATGATCCGGAGATAGATAAAAAAGACAAGATGCTGAGTCACCCTAAGGATGCGAGCCAGTGGCAAGCGTTGAACTTCGAAGACCCAGAATTTGGGAACGATCCAAGGAACATCGTGCTGGGCGCGAGCACCGATGGAGTCAATCCGTTTGGCAGCCAGAGAAGCACACATAGCACCTGGCCTGTGTTTGTGTGGATGTACAACCTTCCCCCTGGTTGTGCATGAAGAGGAAGTACATTCACATGAGTATGCTAATTGAAGGACCGAAACAACCAGGGAACGACATCAATCTGTATCTGGGGCTGCTGAAAGAGGAGCTTGACACGCTGTGGAAAACGCCAGCCAATACGTGGGACGCCGCAGAGAAAGAATATTTCCCTATGAGAGCCGCGCTGCTCACGACGGTGCACGACTATCTCGGTTACGGATATGTCGCGGGGCAGGTGGTCCACGGATTTTCTGGATGCGTCAGGTGCATGGATGACACAACGTATCGCCAGCTAGATAGAGATCCCGGGTCTTCGAAAACCGTGTTCATGGGACATCGAAGGTGGCTTCGCGACGATGACCCGTGGAGAAAACGCAAGGATCTGTTCGATGGTGAAACCGAACCCCGAGGACGCCCGCGTACGAGGAGCGGCGAGGAAATAGACGAGCTGTTGAAAAATTGGAAAGACTGCCCACTGCCGGGAAAGAAGCAAAAGGCGCCAGAGCCGGGAAAGAAGCGAAAGGCGCCAGAGCCGCTGCTGAAGGTATGGAAAACGAGGTCTGTTTTCTGGGACTTGCCGTACTGGAAGATCCACCGTGTGCCTCACAGCCTTGATGTCATGCATATCACGAAGAACGTGTGCGAGAGTCTGCTTGGTACCCTGCTCAACATGCCAGAGAGGACCAAAGATGGGCCGAAAGCAAGGGCAGACTTGAAATCAATGGGCATCAGGCAGGAGCTTCACGCTATATATGATGATCATGATGATGATGATGATGATGAGGCGAAGCAGGACACGGAAAGTCGTCGCAAAGGCAAGAAGGCCAAGAAGACCGGAAATGACTACCCTCCCGCGTGCTTCACTCTAAGTCAGGAGGAGATCGAGCAGTTTTTCACCTGCCTCGTAGGAGTAAAACTTCCTTACGGTTACGCGGGGAAGATAAGCAGATACCTAGACCCAGCGAAGCTGAAGTTCAGCGGGATGAAGTCTCACGACTGTCACGTGCTGATGACGCAGATACTTCCAGTTGCAATCCGTGGGATCATGGACGCGCACGTCCGTGAAACCCTATTTGGCCTATGCAACTTTTTCGACGTCATCTCTCGGAAGTCTGTTGGCGTGAGGCAACTCAGAAGGCTACAGGAAGAGATCGTGGTGATACTATGCGAGCTTGAGATGTACTTCCCGCCCGCATTCTTCGACGTTATGGTGCATCTGCTGGTCCATATCGTGGACGATATCATCCAACTCGGGCCGACGTTCCTGCACAGCATGATGCCGTTCGAAAGGATGAATGGTGTCATCAAAGGATACGTTCGCAACATGTCACGTCCAGAGGGAAGCATAGCCAGGGGCTTTCTGACCGAAGAGTGCATCTCCTACTGCACGAATTATCTAGGCATCGAGAACCCCGTTGGTCTGCCCGTCAACAGGCACCTCGGCAGGCTCGCTGGATGGGGTCACCGTGAGGGTCGTCGCGAAATGCATGTCGACTTCGAGGGTCGACTCGCCGACTTTGAAAGAGCAAACCTAGTCGCGCTACAACACATAGACGTGGTCGATCCTTGGGTGGTACAGCACAAAACCTTTATTAAGAAGACGTACAATGACCGAGGCCAACAGAGGACGGACGGAGATATACTCAAAGAGCACAACTCATGTTTCACGCGTTGGTTCAAGCAGAAGCTTCTGTCGTACCCTTTACATGAGGATTCTTCCGCGGAAGAACAACTCATATTCGCCTTGTCACAGGGCGCCGAGCACAACCTGATGACCTATGAGGCGTACGATATCAACGGCTACACATTCTACACCGAGGCCAAGGACATGAAGAGCGATGGTTATCAGAACTCCGGGGTAATGATGGAATCCTACACCGGTAACGACAAGGACAGATACTACGGAAGGATCGAGGAGATCTGGGAGCTGAGCTACGCTGGAGAGAAGCTTCCGATGTTCCGTGTCAGATGGGCCAAGAGCGTCCTAAAAGAAGACCGGTATTTCACCACCATGGTTATACCCAAAGCCAAATCCAAAACCGCGGGCGCAAACGTCACCGCGAAAAATGAGCCATGGGTACTGGCTTCCCAAGTGGACCAATGCTTCTTCATTACCGACCCGTCAAAGCCCAGTCGTGTTGTCGTGAGGAGAGGCAAAAGGAAGATCATCGGAATGGATGGAGTAGCCAATGAGCAAGACTTCAAGTACGGCGACCCGAGGATCGAACATGACGACGATGATGAAGTAGCAGCATATACCACAAGAAGAAGCAGGACCACCCTACCTAAAGGACGTCCGTTCCACAGAAGAACTCCATTTGCGAAAAAGAAGGGCAAGAAGATTGTGAACAAATAGCTAGCTAAGTTCGATTGTATTTAAATCATAGCCTTCATTTCTCGATTGTATTTCATGGGCACTTTTTGAACTATCATGAATATTTTTAAATTTCATGGACACTCGATCTCGATCCCCCTCCATCTCGATCGCTATCCCACCTCGCCAGATCTGGTCCCCCTCGCCGCCGAGCACCTCCCGGTCCACCGGCCACCGCCGCCGACCCCCCGCACCCTCGATTCCCCTACTCAACCGCCGCCGCCGACCCCCCGCACCCTCGATTCCCCTACTCAACCGCTGCCACCGACCCCCCGCACCCCTCCCCTACTCAACCGCCGCCGCCGACCCCCCGCACCCCGCGCACCCTCCCCCGCTCCACCGGCATTACTGTTTGATGATATTTTTAAAAAAATTATTACTGTCTTATAAAAAAATATTACTTATGGCGCACCACGGTGAGGTGCGCCATTAGTATGGATGTACTTATGGCGCATCGAAGGGTGGTGCGCCATTAGTATTGTGCCATTGCTATAAGAAAAAAAATACTAATGGCGCACCAGGGTGAGGTGCGCCATTAGTATGGATGTACTTATGGCGCACCGAGGGGTGGTGCGCCATTAGTATTGTGTCGTGCCCCATCCATATTCCCTCCCCGGCCCCTCCCTATCCCCTCTCTCTCCCTCGCCCTCGCCCTCGATCCCCTTCCCCTCTCCTCTCCCGACGCCGCTGCCCCACCGCCTCGACGCTGCCCCGCCGCCCCGCCGCCGCCTCGACCCCGCCCCGACGCCACTGCCCCGCCGCCTCGACGCTGCCCCGCCGCCCCGAGGCCGCCTCGACCCTGCCTTGACGCTGCCCCGCCGCCTCGACGCGACCCCACCGCCCGGACGCCGCCCCGTCCACACCACCGTCGCCGGAGCCACAGATCCCTCGCCGGCCGCCTCCCCCCACTCCAATCAAGAGCTTGAGGTCAGCGCTGCGCTGTCCACTTCTGCTGCTCCTCTCCTTTCTGTATTGGGCTTGATTCTTGCTGCTGTTGATCCCAAGTTTGATGCATAACAATTGTTGTATGAGTTCTCCAAATGAACAGGAGTACTCCTCTATTTTGATATGAAATCACCATGATAGGTCCACATGCTACTGTTGTCAACATGATAAATAGTTTTAGTTAGTTACCTCTAAAGCTATTCCTAATTAACTGAAGAAGAGAAGAGAGGAGGAGTAGTTTATTTCATAGAGTAAACATTAGCACTATTTGACAGTAAAAGGTTTTAGCTAATTTGAATTAACTGAAAGCAGCGGTACATCATTTTTATTGGCAGTAAAATGTTCAAAGAAACAAAAATATCAGTACAATAGCTAGATTACACTATCAGTACACTACCAGTAAAATGTTCATTTAGTTTCAGTAAACAAATATTGCCAAGCATGACATGGCCTTTGTGATCTCGTACTCCTAAATTTTCATGTCACTTGTGCTATTAGTAGTTTTTTGACAGTAAAAGGGATGAAGAGGTCGGTGACCTCCAAATTCCAAATTTAGTAAAAGTTTGGGTATTCAAAACTACTAGTCTGAAAAACAGTTTATGTGGTCTGAAACTTTTCCTAATGTGTTTCATACTTTCAGTAAAAGTTGTTGAATCAAATCATTTCTTTCATGCTATTATGGGAACTATTCGTTTTGATGCTACTGTGCTTTAATACGATATGCTGCTAGTGGAAGACTTTGGAATTTTAAAACCCAAATCAGTTCAGTCTGCCTAGTTCAGCTTCACATAGGTTCCTATTTTCTAGCCTACTGTAATTGTTCCGAACTTTTGATAATCTGTTTCAGACTTTCAGTTAGGAGTTAAGACTAGGAAATAGTATGAACTACTGTTGGATTAAATCAGTACGTGGTTAACAGGCACAACATTGTGCCTGTTGGGTTTATGGACAGATGCTAGAAGGTTGTCTGAAGATAGTTGTTTGCTAGGGGTGGGGAATCATTTCATAACTAAAAAGTCCATACTGAACCTTGATACGTAAACCAATGGTTTTGATGGTACTTTGGAACTTGAAAATCAAAATCAGTTCAGTCTGCCTAGTTCATCTTCATATAGAAGATAATGATTCCTGTTTTTTAGTCTACTGTAATTGTTTTTTAGCCCATAGCACTTTGCATTGTTTTGAGGTTTTGTACATCATCTTTCTTTTTTATCTTCTTATTTAAAACTGTAGCAGTACCTGTGACACATAATGCCTAACAGTTTAACTATTTTCTGTTTCTGTCCTCATTTAGTGCTTGGTATGTCTCCTGTTCTGGGTCATGGACTTTGTGCCATGCCCACATTGGTTTTATGTTTGGCCTCAATTTGTCCTGACAAATGATGGTCTACTAGCTGGTCTACTAGCTGGCAAGATGCTTGGTATATATATGTTGTGTTCAGTTTTGGCAGGAGTTCAGAACTGTTAGGCAAAGGTCATGTCTCCGACCATCGTGTCCTTTTTTGCCTTGTCCACCCGAGAGGCCCTTGAGTTTGCTGGAATGTCGATTAACTTCCGTTCCGGCAAATTCGGGTAGTCCATATGTCCTATTTTCAGCAAAGGTCATGCTGAAATTTTCTGTGAATTTTAGCATGACTTTGCTAAAAATAGGACATATGGGGTACTTGTGACTAATGCATGGGCCGGGGTATCTTAGTAGTTAATTAAGTAGGATCAAGTGCCCCGGCGTACTTGTGACTAATGCATGCTTTTAGGGTGCCTCGGTGTCGATAAAAACCGAAATGATGAAAGCTTAGGCTTTTAGGGTGCCTCGGCGTCGAAAAACCCTCAATGATAAAAGCTTAGCTTTTAGGATGCCTCGGTGTCGACAAACCCTAAATGATGAGACCATGATCTTGTTCATTGGCAATAACCAACTTTTTGACCAAACTTTGTTCCTATTTATAGAGAAACATGGCCAACAACGATGAGGCCGGGGGTTCGGGCGGCAAGAAATTCTGGGAGCTGTCCCAGGAGATGGAGGAACAACCTCACTTGTATGAGGACGCCGTCTTCCCCACCGATCCTGAGACCACTGATGGTATCGCCGAGGATGACCCCACTGATGCCACCACTGATGGTGCCGCCGAGGATGCCACCACTGATGATGGCGGCGCATGCACAGATGGCAGCCAACCGAAGAAGCAACGGAAGGACCGGCGCCCGACCGTGCTCCGCACCCTCAAGGAGGAAGTTACTGAAGTGGACTCCAACGGGAATCCAACAGCGCCCGAACGAATAGTCAAGGGGTACTCGCTTCATCTCGGGTGCATTCTCCGGAGCACCGTCTCGATCAACACTGAGAACCTCAGGCATCCTGACCGAGGGAATTTGCGCAACCTCCTCTTCACGAAGCTGCACGAACGATACAAGTTCCCCGCTGAATTTGAAAACACAAGCCTCAAAGGGAATAAAGTGAACAATGCTGCCCTCACGAATATGAGCACGACCCTGTCTACTTGGAAAAGCAATGTGAAGAGAATGATCGAGAAAGGTGAGAGTTATGAGAAGATCAAGGAGAAAAATCCTTCGATCACCGAAGATGACTACAATGACTTCAAGATCAATTGCTCGAGCACCGCAAGCTCCGAATCAAGTAAGTGGGGGAAAGAAATGCAGGAGCTGAACTTAGGGGAACACACACTCGGTCCCGGCGGTTACAGAGTGGCGGAGCCTATATGGGACAAGGAGGAGGCGGACCGTGCCGAGCAAGGCCTACCGCCCCTCTTCGATAAATACGGTGACAAGCAGACCAGGAACTTTGTCAGGGCCCAGTACAAGAAGGACCCGAAAACAAAGGAGCTTACCACGGATCCAAAGACCAAGGCGCTTGAGCTTGTTCTGGTAAGGAATACACCCCCGCGTAATTAGCTCCATATGGTTGCATTCTAATTAATGAAGCCAAATTTCTAAATGGTTCACATTCCTTCCGCAGGCGACTGAAAGCAGTAGCGCGGGGTCGACTAAGAGCAACCCTTGGGACACCACTCTAAATAGGGCGTTGAATGTAATGAAGAACAAGGATAAGCTCAGTAAGCCGACGTCAGCTGGTCGTGTGGCCGGCAAAGGCTTGTCGACAAAATGGTCATCATACTATAACACTGGTGGGCGAAAGGAGAAAAAGACCAGCTCGGAAAGCCAGGCGCGCGAGGTTCAAGAACTCAGGGCACAGGTGGCGCGGATTCCGGAGATTGTCCAAGAGCAAGTGCAACAACAACTCGGAGCGACGATCACCGCCATTGTGCCTACCTTGATCCAGGGGATTAGTGCGTGGATTGCGGGCGGCCAACAGGGGCCGCCCCCGATTCCTAGCTTCACGGCCAGCAACTCGCAGAACGCGATGGCGGGGCCATTGGTGTCTCCGGCAGAGGCGGCATTGGTGTCTCCGACGCCGGCACGGGAGCTTAATGCACCCGGGTGTACGTCGGCCGGCACCTCTGCAGCAAGCGGCCCCTCCGTCAACTGCACACCCGCCGTTTGTGGTGCCTCGACATTAGCCGAGCTCGACGCCATCATCACGGTAACTAATTAAGCCTCTCTCGGCCGAGGACTTCATCTCCTTGCCTTTGACTGGGCATCCCTGACGCCCTACATGTTTTCGCAGGGCGCCGCCGACGTTCCGTGCACTCTCCTGCACTTCATGAACAACGAGTTGGTCGATGTCGCCAAGGGCAAAATCGTTCAACCGGGCAACCCCTTGTTCCACGGTACCCAGATGCCACCCAACTTGTTTAGGGTTCAACTGGTTCGGGTGCTGCCAGGCTGCGACGAGTTGTTACCTCCGATTCGACCCGTCGGGGCCGACGATGATGACGTGATGACCCTCAGCGCTTGCCTGAGCTGGCCCCTGCTTTGGCTGAAGAGCCAGATTCGTTTGGGGGCGGGGGACACCACCCCAAAGACAACACCGCCAGTCGTGCCGGCGCCAAGTCGGCCCCATGGCAAGACCGCCGCAACAGTGCCGGACATCCCTATGCCACTGGATCCAAACATGCATATGGCACAGGATCAGAACGACGACGACAACGATACATTTGCCAACGTCGATCAGTACTTTGCCGATCATGGGTACGGTGGTGACTTCATGGGGCCTCCTTCTCAAGAACCCAACCCAACAAAAGACGTGCGCGATCTAGCTGGTACCGCGGAGAAGCCAAGTTGCAACAGGCGTCGTCTGCAGTTCAGCTCTCAGGAGACGCCTCCAGCTGCCGACTTCACCGAGCCTCAGATAGGCGAGGTGCGAAATATGATCATCCCCAACACACTCAAGAAGGCGGTCTATGAGCAGAACTCGGTCCCATTACAGGAGAAGAAGAAGGCACGCAAAAGAAAGACTAACAAGGGTGCGGGCCAGCCGGCACCGAGTACGATCCATGCTCAGGACGGGCCACCTTCACCTGAGGATATCTCGAGGAGGGTGCATGTGGTAGGTAGGCCGATGCTACCGAGAAATATGCTCGATGCTGCAACCGGTGCTATGCGGAGTCTGCATGACAGTGTTCTTTCTTTGGAGAAGCGGCGTCTCGGAGAGAAGGATGTGGCATACCCGGTTTTCACGGCCAAGGTGCCAGAGGGCAAGGGCTTTGTGGATAACTCCATCGGGGGTACGATCGTCCTGCGGTTTGATGACATCCACGCTATGTTGAACCTTCATCCGCTGCACTACACCTTCGTTCGGCTATTTTCGCTGAGTATGGAGATGCGGATCATTCGTGACAAGACCCCGGACATCGTGATAGTCGACCCCTTCTACATGCGTGCCAAGATCTTGGGCAGCGCCTTGGGACCGGCAAGTCGCGAGTTCTTACCTCGAAGGGGTCATTCTGGCAAACCAAGATAAGGATAACTTCCTCGTGCCTTACTTTCCCGAGTAAGTCCTCCCCTCAACCGCCCCGTAACATATGAATTCTTAGATTTTGATCGTTTTTCTTTTAACATTCCGTGTTTTCTGCAGCGACACATGTTGCACGCTCATCCTCCTAAGCCCCAAATATTCCATGGCCACGTATTTCGACCCGGACCCTCAGTCGAACGTAGACTACACAAATGTCAAGAAGGTTCTTGATGATGTTCTCCCCGGCTACGTCAAATCTGGAGGCACCTTCACCAGGCCTATTCGTAAGTACGGCAAGCACGTGTTCTCCCACAATACGATGTTCTGCTGCGTCAAGCAGCCGCCTGGCGGTCAGAAGGGTGCCTACTACGCCATCCATCACATGCGGGCGATCGTACGGGACCATCATCAACTTCTGCTACCGAGTAGACTCAAAGATTGGGCCGCGAGCGTGTCGGCAATCTAGGACGCGGACATCAGACAAGAATTCTTCGCATCCAGTCGGAGTTTGCGGAAATCATCCATCAAGATGTCCTTCCTACCGCGGGGCAGTTCTACCTCAGAAATCAAACGTCCAACTATGACATCGACACAATCCTACAAATGCAGGCTGACAACGCCCGTTCTTTCATGACTCCCACGATAGACGGCGGCTTCATCCACGCTCCGGTCCCTTGAGTCTCATGTTGTAATTAAACTTTAATGAACTTGTAGTATGTCTCTTTGGTTTCGAGAGTCGTTCAACTTAAGATGTAATCGATGCTATTAATGTCTTGCTTTTCTCTTCCGATCGTTCTGTTGCATACTTATATATTGCTTATGTATTGTCTGTGAATTGGTACTAACGTTTCGTTTGGCTACTGCATAGCGATGCCGTGGTATGTCGTGTACAAGGGTAAGGTTCCCGGAGTCTACGACGACTGGGAGGAGTGTCGGAGACAGGTTCACTGATTCAGCGGTAACAGTTACAAAGGGTACGCCACTAGGGCCGAGGCCAAATCTAGATACGCCCGCTATCTAGTGGGAGAGGGGAGGGAGCATTGGAGGAACCGGATGAAGACGAGTTTCATCGTGGTGATGCTCATCGTGATGACCGCAGCTCTCTTCTATGTGATGGTAGTTTAGATGATCGATATCGACTTGTAATGTGAAGACAAACTCGCGGTCTCGAGACTTGTAATATAATGTTTTATCTTTGTTCGGTCTTTTCAATTCGGAGACTAATATGATGACTTGTATTCGGAGACTAAAATGATGAATTGTATTCAGAGACTAATCTTCTATTGTATTCGATGAATCTGTTGTTGATGTGTGCTGTCTATATTTTGTCCAATTATACATTTTGTAACCTGTGCAAAAAACAGAAAATAAAAAAAAACCTAATATTCATACTAATGGCGCATCACATCATAGTGCGCCATTAGTATGCCAAAGGATACTAATGGCGCATCATTAAAGAGTGCGCCATTAGTATGCCGAAGTTACTAATGGCGCATCTTTCTGTCGTGCGCCATTAGTATGCCAAAGCACCTGGGTATACATGGCCCCCTGGGAGGCATACTAATGGCGCACTGTTGTATATACTAATGGCGCATCAGGGGTGCGCCATTAGTATACCAGATACTAATGGCGCATCTGTGGTGCGCCATTAGTAAAATATACTAATGGCGTGCTACTAATGGCACACCACTAATGCGCCATTAATGGCCAAATTAGGTGCGCCATTAGTAGGCCTTTTCCTAGTGTGCCAAAAGCGGACAAACACATCTTCATAGGATACCTAAAGGTGACAGTTGGGTATACCTTCTATCTCAGATCCGAGGGCAAATTGTGTGTCGCTAAGAACGGTTCCTTTCTCGAGAAGGAGTTTCTCTCGAAAGAATTGAGTGGGAGGGAGATAGAACTTGATGAGGTTGTCGAACCTTTACTTCAACCAGAGAGTGATGCAACACAGAAAGATGTTTTCTATGGCGCCTACGTCTGTTGAATAGGAAGTTAATGATAGTGATCATGAAGCTTCGGATCAAGTTGCTATCGAACCTCGTAGGTCGACAAGGATATGTACTACTCCTGAGTGGTACGGTAATCCTATCTTAGATATTATGTTGTTAGACAACAATGAACTTGCGAGCTATGGAGAAGCGATGGTGGGCCCGTATTCCGACAAATGGTTAGAAGCCATGAAATCCGAGATAGGATCCATCTATCAGAACAAAGTACGGACTTTGGTGGTCTTGCCCGATGATTGGCGAGCCATTGAGATAAATGGATCTTTAAGAAGAAGACGGACGTGGGCGGTAATGTTATCGTCTATGAAGCTCGACTTGTGGGAAAGAGTCTTTTCACAAGTTCAAGGAGTTGACTACGATGAGAATTTCTCACCCATAGCGATGCTTAAGTCCGTCGGAATCATGTTAGCATTAGCTGTATTTTTCGATTATGAAATCTGACATATGGATGTCAAAACAAGTTTCCTTACCAGTTTTCGTAAGAAAAGGTTGTATGTGATACAATAAAAGGTTTTGTCGATCCTAAGGATGCTAAAAGGTATGCTGGCTCCAGCAATCCTTCTATGGACTAGAGCAAGCATCTCGGAGTCGGAATATATGCTTTGATGGAGTGATCAAAGCTTTTAGGTTTATACAATGTTTGCTAGAAACTTGTATTTACAAGAAAGTTAGTGGGAGCACTACAACATTTCTTATAAGTATATGTGGATGACATATTGTTGATTCGAAATAATGTAGAATTTCTGGAAAGCATATACGGTTGTTTGAAAAGTGATTTTCAAAGGAAGACCTGGATAAAGTTGCTTACATATTGGGCATCAAGATCTATAGAAATAGATCAAGACGCCTGATGATACTTTCAAAGAGCGCACACCTTGACATATTTTTGAAGGAGTTCAAAATAGATCAGTCAAAGAAGGGGTTCTTACCTGAGTTGTAAGGTGTGAAGTTGAGTAAGACTCAAAGCTTGACGACGGCAGAAGAAAGAGGAAGGACGAAGGTCGTCCCCTATGCTTTTGTCATAGGCTCTATACGGTATGCCATGCTGAGTACCGCACCCGATGTGTGCCTTGCCACATGTCTGGCAAGAGGGTACAAAGGTGATCTAGGAGTGGATCACCAAATAGCGGTCAAAATTATCCTTGGAGGAATAAGGAAATGTTTCTCGGTTATGGAGGTGATAAAGAGTTCAACGTAAAGAGTTACGTCGATGCAAGCTTAACACCTATCCGGATAGCTCTGAGTAGAGATACCAGATATGTATAATGGAGCAACAATTTGGAATAGCTCCAAGTGGAACGTGGTAGCAGCATCTATGATATGACATAAAGTTTTGCGAAATACATAGGGATCTGAGTATTGCAGACCCGTTGACTACAACCTCTCTCACAAGCATAACATGATCAAACCCAGAACTCATTGAGTGTTAATCACATAGTGATGTGAACTAGATTATTGAGTCTAGTAAACTCTTTGGATGTTGGTCACATGGCGATGTGACCTATGAGTGTTAATCACATGGCGATGTGAACTAGATTATTGACTCTAGTGCAAGTGGGAGACTGTTGGAAATATGCCCTAGAGGCAATAATAAATTAGTTATTATTATATTTCATTGTTCATGATAATCGTTTATTATCCATGCTAGAATTGTATTGATAGGAAACTCAGATACATGTGTGGATACATAGACAACACCATGTCCCTAGTAAGCCTCTAGTTGACTAGCTCGTTGATCAATAGATGGTTACGTTTTCCTGACCATGGACATTGGATGTCGTTGATAACGGGATCACATCATTAGGAGAATGATGTGATGGACAAGACCCAATCCTAAGCCTAGCACAAGATCGTGTAGTTCGTATGCTAAAGCTTTTCTAATGTCAAGTATCATTTCCTTAGACCAAGAGATTGTGTAACTCCCGGATACCGTAGGAGTGCTTTGGGTGTGCCAAACATCACAACTTAACTGGGTGGCTATAAAGGTGCACTACGGGTATCTCTGAAAGTGTCTGTTGGGTTAGCACGAATCGAGACTGGGATTTGTCACTCCATGTAATGGAGAGGTATCTCTGGGCCCACTTGGTAGGACATCATCATAATGTGCACGGGATGATGTGTTACGGAACGAGTAAAGATACTTGCCAGTAACAAGATTGAACAAGGTATCGAGATACCGACGATCGAATCTCGGGCAAGTATCGTACCGATAGACAAAGGGAATTGTATACGGGATTGATTGAATCCTTGACATCGTGGTTCATCCGATGAGATCATCGTGGAGCATGTGGGAACCAACATGGGTATCTAGATCGGGTTGTTGGTTATTGATCGGAGAGTTGTCTCGGCCATGTCTGCATGACTCCCGAGCCCATAGGGTCTACACACTTAAGGTTCGATGACGTTAGGGTTATAGGGAAAGTATGTACGCGGTTACCGAATGTTGTTCATAGTCCCGGATGAGATATCGGACATCACGAGGAGTTCCGGAATGGTCCGGAGGTAAAGATTTATATATGGGAAGTCCCGTTTTGGTCACCGAAAAAGTTTCGAGTGCTATCGGTAACGTACCGGGACCACCGGGAGGGTCCCGGGGGTCCACCAGGTGGGGCCACCAGCCCTAGAAGTCTGCGTGGGCCAAGTGTGGGAGGGGACCAGCCCCAAGTGGGCTGGTGCGCCCCGCCCCACCAAGGCCCAAGGCGCAAGGGAGAGTGGGAGGGGGCAAACCCTTGGTCCAGATGGGCCTTAAGGCCCACCCTAGGTGCGCCCCCCTCTCTCCCCCTTGGCCGCAACCCTAGATGGGTTTTGGGGCTGCCGCCACCCCTAGGGAGGGAACCCTAGATGGGGGCGCAGCCCCTCCCCTTCCCCTATATATACTTGAGGTATTTGGGGCTGCAAGACACACGAGATAATCTCCCTCTTGGCGCAGCCCTACCTCTCTCCCTCCTCGTCTCTCGTAGTGCTTGGCGAAGCCCTGCTGGAGTTCCGCGCTCCTCCACCACCACCACGCCATCGTGCTGCTGCTGGATGGAGTCTTCCCCAACCTCTCCTTCTCCCCATGCTAGATCAAGGCGTGGGAGACGTCACCGGGCTGCATGTGTGTTGAACGCGGAGGCGCCGTTGTTCGGCGCTTAGATCGGAATCAACCGTGATATGAATCGCTGCGAGTGCGACTCCTTCATCCTTTTTCTTGCAACGCTTCCGCTTAGAGATCTACAAGGGTATGTAGATGCACTCCCCTTCCCTCGTTGCTAGATTACTCCATAGATTGATCTTGGTGATGCGTAGAAAATTTTAAATTTCTGCTACGATCCCCAACATCGACCGTGGTTTACTTGTCTTCTATGATCAGCAGCTCGTCGAGGGTCGCCGGCTCGTCGCAGAGAAGCCGGTACTTGAGGAGGGTTCCTTCTCGGCTCCTAGCAGTGAAATACTCGATGGCCTGCACCTTGTGCATGCCCTCGCAGGAATTGCGCAGCTCGGCCCAGTGTGTGAGGTAGTCACGAGTCGACTCGTTGGGGCCTTCGACACACAAGGAGAGTTGGCGAGGCTTGGGTGGCCGCTTGTACATGCTGGTGAAGTTGCGGATGAAGGCTTTAGTAAAATCAACCCAGCTGTTGATGCTGTGGGGCTTCAGGCTGTTCAGCCATGTCCGGGCCGTGCCCTGGAGCATGAGCGGAACATACTTTACGGCAACGCGCGTGTTGCCATTGGCGATGCTGAAGGCTGTTAAATAGTCGATCAGCCAGTCATCCGGCTTCTCAGAGCCTGTGTACTTGGGTATATCTCTCAGGAGTGTGAACCCTCTGGGAAAAGGTTCGTCTCGGATGCGGGAGCCGAAGCAAGGCAGACCCAGCTCATCTTCTTCTTCTAGTGCCAGGGATCGATTGAGGCGATCAATCCGGTGGCAGGCATTATTTTCTCCGACTCCTTCTCGACGACCAAGGCTGTCGCCGAGTGTCGGGTGGTCAACAGGCGGAGGGGAGATACGCCTTTCCCTACGGGGAGGGGAAGGCGGACAGTCGTCTCATCGCCACACAGTTCTTGGGCGGTCATTTTGGTCGCGCTCGATGATGATGCGAGTCCGGCTGCGGCTGGTAGCCGCTCCTTGTCTCTTCCATCGCGGACGCCACCAGTCGGCGTCCGGGATGTCACGCCTTGGTCTCAGCGAGGAGGCGGGTCATCATTTCGTCGGTTGGGCGCTTCAGCGCGGCAGCTGGCTTCTTGTTGTTCAGCAGCCGCGTCAAGGAGCTGCTGAACTCGCTCCGTCATGTGGCAGCGCTCGTTGCCCTCGAGCTTGTCTAGCTCGTCTGCTGCCGCCTAGGCAGCTCGTATATTCTCTACAGGCGTGGAGTAGACGGGACGATCTGTCCCGAACATGCTGGCGATGGTTGCGCCATGCTGCCGAATTGGGCCAATGTGGTGAGGCCCACCAGGAGCCGGCGTGCCGCTGACGGCACGGTCTATCTCCCGCTGCTAGGCCTCCGAAAAGCGTCTCATGTTGGCCAATAGGTTGGCGCTCTCGACGAGCTGGACGCGGCGTGCTTCCAGCGTCTCGGCGTTGGTGTCTTCCGGGATGGGCGCAGTCAAGTCTTGCATTGCCGCCTGTAACGGATCATGGCCACCTCTGCCAGAGCGCTCGCTGTGGCTGATGACGAGCACCTCCATGACGGTGCTGCCGCTGCTGTCCGCGCGAGGAAGCGGCTCGTCGTAGACCACCACGTTGGTGGGGAACGCGTCAAGTGACACCGTGTCGGAGTCGACAAGCATCGGGTCGGTGGAGCCAACCGACTCCAAGTTAGCAGCAGGCTCGCTGGCGACATGGAGCTGATCGAGAAGGCTCACGAGGCGGCTCTCACGGCCTTCTGTGCCTGCATCGGACGCGGTCTCGTCGGAGAGGCGGATCTCACCAACAAGGTCGGCGAGGCAGCTCGCCGCACAGGCGACCTTCGCGCCGTGCAGCGCGTCGACGCAGACGCCGTCTGGCGTGCCGGGCTGGCTGCGCTCACTAGGAAGGAACAAGGTTACCGTCCAGAACAGATCTCCGGGAGACGGTGCACCTTGCCCCACGGTGGGCACCAAATGTCGAGGGTTGGGTGCGACATATGCCAAAGGATAGCTTATCATGGTGGGAGCGAGTAGAACGTCGCCGGTGCCTGGAAGCGGGATGAGGTGTAGACACGAACGCCGACGTACTTTACCCAGGTTCGGGGCTCTCCTAGGAGATAACACCCCTAGTCCTGCTCTACGGGGTCTCCGCATGATCACTAAGGCACTAGTGAGTACAATCGTGCTGCTCGAGTTGTATGCTAGAGGTAGAAGAAGGCAGGGCTTGCTCTCGTCTCCCCCTAAGTGTGAGTCCAATCCTAACAGGTTCGAACCCTTTGCATGGGGGTTTATATAGGCCTATCCCCAGGGGTACATTGGTAATCTGGCCGGGTGTGGGACCCATCTGTCAGTATCTCTGGTCGCCGGCTTCTCCGCCGGCTACTGGGGCCCACCGCCTGGTGAGCCCCGTCGACTGGTCTGGTACGGAGCCGACAGGCCACTTCCGCCGCTCGCGGGTCTTGCCGGCTGCTGATTACTATAGTCGTGATGCTAATGATGCTTGCTTTCTTAGGGGAGCGGGGCTACAGTCCCGCCGCCTGGTGGGAGATCACTGTAGCCACTCCGAGTCTCATCTGATTAATGGCGCGTGGGTCCCGAGGAAGGAACCGACCGCCTGCTAGAAGCCGGCCCTCCCCTGGTCCGACTGGCAAGGCTCCCGCCATCTTTCGGGCCCTCGCTGATAGGTAGGGCCCGCCGTCTTCGGGCCGTACCGATAGGCAGTCGTCGGAGCAGGGCTTTGCCTGACAGGAGTGATGTCAGGGGTGGAGTGGCAACAGTGTCGCGCCGGGCGGAGATCTCCGCCTGTATGGAGCACTGTGGCCACGCCCGACCCAGGGTACGAGGGTGATGGGCTACACTGTAGCCTCACCCGTCTTGTCTTCTTAATGGGGGTGCAGACTTTGAGGGCACCGTGGGCCGACTGCTGGGAGCCGGCCTCTCTATAGGCTGCCTACCAGGAGTCGGGCCGTCTTGGAGCCGTCTTCCTGAGCATGGCCGCCTTCTAGCAGTCGGTCGTTCAGCCAGCCGGCCACCAGAAGGCGGCGCTTCATCTTGATGTCTTGAGGGCGCAGCCGGCCCAACGTCTTGAAAGGTTCTGGGACTCGGGTTAGGCTACCTGTGGCCCATTACTCCAACATTCTCCCTGAGTATGCACCGTTGCTACAGTCCGTCGTGCCGAGATACCACGTGATGATCGGGTGTGATAAGCTCTACGTTCACATACAACGGGTGCAAGCCAGTTTTGCACACGCAGAATACTCGGGTTAAACTTGACGAGCCTAGCATATGCAGATATGGCCTCGGAACACTGAGACTGAAAGGTCGAACGTGAATCATATAGTAGATATGATCAACATAGTCATGTTCACCATTGAAAACTACTCCATCTCACGTGATGATCAGACATGGTTTAGTTGATATGGATCACGTGATCATTTAGATGACTAGAGGGATGTCCATCTAAGTGGGAGTTCTTAAAGTAATATGATTAATTGAACTTTAATATCATGAACTTAGTACCTGATAGTATTTTGCATGTCTATGTTGTTGTAGATCAATGGCCCGTGCTACCGTTCCTTTGAATTTTAATGCGTTCCTAGAGAAAGCTAAGTTGAAAGATGATGGTAGCAATTACACGAACTGGGTCCATAACTTGAGGATTATCCTCATTGCTGCACAGAAGAATTACATCCTAGAAGCACCGCTAGGTGCAAAGCCCGCTGCAGGAGAAACTCTAGATGTTATGAACGTCTGGCAGAGCAAAGCTGATGACTACTCAATAGTTCAGTGTGCCATGCTTTACGGCTTAGAATCGAGACTTCAATGACGTTTTAAACGTCATGGAGCATATGAGATGTTCCAAGAGTTGAAGTTAATATTTCAAGCAAATGTCCAGATTGAGAGATATGAAGTCTCCAATAAATTCTACAGCTGCAAAATGGAGGAGAATAGTTGTGTCAGTGAACATATACTCAGAATGTCTGGGTACCACAACCACTTGACTCAACTGGGAGTTAATCTTCCTGATGATAGTGTCATTGACAGAGTTCTTCAATCACTGCCACCAAGCTACAAAATCTTCGTGATGAACTATAATATGCAAGGGATGGATAAGACAATTCCCGAGCTCTTCACGATGCTAAAAGTTGCGGAGGTAGAAATCAAGAAGGAGCATCAAGTGTTGATGGTCAACAAGACCACTAGTTTCAAGAAGAAGGGCAAAGGGAAGAAAGGGAACTTCAAGAAGAATGGCAAGCAAGTTGCTGCTCAAGTGAAGATGCGCAAGTCTGGACCTAAGCCTGAGACTGAGTGCTTCTACTGCAAAGGGACTGGTCACTGGAAGCTGAACTGCCCCAAGTATTTGGCGGATAAGAAGGATGGCAAAGTGAAAGGTATATTTGATATACATGTTATTGATGTGTACCTTACTAATACTCGTAGTAGCGCCTGGGTATTTGATACTGGTTCCGTTGCTCATATTTGCAACTCGAAATAGGGGCTATGGATTAAACGAAGATTGGCTAAGGACGAGGTGACGATGCGCGTGGGAAATGGTTCCAAAGTCGATGTGATCGCCATCGGCACGCTACCTCTACATCTACCTTCGGGATTAGTTTTTGACCTGAATAATTGTTATTTGGTGCCAGCGTTAAGCATGAACATTATATCTAGATCTTGTATGATGCGAGACGGTTATTCATTTAAGTCCGAGAATAACGGTTGTTCTATTTATATGAGTAATATCTTTTAAGGTCATGCACCCTTGATGAGTGGTCTATTTTTGTTGAATCTCGATAGTAGTGATACACATATTCATAGTATTGAAACCAAAACATACAAGTTTAATAATGATAGTGCAACTTATTTGTGGCACTGCCGTTTAGGTCATATTGGTGTAAAGCGCATGAAGAAACTCCATGCTGATGGGCTTTTGGAATCACTTGATTATGAATCACTTGATGCTTGCGAACCATGCCTCATGGGCAAGATGACAAAGACTACATTCTCCAAAACAATGGAGTGAGCAACAAACTTATTGGAAATAATAAATACTGATGTATGCGGTCCGATGAGTGTTGATGCTCGCTGCGGTATCGTTATTTTCTGACCTTCTCAAATGATTTGAGCAGATACGGGTATATCTACTTAATGAAACATAAGTTTGAAACATTTGAAAAGTTCAAGGAATTTCAGAGTGAAGTGGAAAATCATTATAACAAGAAAATAAAGTTTATACGATCTGATCGTGGAGGTGAATATTTGAGTTATGTTGTCTTCATTTGAAACAATGCGGAATAGTTTCGCAACTCACGCCACCTGGAACATCATAGTGAAATGGTGTGTCCGAACATCGTAACCACACTTTATTAGATATGGTGCCATCTATGATGTCTCTTACCGATTTACCACTATCATTTTGGGTTATGCTTTAGAGACGGCTGCATTCACGTTAAAAAGGGCACCATCTAAATCCGTTGAGACGACACCATATGAATTGTGGTTTGGTAAGAAACCCAAGTTGTCATTTCTTAAAATTTGGGGTTGCGATGCTTATGTGAAAAAGCTTCAACCTGATAAGTTCGAACCCAAATCGGAGAAATGTGTCTTCATAGGATACCCAAAGGAGACTGTTGGGTACACCTTCTATCACAGATCCGAAGGCAAGATATTCGTTGCTAAAAATGGATCCTTTCTAGAGAAGGAGTTTCTCTCGAAAGAAGTGAGTGGGAGGAAAGTAGAACTTGATGAGGTAATTGCACCTTCTCCCTTATTGGAAAGTAGTTCATCATAGAAATCAATTCTAGTGCTTCCTACACCAATTAGTGAGGAAGCTAATGATGATGATCATGAAACTTCTGATCAAGTTACTACTGAACCTCGTAGGTCAACCAGAGTAAGATCCGCACCAGAGTGGTACGATAATCCTGTTCTGGAGGTCATGTTACTTGACCATGACGAACCTACGAACTATGAGGAAGAGATGATGAGCGCAGATTCCGTGAAATGGCTTGAGGTCATGAAATCTGAGATGGGATCCATGTATGAGAAAAAAGTGTGGACTTTGGATGACTTGCCCGAGGATTGGCAAGCCATAGAGAATAAATGGATCTTCAAGAAGAAGACTAACACTGGCGGTAATGTTTCTGTCTACAAAGCTCGACTTGTTGCGAAAGGTTTTTGACAAGTTCAAGGAGTTGACTACGATGATACCTTCTCACCCGTAGCAATGCTTAAGTCTATCCGAATCATGTTAGCAATTGCCGCATTTTATGATTATGAAATTTGGCAAATGGATGTCGAAACTGCATTCCTTAATGGATATCTCAAAGAAGAGTTGTATATGATGCAACCAGAAGGTTTTGTCGATCCAAAAGGTGCTAACAAAGTGTGCAAGCTCCAGCGATCCATTTATGGACTGGTGCAAGCCTCTCGGAGTTGGAATATACGCTTTGATAGTGTGATCAAAGCATATGGTTTTATACAAACCTTTGGAGAAGCCTGTATTTCCAAGAAAGTGAGTGGGAGCTCTGTAGCATTTCTGATATTATATGTGGATGACATATTGTTGATCGGAAATGACACTAAATTTCTGAATAGCATAAAAGGATACTTGAATAAGAATTTTTCAATGAAAGACCTCGGTGAAGCTGCTTATATATTGGGCATCAAGATCTATAGAGATAGATCAAGACGCTTAATTGGACTTTCACAAAGCACATACCGTGATAGAGTTTTGAAGAAGTTCAAAATGGATCAGTCAAAGAAAGGGTTTTTGCCTGTGTTACAAGGTGTGAAGTTGAGTCAGACTCAATTCCCGACCACTGTAGAAGATAGAGAGAAAATGGAAGTCATTCCCTATGCCTCAGCCATAGGTTCTATCATGTATGCAATGTTGTGTACCAGACCTGATGTGTGCCTTGCAATTAGTTTAGCAAGGAGGTACCAAAGTAATCTAGGAGTGGATCACTGGACAGCAGTCAAGAACATCCTGAAATACCTGAAAAGGACCAAGGATATGTTTCTCGTTTATGGAGGTGACAAAAAGCTTGTCATAAATGGTTACATCAATGGAAGCTTTGACACTGATCCGGATGACTCTAAGTCACAAATCGGATAAGTATTTATATTGAATGGTGGAGCTGTCAGTTGGTGCAGTTCTAAGCAGAGTGTCGTGGCGGGATCAATGTGTGAAGCGGAGTACATAGCTACTTCGGAAGCAGCACCTGAAGCAGTCTCGATGAAGGAGTTCATATCCAATCTAGGTGTAATACCTAGTGCATCGGGTCCAATGAAAATCTTTTGTCACAATACTGGTGCAATTGCCTTGGTAAAGGAATCCAGATTTCACAAGAGAACCAAGCACATCAAGAGACGCTTCAATTCCATCCACGATCAAGTCAAGGAGGAAGACATAGAGATTTGCAAGATACATACAGATATGAATGTTGCAGACCCGTTGACTAAGCCTCTCTCACGAGCAAAACATGATCAGCACCAAGAATCCATGGGTGTTAGAATCATTACTATGTAATCTAGATTATTGACTCTAGTGCAAGTGGGAGACTAAAGGTAATATGCCCTACAGGCAATAATAAAGTTGTTATTTATGTTTCCTTATATCATGATAAATGTTTATTATTCATGCTAGAATTGCATTAACTGGAAACTTAGTACATGTGTGGATACATAGACAAACAGAGTGTCCCTAGTATGCCTCTACTTGACTAACTCGTTAATCAAAGATGGTTAAGTTTGCTAGCCATAGACATGTGTTGTCATTTGATGAACGGGATCACATCATTAGAGAATGATGTGATGGACAAGACCCATCTGTTAGCTTAGCATAATGATCGTTTAGTTTTTCTGCTATTGCTTTCTTCATGACTTATACATGTTCCTCACACTATGAGATTATGTAGCTCCCGAATACCGGAGGAACACCTTATGTGCTATCAAACGTCACAACGTAACTGGGTGATTATAAATATGCTCTATAGGTGTCTCTGAAGGTGTTTGTTGAGTTGGCATAGATCGAGATTAGGATTTGTCACTCTGTGTATCGGGGAGGTATCTCTGGGCCCTCTCGGTAATGCACATCACTATGAGCCTTGCAAGCAATGTGACTAATGAGTTAGTCATGGGATGATGCATTATGGAACGAGTAAAGAGACTTGCCAGTGACAAGATTGGACTAGGTATGATGATACTGATGATCGAATCTCGGGCAAGTGACATACCGATGACAAAGGGAACAACGTATGTTGTCATGCGGTTTGACCGATAAAGATCTTTGTAGAATATGTAGGAACCAATATGAGCATCCATGTTCTGCTATTGGTTATTGACCGGAGATGTGTCTCGGTCATGTCTACATAGTTCTCGAACCCGTAGGGTCCGCACGCTTAATGTTTGATGGCGATTTGTATTATGAGTTGCTCTGTTCTTCATGAACTTAGTACTCTAGATGCAGGCAGGAGTCGGTCGATGTGTGGAGTAATAGTAGTAGATGCAGGATCGTTTTGGTCTACTTGACACGGACGTGATGCCTATATTCATGATCATTACCTTAGATATCATCATAACTTTGCGCTTTTCTATCAATTGCTCGGTAGTAATTTGTTCACCCATCATAATATTTTCTATCTTGAGAGAAGCCTCTAGTGAAACCTATGGCCCCTGAGTCTACTTTCCATCATATAATCTTCTATTTTCCATCATCTAATATTTTATTTTCCATCATATAAGTTTCTGATCTACAATTTTAGTTTCCGATTTACTTCCTTTGCAATCTTTTACTTTCTGATCTATAAACCAAAAATACCAAAAATATTTACTTTACCATTTATCTATCTCTATCATATCTCACCTTTGCAAGTAACCGTGAAGGGATTGACAACCCCTTTATCGTGTTGGGTGCAAGTTGTTGTTTGTTTGTGCAAGTATTCGGTGACTTGCGCGTTGTCTCCTACTGGATTGATACCATGGTTCTCAAAACTGAGGGAAATGCTTACTCTACTTTGTTGCATCACCCTTTCCTCTTCAAGGGAAAACCAACGCAAGCTCAAGATGTAGTAGCGCACAAGAGGCAACAAAACGTTTGGCGGCGTCGAGTACAACCACATCTGCTCGTACCGGCTGCAAGGAACACCATACATCTATCTAATCACACTTTTATAAAGGTGCCAGACCTAAAGCGCAAGGGGGGGGGGCGAAAAAACCACTAGAACATCATCGTACCAGGAATCATTCACAAACCCTAGCCACCATCATTTCTCATCTCCATCTCCTTCACCGACATAGCCATTCTCCCCCGAGTTAGCCATACTTGTAATCGATGCATCACAATCGAAACATTGTAAGACTATTTATCAATCAATCACTCGTGTTTATGTCATCTACAATGTTTATCCTTGTGATCCATTCGCTATGTGTGAGTAATTACTTAAGGCATTGAGTCCTATGTATTTATCAATGGCCATAATTGGATGACTCAGAGTAATTCTACAATGTTCGAACCCTATGTATTTGTGCACGAGATCGTTGGATGACTTTGCTCGCTTGATGCTATTTGTATGTGTAATTAACAAAGAAGTAGCCTTTTGTCTTCTTCTTGTTCTAAAATTGGTAATTAAACTTAAATTTTGTATTTTTCTATTCAACCCCCTTTAGTCAATTGTATCAACCCTTTCACCATGGTGTAAGTAGTTTGATGCATATCTATGATGTGCAAGTGCAATTTTGCTTCTCATCATGATGTTATGATGTTGTGATGATGATTATAGTTGTAATCACACTTTTTATGCTCACTTGGTAACTAAAATACATAGGAGGTGTTTCTCAATTTAAGCTGAATCCAGAGATAATACTGCAAGTGATCAACTATACTCACAACATGACCGTCAACTATTATTCTTCATCAACAATAACCATAACTTGTTGATACACAATCAACATCACCACTAACCTAATTTCTGAAATGGAAAGTTCAACTGAAAATTAAATAATAATTTAACAAATATAACAATCAATAAATGTGAGCAAAAACTCTGGATAGAGGGTTTTAAATATCTACAACACAACTAAATGTTCTACACTTCCAACAACTTACATAGCACTACTACCAGTTAAAGAATTCTTTACATAACTTGTCTCTAATTACTGATCACAAAATTCCTTTATCTTCCTAATCTTTACCCTGGTACCCTCTTTGTCTTTAAAAAAGTCTTCAATATTGTACTTAAGCCTTTTCTTCTCAACCTTAAGTCTATCACTATCCCTCTTTACCTTGATCCTCATCACTTTGTAGAAAATAGACGACGCCCCATCCAAAATTTTATTTTGCTCCAATTCTACCATAACCTCAATCAGAGCATGTTTTGTTTTGCCTTTAGTGCTAGTGGCACCTGCTTCTAATGCACAACTTTTTTAAGATTAGCTTGCACATTCCTAAGCTCAATCTGTAGCTTTTCTCTCACAAGACAACTGAAACTTTTCTTCACCATGCTCAAGACTATCCCTAACTCTGCCTCCTTTCTCACTTTCATACATGTCACATAGTTTGGTCAGTGCTTTCTTAGTATTGGTGGCCACTCTCCATCAACCCATTTGATAAAATCATAACTTCATCTTGCCTACAAATTCATAAAACAATTCATAAAATACAATTGAATTATCAGTGGCCACATTTAATAAATTGATTGCATAAATTCCTACAACCTCATAATAACATTGCCAACTCTGAGTTAGAAGTGGCCATAATTCACAAGAAGACCAGGAGGTGTACAATTGATTACAAAGATGCATGTATTTCCTATGGCCAAAATGAGATTAAACTTTCTACATTGCCAAAATAATCCAGATATACTCTAAATTACTACTTACACATAACTAACATCCGAAAAACCTCCGAAAACCTCATGTCGATGCACATCCGAAAAACCTCCTATCGATGTGACATTATTCAAAGACTTTGATAGAAAAAGTGATAAATCAGAGGGAATCGAGCTCAAATCCAAAACCACAAATCAGTTATCTGAGAAGCAGTACTCACATCGCTGCCAAACGAGCTAATGTCTTCAGACGAATTTGTGCTTGACGGTGTCAAAACCGACTGATCTCGGGTAGGGGGTCCCGAACTGTGTGTCTGAGGATCGAGAGTAACAAGGGACAAGGGGAACATGGTGTTTACCTAGGTTCGGGCCCTCTTAATGGAGGTAAAACCATGCGTCCTGCTTGATTGTATTTGATGAGTATAGGGGTTATAAGAGTTGATCTACCTCAAGATCGTAATGGCTAAACCCTAGTTGTCTGGCCTATGAGAATTCTGATTGCCTCTATGGACTAAACCCTCCAGTTTATATAAACATCGGAGGGGCCTAGGGTTGTACAGAGTCGGTTTGTGGAAGAGGGAAATTACATAACCGGACACCAATCTTGTCATCCACGCATAGGTGAGTCCTACCTGGACACGGGGGAAAGCCTTCTGCTTGGTATCTTCACGACCCATCAGTCCGGCCCATATCGAATAGCCCGGACACCCGAGGACCCCATAATCCAGGACTCCCTTAGTGCCCCCCCTCTCTGAAACATGTGGAAATGCAACACCGGCGACGAAGGCAGCAATGACGATGAGACAGGGGCTGATCTCGGGTAGGGGGTCCCGAACTGTGTGTTTGACGATCGAGAGTAACAAGGGACAAGGGGAACATGGTGTTTACCCAGGTTCGGGCCCTCTTAATGTAGGTAAAACCATACATCTTGCTTGATTGTATTTGATGAGTATAGGGGTTACAAGAGTTGATCTACCTCGAGATCATAATGGCTAAACCCTAGTTGTCTAGCCTATAAGAATTCTGATTGCCTCTATGGACTAAACCCTCCAGTTTATATACACACTGGAGGGGCCTAGGGTTGTACAGAGTCGGTTTGTGGAAGAGGGGAATTACATAACCGGACACCAATCTTGTCATCCACGCATAGGAGAGTCCTACCCGGACACGGGGGAAAGCCTTCTGCTTTGTATCTTCACGGCCCATCAGTCTGGCCCATATCGAATAGCTCGGGCACCCGAGGACCCCCTAATCCAGGACTCCCTCAGTGCCCCCCCTCTCTAAAACATGTGGAAATGCAACGCCGGTGCCAGAGGCAGCGATGACGACGAGACAGGCGCGTGTGTGTGTTGTGTACCACAAGGAGAGAGAGAGAGACAGAGAGAGAGAGATGGTGGTAAACTGGAAACCTTCCGAAATGCATTTTGGTGGACGATGAGATAAGAGCATCTCCAGCCGTTGGAGCCCCCCAGGAAAATCATCGGGACAAAAATAGCACGTCCTGGGTGGCAAAACAACTTTGCCGGATGAAATGCGAAGACGGTTTCCCAGCCGTTGGTGCCCCCAGGACAGTCACCAGGCAAAAAATGAATGAGTGGGCCAGAAAAAATGATACATGGAGGAATATGATTGGTTGTCGCTTCCGCCGGCGCCCCCAGCAGCCCCCCAGCACATTGGGTTTGGCCTGGGTTCGTCGGCACCTTTTTGAGGTCTTGGGGGGCTTGGGGGCCATGGCTGGGGCTTTTTTTAGCTCGCCGTCAGAAGAAAAGGCGCCTGGGGGTGGCACTGGGGGGCGGCTGGAGATGCTCTAAGGGATAGCGGTTATCTCTCCCGCACCGCCTATTTTTGATAGGTGGGTCCGCCCTGTCGAAAAAGGTTTAAAACACGCCAAGACTTTGTTCAGTGCATTTTCAAACCAACCAACCCCAAAACTGATGGTTTTTGCAAAAAAGATGGTAGTAAAATGGAAACCTTGTCTTCATTTTTTAATTTACTCAAGTTTAAGATATAATGCATTTCGAAAGATTGGTGCAAATTGATTTTGTAGCAATTTATAACGTACTGTATTGGACTTCTTCAGTTCCTCCGTCCACAATGCTAGCCGTCCACAGAGCGCCATCCCACTTTCGAAGACCAGGGTCCCATTGTCATTGTTGATCCAACGAGCGCTGTTGGTACGCTACCTGCATGCTCCAGTGCAATCCTTTTACCTTTGGCGCATGTTGGCACGAATGTCGTGACTTTGTATACTATGGTGGACTCCGTAGTATAGAGACTACAAGCAACAACAATCTTCCTTACCGTAAACAGAAACACAATCGGAGGGAAAATGATTCGTGACTTGAACGCGCCAACCAACGAATCGTACGAGCACATGCATGTGTTCGGCAGCCCTAATAACTTCATGTTCTCCTGACCGGCTACATATGTGCACCTCACACGTACACCAATTGATTTCTCTATCGTGTCACACTTGACACACACACACACACACAACATCGCATGCACGACCGCAATCATGGCCAGAAGCCACCGCCGCTTCTTGCCGTTGCTCCATCTCCGGTGACTCTGTATCTGCTACCTTCTCCTCTCACCGGCGGCCTCATCGCCAGTCGCCGTCACGCAGCTGCCCGGGTTCGACGACGCCCTCCCGTTCTCCCTAGAAACCGGGTGCGACTGTTGGTGTCAAAACCGGCAGATCTCGGGTAGGGGGTCCTGAAGTGTGCATCTAAGGTCGATGGTAATAGGAGACAGGGGACACAATGTTTTACCTAGGTTCGGTCACTCTCTATGGAGGTAATACCCTACGTCATGCTTGATTGATCTTGATGAATATGAGTATTACAAGAGTTGATCTACCACGAGATCGTAATGGCTGATCCTTAGAGGCCTAGCTTGTATGGCAATGGTAATGTCTCTATCCTCCTAATTAAGTCCTCCGGTTTATATAGACACCGAGGGGATCTAGGGTTACACAAGGTCGGTTACAAAGAAAGGAATCTACATATTTGGTCGCCTAGCTTGCCTTCCACGCCAAGGAGAGTCCCATCCGGACTTTGGTCTTCGTATCTTCACAGCCCATCAGTCCGGCCCATGGCTAACAGGTCAGACGCCCGAGGACCCCTTAGTCCAGGACTCCCTCAGTAGCCCCTGAACCTGGCTTCAATGACAATGTATCCGGCGCGTAGATCTGTCTTCGGCATTGCAAGGCGGGTTCCTTCCTCCGAACTCCAAGATAGTCTTCAGACGTATTTGAACGTTTCCGGACCTGTAACACAACACCACACACAACTGCGGAGAGAATATAATATTCCATGAGTCCCATCCGCTGACAACTTTTTTACAACATGACATCATGTCTGCCCGGTCACTATATTGAACCATTTTGTCTGCCATCCCATGTTTCGAGATGCAATTTCCATTGGCACGTCTTGTCAAAGCAGAGATTGTGTCCCATTATTGCGGGATCCTCATCAATACGGGCATGGGTAACCCAACTGTGCTGCTTACATAGCCCTTGGGAGTAGGCAAGTTTTAAGGCGAGTAGGAAGGCGTTTGACATTCACGGCCTTTATAAGGCGATAAGGATTCGTCCTCATTCACCCACACCTCCTCCTTCCTCTGCCCATCCATTCTTGAGCTCCAGCGCCCAAGCTCTAGCTTCCCCCGCCGGAGAAACCACTCCAACCATGTCCGGATCCGGAGCTGGTGGCAAGTGGATGGCCTCCTCTGTTAAGAAGAAAGACATCAAGGAGCTCCGAGAGGTCGGATATCTGGCCAAGGAGATCGTTCACCATCTGCCGGCCAAGGGACGGATCGTCCGTACCCCAGAGCCCCATGAGAGGGTTGTGTTTCTCACACTTCGTCCGTGGGCTGGGATTCCCTCTCCACCCGTTTTTCCGCGGTCTGATGTTTTACTACGGACTGGATTTCCATGATCTAGCCCCAACTTTATCCTCAACATCTCAGCATTTATAGTCATTTGCGAGGCCTTTCTCCGTATCCCACCTCACTTCGGCCTATGGCTGAAGACCTTTAATGTAAAGCTGAAGGTGGTGAGAGGCCAACAAGTAGAGTGCGGAGGCGCCATGGTGGGCAAGATGCCCAATGTCACATGGCCCGAAGGCTCCTTTGTGGAGACGGTGAAGGGGTGGCAATCGGGGTGGTTCTACATCACCAAGCCGCGTGACACCAACTGGGCAGCGGCCCCCAAATTCTGATTCGGAGTTCCGATGCGGCTCACCTCCTGGCAAGAGAAGGGTCTAACCTGGGGTTCTTCGAACGAGCTAACTGGGATCCAGACGTGCGTCCAGAACATGATAACCAAGAGAATCAAACTTGTCAACGTGATCCAGGTTATGCTCATTCGCCGGATCCTTCTGTGCCAACGCCGGACATGCTATTTGTGGGAGTTCGATCCGGCCAACCACCAGACGCTACTAGATCTCTTCAACACGACGCACGAAGACATCTGGAAAGTGCTCTTCAAGGCCGACGAGACACTACCGCCTACGACCGAGGATCGCGGGCTTAGCTTAAAACACCAGGCTAATTCGGTAAGTTCTTTCATGTTTTCAAGGTATAGCCTTTACTGACATATTTTGAGAAGGAGTCTAAGCCTTCCTATCAATTTTTTAGGCCTGGATCGACATAGCGGCGAGGATTAACTGTCCGGCTCCACCGCCCGAAGATCAAGAAACCCCACTTCTGACGAAGATGTTGTTTCCGGCGCCTTATGATGTGCCAGAGAAGAAGGCCAAGAAAATGGCCAAAGGGGCTCGGAGTGGTCTTCGCCGAAAAGGTGTTTCAGACGTGACGTCCGAAGACGAGACTCACTATTCGGCCGCCGAAGACGACGACGAGGAGGAGGAAGAAAGTGACTCCCCTGAGGGGGGAAGGAAGAAAAGGGGGGCCTCCCCAAATTTGGAGGTGAAGGCGCCCAAGAGGGGGAAGGGCTCCCTTGCGGATAACTCTACGTGGGATGTCGATAGCAGTCCGGAGCGAATGCCCCGGACCAAGCCTCGGTCCGCCTCGTAAGTACCAAAAACCTTATGCACGTCCAAATGCCTGGCCTTTCCATTTTTTAATGTTAATATGTTTAAATTATGCCATCACATTCCGGCCCGCGACAGCTCCCCGCGATCCTCGACAGAGGGTTCGCTAGATTCAAAGGAGATGGCTAGCATGTCACCGCCGCCCGCTCACTCTGTCTCGGCCAAGGGTGATGACAAGGTGGTGTCCCAAAGGACCTTCCTAGACCGGGGGAAGGTTCCAGAGATCGTCGGGGTGGCGCCCAAGGATGACTCCTCGGCCGCCGGACACATGGGGAAAAAAGCCCCCATGGGGACTGGTGATGGGGGCGAAATTCCATTCGGCCCCCAGCCGGATACCATTCCGGAGACCTACACGGCTCCGGAGTCCAGCGAACGGCCTTCCCCAAAAGAAGGAGGTGTGCATGTTCCGCTGGTGACCTCTGTCCAACCAGAGGCACCGGATAATCTACTGGAAGCGCTGTGAGGCGCTTCCATTGTGGATGAACACCGTGTCCTTATGGGTACGGTGATCGAGAAGGTTCAGTCCGCCAATAGCGGCCTGACCGAAGTCTGCGCTAGCCTTTTAACAGGCTTTGAGGTAAGTAATGTAATTGTAGAAAGGATATCACAGTGTAGACAGTAGCCCCTGATGCTTTGTTCGGTGTTCGGAAAAAAGCTGAATAGAGGATCAAAGTAATTTTCGAGGAGTCTAACATAAGATGTCTATGTGAATAAGCAGGGGTCATTGCTGGATGCTGCTACTCATACTGCGGAGGTCTCCGGCCTGAAGCAGAGCCTGGAGCGGACTGAAGAAGAGTTCGGCCTCATGAAGAAGCAGCTGGAGGAGAGCCAAGGTATGCAGTGACCCGAATTTGGAGCTCTACAGGGGCGTTTACGGATTTTTCGCACAGCGTATCAGATGCTGCTGAGTTCTATTGAGCCCGAGAAGGGAGTTCTACGGAGAAGCTATTCTGGTCTCAATATCTTGGACCAGCACATCCGGTGCCCTTCAGCGACCAGCTGAAACAGTTGGTTGAGCTGCACAAGGCGGCCGAGCTAGCCATGAAGGACCTGATAGTCTGACTATGGCCTGCCGCGTCGATACCCAGCAGGTACTTCGGACTTGCGAAGCGGCTTGTTAGTGCCTGCCCACGGCTTGAGGTCATAAAGCGGTTGGTCTGTATTGAAGCTGCCTGGATGGCCTTTGCCTGTGTCAAGATGCACTGGGCGAAGATGGATTCCAAGAAGCTGATGACTGAGGGGCCGCCTGAGGGCAAGGAGCACCACCGACCCGAGTTATATTTTGATGGTGTCCTGGAGGGATCCCGCCTTGTGGTGGAGCAATGTGCGAAGGATGTTATATTCCCATGAAAATATTCATATTATCCTGTCCTGTAACATGAAACAACGATGTTATGCAATATAATGATTGTTATGTTTTTATTTTTTCCTCCTGTGCGGCCGTGTTGTATGAAATCTGAGGGTTGGCCAGTTGTCGGCTTCTGCCCCCACGTAGGTAATACGGGGGTGTTCGGGATGGAATCTAAACAATCTTGATCCAATTATATGGTCCTTGAAGGAGTTGTTTAGCACAATGAACACCCTCACTTAGCCATAGGACTTTTACAATAAAAACATGGGCACAACCGCTAGTATCCAAACTAGAGTGTTGTAAGCGTATGATCGGGAAGTACCGATCCTTCGCATGATGCGGAAGAAATCTCCAATGATTTGTAACCTCCGAACAGCTGACCGGCTCTCACCGCATCATGACAGTCAGTTTTCGGCTTTCTCTACTGAGGTGCTCCTTTGGATAAACCAAGGCACAATCGCAGTAGTTCTCCCTTTACTACCTTAGCCGATATAGCGGAACGTAAGATAGCAAGCACAGGAGCTGGGCAACCCAACTATTGACCAAAGACATGATTCGGAGCCAATGCATATAATGCTAAATTCGGGGTGCCGAACTATACTTATAAAAAGTGTTCGGACTTTTGTTGCCGTAATGTGGGGTGCTATGAAGCCCCTGGCAAACATCAAATGTACCAAAGTGTATGGGTGCTACCTGATAGGGTTATCCACAAGGGAGCTGAGAGAAAAAAGAGAAAGAAAACAGAAAAGGTGCAAAGGTAAAAAGCCGGGGTCCTAAAGCTCCAGCTGCAAACTGTTCTCATTGTAATTTAATTAGTATGTCAAGGCGCATTGATACAGGTAGTGCGATAAGCAACATGCTATTTGATATGCCGAAATCAAGGGAGAGCTGCATGTGGGTCCTGAAAAACAGGTAGAGTTATTGTTAACAGAATCACCTAAAAAGTCTCCCATATGTTTGTGTTTCTCGCCATCTTGGTGTGTTTATCCTTCAAGAGGACCGATGACTAGACCACCAGATGGGGCCTGTGGGATTGAGACCTGAAAAGGAAACAAGTAAAAGTGAAAGTATGTGTGTATCCGATGTCGGTTGAGCTGTACTATGGACCACAAGCGAGCTATGCCTCCGTCGATGCCCATGGGATTTTGACTTCGTAGTTATGTACGCGTAGCACGAATGCCACCACTTGATCGGGAATGAGACGGAGGCCAGATTGCTAGTCGAGCTCCTGACGAGTCGAGCTCTCCTGCTGCAGAGTAGTTCAGATCATCTTAACGGTGTCCGTGGGCTCGACAGCCGAATTAAGGTTCTGCCTGAGAAGGCCGCTCTGTACTTCTACTGCTAAGGCAGCTGTGTGCTCTTCTTTACGGAGGGAGTGTTCCATATTTCCATTGACCGTTATGATGCCGCATGGACCGGGCATCTTGAGCTTGAGATAAGCATAGTGTGGTACTGCGTTGAATCGAGCAAACACAGTTCGTCCGAGCAGTGCGTGATAGCCGCTGTGGAAGGGGACGATATCGAAGATTACCTCCTCGCTTTGGAAGTTGTCCGGAGATCCGAAGAAAACCTCTAGTGTGATTGAGCCCATACAACGGGCCTCTACACCTGGTATGACTCCTTTGAAGGTAGTCCTGGTGGGCTTGATCCGTGATGGGTTAATGTCCATTTTTTGCGCTGTATCCTGATAGAGCAGATTGAGGCTGCTGCCTCCGTCCATAAGGACACGAGTCAGGTGGAACCCATCAATTATTGGGTCTAAGACCAGTGCGGCTGAGCCACCGTGACGGATATTGGTCAGATGATCCCAGTGATCAAAAGTGATCGGGCATGACGACCATGGATTAAATTTTGGGGCGACTGGCTCTATCGCGTAGACGTCCCTGAGCGCACGCTTGCACTCCCTCTTGTGTATGTGGGTAGCGTATATCATTTTCACCGTTTTGACCTGAGGGGAAACTTCTTCTGTCCCCCTGTGTTCGGTTGTCGGGGCTCTTCGTCATCGTCCTTGCTTTGCGATCCCTTTTCCCTGCTCTCGGTGTTTAATTTGTCGGCCTGTTTAAAAACCCAACAATCTCTATTTGTATGATTGGGTGGTTTGTCCGGGGTGCCATGAATCTGGCACGGACGATCAAGTATGCGGTCCAAGCTGGATGGGCCTGAATTGTTCTTTTGGAATGGCTTCTTCCACTGACCGGACTTAGAGCCACTGAAGCCGGCATTGACCATCGTATCCCCAGTGTTGTCACTATTGTTTCAATGCTTGTATATGTTGCGTCTAGACTTGTCTTTGTTATTTTTAACTTCAGGGGTGCCGGCGTCACTTGCATTGTTTTTGCTACAGGCCAACCAACTGTCCTCGCCCGCACAAAAGCGGTTCATGAGTGTCGTGAGGGCCGCCATGGATTTTGGCTTTTCTTGGCCAAGGTGGCAAGCAAGCCATTCGTCGCGGATGCTGTGTTTGAAGGCTGCTAGGGCTTCACCATCCGGACAATCGACGATTTTGTTCTTTTTAGTTAAGAACCTAGTCCATAATTTCCTGTCGGACTCTCCGGGCTGTTGAACTATATGGCTTAAGTCATCAGCGTCTGGAGGTTGAACATATGTACCTTGTAAGTTATTGAGGAAGGCCTCTTCCAAGTCCTCCTAGCTGCCAATAGAATTTTTAGGCAGACTGTTGAGCCAATGCCGAGCTGGCCCCATGAGTTTTAAAGGGAGGTATTTGATGGCGCGGAGGTCATCGCCTCGGGCCATATGAATGTGGAGAATGAAGTCTTCGATCCACACCGTGGGGTCCGTGGTTCCATCGTATGATTCTATATTCATGGGTTTGAACCCCTCTAGGAATTCATGATCCATGACCTCATCAGTGAAGCAATGAGGGTGTGCGGCGCCTCTCTATCGGGCCGTATCGTGACGTAGCTCTGATGGAGTCCGTCTGCGGTTTTCAGCCCGCGCATGACTAAGTTTGTCACGTCCGAATAGGTGGCCGTCATCGGGGTCGAGGCACGTCCTCGCGATCCGTAGATTGATATGGTATGTCCTGCTTTATTGTTTAGGTTTTGCCGAAGGTCATATGTATGGCCGTGGGTTAATTTACCTCTACCTATGCGATGAGACGGGGCGGGCTGGTGTTCGACGTGAGTTGCCGTTTTGTCCCGACCACGTGGTGGTCGGTCAGCCGCATTGTACGATGGTGGTATGTATTCCGGCGCCTCCTCGTCAAACTGAGGTAGCAATTTGCGCTTTGGGTAGCTTTTGGTTGGGCGCTTGAGGCCGTATTCTTCGGCTGCTAGGACATCGGTCCATTTATCATTGAGCAGATCTTGGTCAGCTTGAAGCTTGCTGCTTCTTTTTCAGGCTCCTTGCAGTGGCTAATAGCTGGCGTTTGAAGCGCTCCTGCTCAAGAGGTTCCTCAGGCACAATGAAATCATCGGTGCCGAGGCTCACCTCATCCTCGGAGAGTGGAAGATAACTTTCATCCTCTAAGTCTTTGTGTGTGGCCTGTTTACCAGGTCTAACCTGCCCATCTTCCCGTTCATCTTGTTCATTAGCTATTTCAACGGGGTCTTTGTTGTCTTCGGCACCTTCTGGAGTGTTATCTTCTCCTATGTCGGTGTTGCTGTCTTTATTGCGGCGTGACTTAGAGTCGCGCCGCTGACGCCAGCTCTTGGATTGTATTTCGGAAGGTTTATCCTCAGCTGGATCTTCCTTGTCATCGCCGCTGTTCTCCTTTGGTGCATCCATCATGTATACATCATACGAGGAAGTGGCCGTCCAGCGTCCGGTGAACGGCGGGTTTTGGGCCTCTTCTTCTCCGGCATCGTCCTCCATACCGTCGATGTCCTCGGAGTCGTAATCAAGTGTGTCGGTCAAATCCTCGACCGTGGCTATGAAGTGGGTGGCTGGTGGGAAGCAAAATTCTCCATCGTCAGCCCCTAGTTCGGACCGGATAGAGTTCGGATGTGAGTCCTTCGTCAAGGACAGGTTTTTTAATGAGTTTAGCATGTCGCCCAAAGGCGAGTGCTGGAAGATGTCTGCGGCGCTGAATTCGAAGATCGATAAACGATCAAGTTCAGCATCCACGGGCTCACATGGTTCGGAACTTCCGGCCAGAGATGAGCCGGAGTTCCGGTGGCACAGTTATCGCGTGAGATCAAGTCTATGTGCGGCTCCAACACCAGGGAATCTGTGGCCTCCGTAGTGGGGTTGAGCTTCCCGTCCTTGGATGGTGTAGTCTGCTCCGGATCTAAGGCCAGAGCGGTTACGGGAGCTGTCTCCTGGATGCAGTTTGATGACAGATTTAGGCTATGTCTCTCAGTGTGACCAGGAGTGGTAGTCGCGGTCTCGAATCCGGCGAAGATAAAGTCTCCACGGATGTCCACAACGTAGTTCAAGCTCCCAAATCTGACCTGATGGCCAGGGGCATAGTTTTCGATCTGCTCTAGATGGCCAAAATAATTGGCCCGCAGTGCGAAGCCGCCGAACACAAAAATTTGTCCGGGGAGGAAAGTTTCTCCTTGGACAGCGTTGTTATTGACGATTGAAGGGGTCATCAAACCTTTTGGCAACAGCATAGTGGAACTCTCAATGAAAGCACCAATGTCGGTGTCAAAACCGGCGGATCTCGGGTAGGGGGTCCCGAACTGTGCGTCTAAGGTCGATGGTAATAGGAGACAGGGGACACAATGTTTTACCCAGGTTCGGGCCCTCTCTATGGAGGTAATACCCTACGTCCTGCTTGATTGATCTTGATGAATATGAGTATTACAAGAGTTGATCTACGACGAGATTGTAATGGCTAAACCCTAGAGGCTTAGCTTGTGTGGCTATGGTAATCTCTCTATCCTCTGGATTAAGTCCTCCGGTTTATATAGACACCGGGAGGATCTAGGGTTACACAAGGTCGGTTACAAAGAAAGGAATCTACATATTTGGTCGCCAAGCTTGCCTTCCACGCCAAGGAGAGTCCCATCCGGACACGGGTGCAGTCTTCGGTCTTCGTATCTTCACAGCCCATCAATCCGACCCATGGCTAACAGGTCGGTGATACGTCTCCAACGTATCTATAATTTTTGATTACTCCATGCTATATTATCTACTGTTTTGGACATTATTGGGCTTTATTATCCACTTTGATATTACTTTTGGGACTAACCTATTACCCAGAGGTCCAGCCCAGAATTGCTATTTTTTGCCTGTTTTAGAGTTTCAAAGAGAACGAATATCAAACGGAGTCCAAACATAATGAAACCTTCGGGAACGTGATTTTCTCACCGAATACAACTCAGGAGACTTGGACCCTACATCAAGCCAACTAATAGGAGGCCACGAGGTAGGGGGCGCGCCTGCCCCCCCCCCCCCAGGCGCGCCCTCCACCCTCGTGGGCCTCCTGTTGCTCCACCGACGTACTTCTTCCTCCTATATATACCCACGTACCCCCAAACGATCAGATACGGAGCCAAAACCCTAATTCCACTGCCGTAACTTTCTGTATCCATGAGATCCCATCTTGGGGCCTATTCCGAAGCTCCGCCGGAGGGGGCATCGATCACGGAGGGCTTCTAAATCAACACCATAGCCTCTCCGATGAAGTGTGAGTAGTTCACTTCAGACCTATGGGTCCATAGTTAGTAGCTAGATGGCTTCTTCTCTCTTTTTGGATTTCAATACAATGTTCTCCCCCTCCCTTGTGGAAATCTATTCAATGTAATCTTCTTTTTGCGGTGTGTTTGTTGAGACCGATGAATTGTGGGTTTATGATCAAGTCTATCTATGAATAATATTTGAATCTTCTCTGAATTCTTTTATGTATGATTGGTTATCTTTGCAAGTCGCTTCGAATTATCAGTTTGGTTTGGCCTACTAGATTGATCTTTCTTGCAATGGGAGAATTGCTTAGCTTTGGGTTCAATCTTGCGGTGTCCTTTCCCGGTGACAGTAAGGGCAGCAAGGCATGTATTGTATTGTTGCCATCGAGGATAACAAGCTGCATCTGTTGCATGGAAGTCCCTAGTCACTCACATTGATATCTATTGATGGGCATCTCCATAGCCCGTTGATATGCCTAGTTGATGTGAGACTATCTTCTCCCTTTTTGTCTTCTCCACAACCACCACTCTATTCCACCTATAGTGTTATATCCTTGGCTCACGCTCATGTATTGCATGAAGATTGAAAAGGTTTGAGAATGTCAAAAGTATGAAACAATTGCTTGGCTTGTAATCAGGGTTGTGCATGATTTAAATACTTTGTGTGGTGAAGATAGAGCATAGCCAGACTATATGATTTTGTAGGGATAACTTTCTTTAGCCATGTTATTTTGAGAAGACATAATTGCTTTGTTAGTATGCTTGAAGTATTATCATTTTTATATCAATATGAACTTTTGTCTTGAATCTTTCGGATCTGAATATTCATACCACAATTAAGAAGAATTACATTAAAATTATGCCAAGTAGCACTCCGCATCAAAAAAATTGTTTTTATCATTTACCTACTCAAGGACGAGCAGGAATTAAGCTTGGGGATGCTTGATACGTCTCCAATGTATCTATAATTTTTTATTTCTCCATGCTATATCTACTGTTTTGGACATTATTGGGATTTATTATCCACTTTTATATTACTTTTGGGACTAACCTATTAACCGGAGGCCCAGCCCTGAATTGTTGTTTTTTTTGCCTGTTTTAGGGTTTCGAAGAAAAGGAATATCAAACGGAGTCCAAACGGAATGAAACCATCGGGAACGTGATTTTCTCACCGAATACAACTCAGGAGACATGGACCCTATGTCAAGCCAACTAACAGGAAGCCACGAGGTAGGGGGTGCGCCTGCCCCCGCCCAGGTGCGCCCCCCACGCTCGTGGGCCCCCTGTTGCTCCACCGGCGTACTTATTCCTCCTATATATACCCACGTACCCCCAAACGTCAGATACGGAGCCAAAACCCTAATTCCACCGCCGTAACTTTCTGTATCCACGAGATCCCATCTTGGGGCCTGTTCCAGAGCTCCGTCGAAGGGGGCATCGATCACGGAGGGCTTCTACATCAACACCATAGCCTCTCCGATGAAGTGCGAGTAGTTCACTTCGGACCTACGGGTCCATAGTTAGTAGCTAGATGGCGTCTTCTCTCTTTTTGGATTTCAATACAATGTTCTCCCCCTCTCTTGTGGAGATCTATTTGATGTAATCTTCTTTTTGCGGTGTGTTTGTTGAGGCCGATGAATTGTGGGTTTATGATCAAGTCTATCTATGAATATTATTTGAATCTTCTCTGAATTCTTTTATGTATGATTGGTTATCTTTGCAAGTCTCTTCAAATTATCAGTTTGGTTTGGCCTACTAGATTGATCTTTCTTGCAATGGGAGAAGTGCTTAGCTTCGGGTTCAATCTTGCAGTGTCCTTTCCCGGTGACAGTAAGGGCAGCAAGGAACGTATTGTATTGTTGCCATCGAGGATAACAAGATGGGGTTTTCTTCATATTTCATGAGTCTATCCCTCTACATCATGTCATCTTGCTTAAGGCGTTACTCTATTTTTAACTTAATACTCTAGATGCATGCTGGATAGCGGTCAATGAGTGGAGTAATAGTAGTAGATGCAGGCAGGAGTCGCTCTACTTGTCTCGGACGTGATGCCTATATACATGATCATACCTAGATATTCTCATAACTATGCTCAATTCTGTCAATTGCTCAACAGTAATTTGTTCATCCACCGTAGAATACGTATGCTCTCAAGAGAAGCCACTAGTGAAACCTATGGCCCCCGGGTCTATCTTTATCATATCAATCTCCTACTACTTAGTTATTTACTTTGCTATTTACTTTTTCTTTATTTTACTTTGCATCTTTATCATAAAAATACCAAGAATATTATCTTATCATATCTATCAGATCTCACTCTCGTAAGTGGCCCTATAGGGATTGACAACCCCTATTTGTGTTGCTTGTGAGGATTTATTTGTTTTGTGCAGGTACAAGGGACTCGCGCGTAGCCTCCTACTGGATTGGTACATTGGTTCTCAAAAACTGAGGGAAATACTTACGACTTTGCTGGATCATCCCTTCCTCTTCGGGGAAAACCAATGCAGTGCTAAAATAGGTAGCAAGAAGGATTTCTGGCGCTGTTGCCGGGGAGGTTCGCGCAAGTCAAGATTTGACTCCCGATACCAAGCCATTTCTGGTGCCGTTGCCGGGGAGGTTCGCGCAAGTAAAGATTTGACTCCCGACAATGAGCCATTTCTGGTGCCGTTGCCGGGGAGGTCTACGCAAAAGTCAACATACCAAGTACCCATCACATACCCTTATCTCCCGCATTACATTATTTACCATTTGCCTCTCATTTTCCTCTCCCCCCAATTCACCCTTGCCGTTTTATTCGCCCTCTCTCTCTATCCTCCCTCTCTATTTGCCTCTTTTTGTCCGCTTGCTTTTTGTTTGCTTGTGTGTTAGTTTGCTTGTTTGTCGCGATGGCTCAAGATAATACTAAATTGTGTGACTTCACCAATACCAACAACAACGATTTTATTAGCACTCCGATTGCTCCTCTTACCGATGCTGAATCTTGTGAAATTAATACTGCTTTGCTGAATCTTGTCATGAAATATCCGTTCTCCGGCCTTCCTAGTGAAGATGCCGCTACCCATCTAAATAGCTTCATTGATCTGTGTGACATGCAAGAGAAGTAAGATGCCTTTATAAAAGCATGTTCTTCTAGTTCCGATGAAAATAATGATGAAGATCTAAAAGTTATTGATGTGTCCCCTATTAGATCTTTGTTTTGCAATATGAATCTTGATAATGATTGGACTAAATATGATCCACCCTTACCTAGAAGGCGTTCCAAGAATTCTGAATCTTTTGATCTTGATGATAAATTTGATAAAAGTGGGATTGAAGAAATTAAAACTCTAGATGTTGCTAAACCCACTATTATGGATTTCAAGGAATTTAACTATGAAAATTGCTCTTTGATTGATTGTATTTCCTTGTTATAATCCGTGCTAAATTCTCCTCACGCTTATAGTCAAACTAAAGCGTTTACTAAACATATCGTTGATGCCTTGATGCAATCTTATGAAGAAAAACTTGAATTGGAAGTTTCTATCCCTAGAAAACTTTATGATGAGTGGGAACCAACTATTAAAATTAAAATTAAAGATCATGAATGATATGCTTTATGTGATTTGGGTGCTAGTGTTTCCATGATTCCAAAGACTTTGTGTGATTTGTTAGGTTTCCGTGATTTTGATGAGTGCTCTCTAAACTTGCACCTTGCGGATTCCACTATTAAGAAACCTATGGGAAGAATTAATGATGTTCTTATTGTTGCAAATAGGAATTATGTGCTCGTAGATTTTATTGTTCTTGACATAGATTGCAATCCTTCATGTCCTATTATTCTTGGTAGACCTTTCCTTAGAACGATTGGTGCAATTATTGATATGAAGGAAGGAAATATTAGATTCCAATTTCCATTAAGGAAAGGCATGGAACACTTTCCTAGAAAGAAAATTAAATTACCTTATGAATCTATTATGAGAGCCACTTATGGATTGCCTACCAAAGATGGAAATACCTAGATCTATTCTTGCTTGTTATGCCTAGCTAGGGGCGTTAAACGATAGCGCTTGTTGGGAGGCAACCCAATTTTATTTTTATTCCTTACTTTTTGCTCCTGTTTAGTAATAAATAAATTATCTATCGTCTGTTTTGGTTGTGTTTTTTGTGTTTAATTAGTGTTTGTGCCAAGTAGAACCGTTGGGAAGACTTGGGGAAAGTCTTGTTGAACTTGCTGTAAAAAAGAGAAACTTTAGCGCTCACGAGAACTGCTGTCATTTTCATTTGGAAAGTGATATTTAGTTAATTATTTTTTCAGATGATTAATAGATAAATTCATCACGTCCATCAATTTATTTTAGAATTTTTGGGGTTCCAGATCTTGCGCTAGCTACAGATTACTACAGACTGTTCTGTTTTTGACAGATTCTGTTTTTCGTGTGTTGTTTGCTTATTTTGATGAATCTATGCCTAGTAAATTAGTTTATAAACCATAGAGAAGTTGGAATAAAGTAGGTATAACACCCATATAAATAAATAATGAGTTCGTTACAGTACCTTGAAGTGGTCTTTTGTTTTCTTTCGCTAACGGAGCTCACGAGATTTTCTACTTTAAGTTTTGTGTTGTGAAGTTTTCAAGTTTTGGGTAAAGATTTGATGGATTATGGAACAAGGAGTGGCAAGAGCCTAAGCTTGGGGATGCCCCTGGCACCCCTAAGATAATCTAAGGACACCTAAAAGCCAAAGCTTGGGGATTCCCCGGAAGGCATCCCCTCTTTCGTCTACTTCTATCGGTAACTTTACTTGGAGCTATAATTTTATTTACCACATGATACGTGTTTTGCTTGGAGCGTCTTGTATGATTTGAGTCTTTGCTTATTAGTTTACCACAATCATCCTTGCTGTACACACCTTTTGATAGAGCCATACATGATTTGGAATTTGTTAGAATACTCTATGTGTTTCGCTTATATCTTTTCAGTTATATAATTTTGCTCTAGTGCTTCACTTATATCTTTTAGAGCACGGTGGTGGATTTGTTTTATAGAAATTATTGATCTCTCATGCTTCACTTAGATTATTTTGAGAGTCTTAATATCATGGTAATTTGCTTAAAACCCTAATATGCTTGGTATGCAAGATTAATAATAAAACTCTCTTATGAGTGTGTTGAATACTATGATAAGTTTGATACTTGATAATTGTTTTGAGATATGGAGATGGTGATATTAAAGTCATGGTAGTTGAGTAGTTGTGAATTTGAGAAATACTTGTGTTGAAGCTTGTGATTCCCGTGGCATGCACGTATGGTGAACCGTTATGTGATGAAGTCGGAGCATGATTTATTTATTGATTGTCTTCCTTATGAGTGGTGGTCGGGGACGAGCGATGGTCTTTTCCTACCAATATATCCCCCTAGGAGCATGCACGTAATACTTTGCTTTGATAACTTGTAGATTTTTGCAATAAGTATATGAGTTCTTTATGACTAATGTTGAGTCCATGGATTATACGCACTCTCACCCTTCCACCTTTGCTAGCCTCTCTAATACCGCACACCTTTCGCCGGTATCATACACCCACCATATACCTTCCTCAAAATAGCCACCATACCTACCTATTATGGCATTTCCATAGACATTCCGAGATATATTGCCATGCAACTTTCCACCGTTCCGTTTATGACACACTCCATCATTGTCATATTGCTTAGCATGATCATGTAGTTGACATAGTATTTGTGGCAAAGCCACCGTTCATAATTCGTTCATACATGTCACTCATGCATCATTGCATATCCCGGTACACCGCCGGAGGCATTCATATAGAGTCATATTTTTGTTCTAAGTATCGAGTTGTAATTATTGAGTTGTAAGAAAAATAAAAGTGTGATGATCATCATTATTAGAGCATTGTCCCAGTGAGGAAAGGATGGTGGAGACTATGATTCCCCCACAAGTCGAGATGAGACTCCAGACGAAAAAAAAGAGAAAGAGAAGAGGCCATAAAAAGAGAAAAGGCCCAAATAAAAATAAAAAATGAGAGAAAAAGAGAGAAGGGACAATGTTACTATCCTTTTACCACACTTGTCCTTCAAAGTAGCACCATGATCTTCATAGTAGAGAGTCTCTCATGTTATCACTTTCATATACTAGTGGGAATCTTTCATTATAGAACTTGGCTTGTATATTCCAATGATGGGCTTCCTCAAATTTCCCTAGGTCTTCATGAGCAAGCAAGTTGGATGCACACCCACTTAGTTTCTTTTTGAGATTTCATATACTTATAGCTCTAGTGCATCTGTTGCATGGCAGTCCCTACTCACTCACATTTATATCTATTGATGGGCATCTCCATAGCCCGTTGATATGCCTAGTTGATGTGAGACTATCTTCTCCCTTTTTGTCTTCTCCACAACCACCACTCTATTCCACCTATAGTGTTATATCCTTGGCTCACGCTCATGTATTGCGTGAAGATTGAAAAGGTTTGAGAATGTCAAAAGTATGAAACAATTGCTTGGCTTGTCATCAGGGTTGTGCATGATTTAAATACTTTGTGTGGTGAAGATAGAGCATAGCCAGACTATATGATTTTGTAGGGATAACTTTCTTTAGCCATGTTATTTTGAGAAGACATAATTGCTTTGTTAGTATGCTTGAAGTATTATCATTTTTATGTCAATATGAACTTTTGTCTTGAATCTTTCGGATCTGAATATTCATACCACAATTAAGAAGAATTACATTAAAATTATGCCAAGTAGCACTCCGCATCAAAAAATTTGTTTTTATCATTTACCTACTCGAGGACGAGCAGGAATTAAGCTTGGGGATGCTTGATACGTCTCCAACGTATCTATAATTTTTTATTGCTCCATGCTATATCTACTGTTTTGGACATTATTGGAATTTATTATCCACTTTTATATTACTTTTGGGACTAACCTATTAACCGGAGGCCCAGCCCTGAATTGTTGTTTTTTTGCCTGTTTTAGGATTTCGAAGAAAAGGAATATCAAACGGAGTCCAAACGGAATGAAACCATCGGGAACGTGATTTTCTCACCGAATACAACTCAGGAGACATGGACCCTACGTCAAGCCAACTAACAGGAAACCACGAGGTAGGGGGCGCGCCTGCCCCCCCCCCAGGTGCGCCCCCCACGCTCGTGGGCCCCCTGTTGCTCCACCGATGTACTTATTCCTCCTATATATACCCACGTACCCCCAAACGTCAGATACGGAGCCAAAACCCTAATTCCACCGCCGTAACTTTCTGTATCCACGAGATCCCATCTTGGGGCCTGTTCCAGAGCTCCGTCGGAGGGGGCATCAATCACGGAGGGCTTCTACATCAACACCATAGCCTCTCCGATGAAGTGCGAGTAGTTCACTTCGGACCTACGGGTCCATAGTTAGTAGCTAGATGGCGTCTTCTCTCTTTTTGGATTTCAATACAATGTTCTCCCCCTCTCTTGTGGAGATCTATTTGATGTAATCTTCTTTTTGCGGTGTGTTTGTTGAGACTGATGAATTGTGGGTTTATGATCAAGTCTATCTATGAATATTATTTGAATCTTCTCTGAATTCTTTTATGTATGATTGGTTATCTTTGCAAGTCTCTTCAAATTATCAGTTTGGTTTGGCCTACTAGATTGATCTTTCTTGCAATGGGAGAAGTGCTTAGCTTTGGGTTCAATCTTGCAGTGTCCTTTCCCGGTGACAGTAAGGGCAGCAAGGAACGTATTGTATTGTTGCCATCGAGGATAACAAGATGGGGTTTTCTTCATATTGCATGAGTCTATCCCTCTACATCATGTCATCTTGCTTAAGGCGTTACTCTATTTTTAACTTAATACTCTAGATGCATGCTGGATAGCGGTCAATGAGTGGAGTAATAGTAGTAGATGCAGGCAGGAGTCGGTCTACTTGTCTCGGACGTGATGCCTATATACATGATCATACCTAGATATTCTCATAACTATGCTCAATTCTGTCAATTGCTCAACAGTAATTTGTTCACCCACCGTAGAATACTTATGCTCTCAAGAGAAGCCACTAGTGAAACCTATGGCCCCCGGGTCTATCTTTATCATATCAATCTCCTACTACTTAGTTATTTACTTTGCTATTTACTTTGTCTTTATTTTACTTTGCATCTTTATCATAAAAATACCAAAAATATTATCTTATCATATCTATCAGATCTCACTCTCGTCAGTGGCCCTATAGGGATTGACAACCCCTATTTGCGTTGGTTGCGAGGATTTATTTGTTTTGTGTAGGTACGAGGGACTTGCGCGTAGCCTCCTACTGGATTGATACCTTGGTTCTCAAAAACTGAGGGAAATACTTATGCTACTTTGCTGCATCATCCCTTCCTCTTCGGGGAAAACCAACGCAGTGCTAAAAGAGGTAGCAGTCAGACGCCCAAGGACCCCTTAGTCCAGGACTCCCTCAGTGACCCTGCATGAACATGTCTCATGCTTATTCTTGAAGTGAGGCGTTCATCTAAGAAACGGTGAGCACCTGTTTGCTAGTGGCTACAGGTACATGGAGGTGGACGAGAGCAACGACGCACACCTTTTCTACTACTTCATCCAATCGGAGAAGGACCCCGCGAGAGACCCGCTGGTGCTGTGGCTGCAGGGTGGGCCCGACTGCTTCGGCCTCTCTGGCATGGTCTTCGAGATGGGTAACTAATTGCCCAGCTACCATACTAGCTAGCTTTGCTTCACACAAGTCACTAAAGCTACGAATTTGGTCTCCAATATATTACTCCTTCCATCTTATAGTATAAGAGCGTTGTTGACACTACACTAATATAAAAAACACTCTTATTTAGAAAACAAGTTAAGACATATTTCATATCACATCACATCGCTCAATTATCTTACATATGCAGCACTTTCATGCATAGTAAAAGAGCCAATAAGAACGCTTTCGTCTTCCAGCCTCTCATCCTTTTTTCAATCACATGGCAGATTCGATTGTGTCCAAATCAAAGCTTTGTATCTATGTTCATTCAACTTTCCGAGCCTAATTGGATGGTTGCATTTTCATAGGTTATATAGGTTTTGCAATTGTGTCCAAATCAAACTTCCGATGTTATTTCTACAAAAATCCTACACCTATGAATAACCTACATAAGATTTACAAAATGTACCATGAATTCTCTGCTCTCCAGTCAATTTAATGGTGGGTGTGCAAGCCGCAAGGGGAGGGCAGTCGCTAATCCTGTCTCAAGTAATTTCATTTGCAACACATAAGATTTATTGCCTAGAAACTCTATGTAGGTCCAGCATTGCTTTTTTATGATTGAGAACACGGTAGCACTAGACTTAAAAACCATCTTTTTTTACCATCACTAGACTTGAGGTTTAAAAGTGGGTCTGGGAATGAGAGCACAAAATAGTCCATTTCAAAAAAAGGAAAAAAACTCAAAATAGTCCTGTACTCGGCACTCCTGCCTCGACCTCTATTCGAACCAAACCCTCTTACCACCTCTGTTCGAACCGGACTCCCTCCCCAGTCTGGCAGTTCCCCTTCGTATCTCGTCCCTCTTCCGGCCCTAGCGCCGCCACGGCCACGTTGAACCAGCGGAAGCAATCGCAGGACCCTGGCCAGCTGTGGAAGTCGTTGATGTAGAAGATACCCTGGGAGAGCGATAGGGACTCCCCGTCCATTCGTCGCGCCGCCGCGCCGAGGAAAGCTCCCAGCTTGTCTATATCGATGACGGCGTCGAGTCGCAATGAGCTCTGTGAGCGATTACCCCCATTGGGCCACACCCGAGTGGGTGCCGCTGAGAATGCCGGAGGCAATGGCGGAGGCTTTGCCGACTGCTTCTGAGTTCTGACACAATCTCTCCAGTTCCGAGAGGCCTTCCTCTGTGATCCTTCAACAGGTTCCGTCACATCCTTCGAAAGAAGAAGGAAAGTTGCAGTGATATTCAATCGATCCCAACTACTCCCTTTGTAAAGTAATATAAAAGCGTTTAGATCACTACTTTTAGTGATCTAAACACTCTTATATTAATTTATAGAGGGAGTGCATATTTGTCTGACTTTCCCAAAAGTAGAAAAAAAGCATATACTCCCTCCGTCTTGTCCCTCAAATGGATGTATCTAGCAAAAAGTTGGTGCTAGATACATCCTTCAGGCACAAGCTTAGGACAAGCTTTTTCGGACGAAGGGAGTATGTGTTATAGTTTTCTGACGCGATACATGCCCACAGTCACTCCTGTGAATGATCAGATGTCTAAGTATGCTATACTAGTGTCAAAAAACGTCTTACATTATGGGACGGAGAAAGTACTTTGTAAGACAATGCGCTAATAATGAATTAAATGTTCATACGCGTACATGGCCTTCTAGTTTGACGTCCAAGGGTACAGAGGTGGACTCCCCGCCTTGCTCTACCGACCGGGGACATGGACCAAGGTATGGCGCCAATGTTTCTCTTTTTTGTAATCATAACATTTGAAGAAGAATATGCCTAAATATTCTGCCTCCTATTCTTCTTTAAATTCGAACCTCATTGGGCCAAATTGTAGCCCTGCCGAGATATCATCTGCTCAGTTTGGGCCTCACATCGGCCCACATCACCGCCCAACTCTGTCACCTCCCTAGCCTCACTACTCAAACAAACTCGGGTCACGCTCAAAAAATGGGCTCGCCCGCGCATTCCCGCCCCCCTTCGTGAATCTCGCTGCAAAATTTCCATCTCTGCCCTCGATCACGTAGAAGAATCCAGGCCTCTCTCCCACCAGAACAACTCACTCGTAAGATCATCGTTTCTCTCCTAAAAAGCACCATTCTGGAAAAAAATGCCTTACTGGAAATGGCGTGCCGAAGTGTCCCGAGCAATACACGGAGGTGAAAACTCCAAGTTCTTCCACATGTCTGCCTCACAACGGCTTCGTAAAAACAAAATCTTCTCCCTCACACGAGATGGCTCGGTTTTTACCTTGCATCAGCATAAAGCTGACATCCTGCAAGAGTTTTTTGTCATGCTCATCGGCTCTACTGTCACCACGCCTTGGCCTTTTGATCTCACGTCGATCTATCCTCACCCCGTACCTGGCCTTCATGCCCTTGACGCGCAATTCACCAAAGATGAGATCAAATTGGCCTTTTTCCAAATGAACCCACAAGCAAGCCCTGGCTCCGATGGTTTTTGCCCCTCCTTCTATAAATCCTTCTGGCCCTCTATCAAACATGAAATCCTCTCCTTTTTCGCACAATTTCACCAAGGTGTGGCAGAACGGAGCGCCTAAATTGTGCCCACATTGCTCTCCTTCCAAAATCTTCCTCCACAACATCACATGACGCCTTCAGACCAATATTTTTGCAAAACTGCCCAGTCAAAGTTGTTGCCAAGGTCCTAACTTTGCGCCTCAAACCTTTCATCCCTCATCTCGTCCATGGTAATCAGACCGGTTTCATTATCGGAAGGAACATTGCTGAAAACTATGTCTTTGCAGCAGATCTTATCAGCACTTGTCACTCTCGCAAATGCCCAACCATGATATTCAAACTTGACTTCGGGAAGGCCTTTGATTCAGTTGCTTGGAACGCCCTAGACAAAATTATGGCTGTCCGTGGTTTCTCCCAAACTTTTCATAGTTGGATTCAAAATATTCTCCATACTGGCAAGACTTCCATCCTCCTAAACGGCCTTCCAGGTTGCTGGATTCCATGTAAGAATGGCCTGCGCCAGGGAGACCCGGCCTTTGAAGGAAATATGCCCTAGAGGCAATAATAAAGTTATTATTTATTTCCCTATATCATGATAAATGTTTATTATTCATGCTAGAATTGTATTAACCGGAAACATAATACATGTGTGAATACATAGACAAACAAAGTGTCACTAGTATGCCTCTACTTGACTAGCTCGTTAATCAAAGATGGTTATGTTTCCTAACCATAAACAATGAGTTGTTATTTGATTAACGGGATCACATCATTAAGTGAATGATCTGATTGACATGACCCATTCCATTAGCTTAGCACCCGATCGTTTAGTATGTTGCTATTGCTTTCTTCATGACTTATACATGTTCCTATGACTATGAGATTATGCAACTCCCGTTTGCCAGAGGAACACTTTGTGTGCTACCAAACGTCACAATGTAACTGGGTGATTATAAAGGAGCTCTACAGGTGTCTCCAAAGGTACATGTTGGGTTGGCATATTTCGAGATTAGGATTTGTCACTCCGATTGTCGGAGAGGTATCTCTGGGCCCTCTCGGTAATGCACATCACTTAAGCCTTGCAAGCATTGCAACTAATGAGTTAGTTGCGGGATGATGTATTACAGAACGAGTAAAGAGACTTGCCGGTAACGAGATTGAACTAGGTATTGGAATACCGATGATCGAATCTCGGGCAAGTAACATACCGATGACAAAGGGAACAACGTATGTTGTTATGCGGTCTGACCGATAAAGATCTTCGTAGAATATGTAGGAGCCAATATGGGCATCCAGGTCCCGCTATTGGTTATTGACCGGAGACGTGTCTCGGTCATGTCTACATTGTTCTTGAACCCGTAGGGTCGGCACGCTTAAGGTTTCGATGACAGTTATATTATGAGTTTTGATGTACCGAAGGAGTTCGGAGTCCCGGATGAGATTGGGGACATGACGAGGAGTCTCGAAATGGTCGAGACGTAAAGATCAATATATTGGACGACTATATTCGGACATCGGAAAGGTTCCGAGTGATTCGGGTATTTTTCGGAGTACCGGGTAGTTACGGGAGAAGCAATGGGCCTTGATGGGCTTTAGTGGGAAGAGAAAAAAGGGCCAAGGGGCTGCTGCGCCCCCCTCCCCTCTAGTCCGAATTGGACTAGGGAAAAGGGGGCCGGCCACCTCACCTTCTCCTCCACTTCCTTCTCCCTTCCTCCCCTCTTGGTGGACTCCTACTAGGACTTGGAGTCCTAGTAGGACTCCACATCATGGCCGCACCAATTGCCTTGGTCGGCCTCCTCCTCCTCCATCCTTTATATACTGAGGCAAGGGGCACCCCATAGACACAAGTTGATCTTCGTGATCGTTCCTTAGCCGTGTGCGGTGCCCCCCTCCACCATATTCCACCTCGGTCATATTGTAGCGGTGCTTAGGCGAAGCTCTGCGACGATAGAACATCAAGATCGTCACCACGCCGTCGTGCTGACGGAACTCCTCCCCGACGCTTTGCTGGATCGGAGCCCGGGGATCGTCATCGAGCTGAACGTGTGCCAAGAACTCGGAGGTGCCGGAGTAACGGTGCTTGGATCGGTCGGATCGTGAAGACGTACGACTACATCAACCGCGTTGTCACAACGCTTCCGCTGTCGGTCTACAAGGGTACGTAGATCACACTCTCCCCTCTCGTTGCTATGCATCACCATGATCTTGCGTGTGCGTAGGAATTTTTTTGAAATTACTACGAAACCCAACAGCCTTCCCTACCTCTTCTTAATTGTCGTCAATCTGCTCCAGCAACTTATCCTCTAGAACTCCGATCCCGATCTCCACCACCCCATCTTTACCCACCTGCCCCTACCATTCTCCAATACGCCGATGATACGTTGATCATCGCAGCCGCCTCCCCCGCCGTCGTTGTCACACTAAAAAAATCCTTCAGAATTTTGCTCAGGCTACTAGCCTCACCATAAATTTCTCCAAAACCACCCTAGCAACCCTGCACACAAATGAAAACCTAGCTGCCACCACTACACTCGCCATGGACTGCACGCGTGCTCCCCTTCCTCAAACCTATCTTGGACTCCCCTTGCCCCGACCAAGCCTCCCTCCAATGCCTTCGCCCCATTGATTGAACGATCCCGAAAACTTCTAACTGGTTGGCGTGCCAAGCTCCTAGACAGAGACGATCGACTCATCCTCATCTCGGCCGTCCTTGACTCCCTCCTTACATACTTTATGTTTGTCTTTTGCATCGCCCCAAAAACCCTAAAAATCATTGATTCCCTGAGAAGATCCTTTTTCTGGGCTGGTGAGGATGCCTGCTCCGGCGCAAAATGCCTGATTGCGTGGAAAAACGTTTGTACACCAAAAAAATTTGGTGGTTTAGGGCTGAAAAATCTACAGGTTCAAAAAATTATCTCCTAATGAAGTTTGCTGTCAAAGCACTCTCATCCATAGAATCACCCTGGCTAGACTGGCTAGACCTACAACACCCCAATGCCCTAGTCTCCTCGGGCCCCCAAACCTCTTTTCTATGCCGCACGATTTCTCAACAAATCCCAACCTTATAGTCAATTTCCTTTGTCTTAACAAACAGTGGAACACACACTTACTTCTGGTTAGACACCTGGCTCACCCCAAAACCCCTAGCTACCACCTACCCACACCTCTTCTCACAATCAACACTACAGCTGGAAAAAGTGGCTAACATCTTGCGTTTCGGTATCGAAACAAACCTCCGTAATCGTCTCTCTCTCACTGAAGAAATAGAGTTGGTCTCGCTTTTGGCTGTTTTGCAGGACTTCGTGCCTTCGTCAGAGGAAGATCAACGGTTCCTCCTTCAGGGTCATGACTTCTCCACCAAGCAGGCTTACGGCTCCATTATGGCAAGGCCAGAAATGGACCTCATTGCTCCCGTCATCTGGAACACCAAGGCTCCTCACAAGACAAAGATCTTCGCTTGGATTCTCTTCAAAGATCGCCTAAGCACCGCCGTGAATCTTGCCCACAAGAATATAATCTCCTCGGACTTATGCACACGATATGCTATGCTATCGGAAGACTCCATTCACCTCTTCATCACATGCCCCCTCGCCAATAGAATTTGGCATCGAGTTGGTGTTCTGCCACAGGATGATGACCTTAATGAACTATGGGACGTCCCACTACCTCAACACCTGCCCAAGAAAGCATGACCCTTCGTCCTTCTCGCGCTACTCTCCAGCATTTGGGCCGCGCGAAATGACATGCTCTTTAGGAATTTTGATCAATGTTCTGTAATAACAATTAGAAACCTAGTATCAGACTTGGATCTCTGGTCACACCATTTTGTTGATCCGGGTGACAAGGAGGATGTCTTCTCGTGGCGTACCTATCTCTCTGCACGATGCAACGTGCCTCTGTAATCTGGATCTGCTGTTTCTATAGCCGTTTTGAGCAATATATTCAGGTGGGGGAGCTCCCCCCCGGTGATTCTCAAAACAAATGTTGTACATGATTTTCCAGGTGAGCAATGTAATCTTTATTGATAGCCCTACTGGGTCTGGGTTCTCGTACGCCACATCGGAGGAAGGGTTCATATCTAGTGATACCATGGCGGTTAAAAGGCTAGTCGTCTTTCTCGAAAAGGTCAGGACCCTTCCAGTTTCCCATGGTACATATGATTTGTGAAAAAACTACTCGGGAGGTGTTTTGTTAGGTATCATACCCAACTACACTTGTAACTCATAAGTTCTCTATAGATTTGTTAACGAAAACCCAATTCATTGACACTTCATACTTTATTTAAACTATGCTTAATGGGCTCTGTCAAAAAGAAAATTGTGCTTAATGTGCCGAATACCTTCAACTATTTTTTTGGAAATGGAGGCGTACCCCCGACCTCTGCATCATGGCGATGCATGCAGCCATCTTATTAAAAAGCCTCAAAGGACCACAAAATCATGACCATATTACATCTCGCAAACGGAGCAAAACAAATAAAAAGAAAGTAAGCGCTCCAAAATACAACCGATAAGGCAAAAAGAAGGATAAGCTCCCTAGACTCCTATCATGTTATGCGACCGCCATCCGAACCGGTTGAATATAGCCCGTGCTACCATCTCCCACTGGTTGCACCTAGTAACCAAAGACTCCCTGGAGTCCATAGGAGTGAGTAAGGACCATGTACGGATCCATGCGGTAGCTCTGAAAATAACCTGCAAGAAAGTTAAATTGTGTTGTTTGTTAAAAATCAAATCATTTCGACAATTCCATATAGCCCATAAAAGCGCACATATTCCAATCCGAATACGAGCTGCAGTAGTATATTCAAGCCCAGTTAACCATGTTCCAAACAACGATTCAATATCAACTGGAGGCTTAATGTTGAAAGCTATATGGATGGTTCTCCAAAGCAATTTGGCAAGTGGGCATTCAAGAAATAAGTGCTGTATTGTTTCGTCATGATCACAAAAACAACACCGTGAACTACCTACCCATCGCCTTTTGATCAAATTGTCCTTGCCACTACTAGGGAAAAGCCTAGCAGCAACGCAGGTTTTAGGCCTATCAGTAGCGCGGGATGATGCGCTACTGATAAGGCACTACAGCTAACGTGTAGCAGTGGCGCCTGTCGTCCCACGCTACTGCTATACATGGATAGCAGCAGCGCGCTTTGGTGAAGAGCGCTGCTGATATTATATGCAGCGCTTTTTACAGGGAAGCGCTACTGGTAAGGCGACGCTACTGCTAACTTTGTTCCCCTCGCTACTACTAGTTTTATTAGTTTTTTTCCTGCATATTTGTTTTGTATTTGAATAGGCTTTATACAATAATCTTTAGCATATCATACACATACAAATGTAATCATAGCATATACATACAACTAGTCTCATCAAATCATGTCATCATCATAATCATCATCCAACACAAAGTGGTCTCTCGTTATCATCTCGAAAATAGCGATACAAATCTCGATTACTTGCAACTACATTGTCATCCATCTAAACAATGATATACGCGAGAAGAGCCATCACTTTTAGTGAGAGCGGAACTATGCAGTACATGAGTTCGTATCCCTCTCTCGCATTAGCGTGAACCTAAACTAACTACTGCCCATTGCTCGGAAACCAGAAACCGGTACACCTGGGCCTGACACTCCGGCCACTCGTCGTATATATACTCCCAGCGTAGCACTTCTTCGCCATCGATGATCTATGCACCTGCGTCGTCACATTAGTCGATGATATGCAACATATATAGTTGAGCAACAGAAAGAGACAGACATGGCAAAAATAGAAGCAACATATCATAAGCATAAATAACAAAGTTGATCGTACCCAAAATGCCCTAACTAGAGTGATCGTCGCTAGTCGAGGAGGACGGTTTAATTACATCACAAATAAAGTTTTGTCATCCATAACTCAAAGTTTCGTCATACAGAAAGTATGGACTAAACGGACACATTGTCATATATCGACAATCACTCCAACATGTCGTCAATCCATCCAAGTCAAGGAGATAGTCCCCGAGCCTAGCGAAAGGCTTCAGGTCGAGACGCTGAGAGGCTACCCGTGTTCGGACATCTTCCCGCGACATTTGTCCTTCTTCGTAGAACATCCCTATTTTTCTGACGACCTCCTTCATGATGATTTGGGTAAGTTCGCGCTGGATGTGATAGAAATCAACTCGAAGTCGACGATCCTCGATATCTCCCATGTTCTTTGCCCATTGCAGAATATGAGCATCGCCGGATGTAGGTGACATGCGAAGGTTCTGGTGATCCAGTCTGTACTCCAGCATGTGGTGTAGGACAAAGAATCCATCATTAAGAGAATCACTCGGTTGCTGGATGCAGCAGAAGTCAGTCTTATGGCCGAAGGCGAGCCTGCCGCCCCTTCTCTTCTTGTCCTGGACCTCTCCACCCCGTGCTTCGTAGTAAAACATAGCACTGTCGAGAACATCCTTGATGTGGGTGTAATCCTTTTTGTTAATGTTCTTCGACGAGTCCAAGTAAAGAGCGTGAGAGTATCGGGGGTAGAGGATGATGAGGACGGCGCGCCTGCCGCTACGCAAAATAAGTACACCTCAAATTAATTAGCCTCCACCGTGCAAATGAATGATTGAAATCGAAGGAAGGATATCCGCGCGGATGACTTACAGGGGATGATAAGGCACGAGAATCGCCTCCTTGTCCTTATTGGCGAGCATGAAATTGACTATGTATTCCCTTGCGTATTCATGGTGCTTTGCGCAGACTCCCAAGAAGTCCTTGTGCATGAAGTACGGGTCAGCGACACAGATATGAGGTATCTGCTCAACCCCGATGATGTAGTTCATGTGCAAGGCATATAGGCGGACAAACGTAAAATCCAGCTTCTTCACATGAAACATGTTGAATATGTAAACGAATCAAAGGAAGAACTTATCCGCGGGGAAGAAGTCGACGTACGACAATTGCGCGGAACGTTAACCACGTAGAGTGGGTATCCTGGATCTTTCGAGGCGATGAGGCATTTCTCTATCCACAGCACATCGTCATGAAGTCTCCTTAGATCACCGAAACTGGTCCCTAGCGCTGCTGCAGGTAGGATTGGTTGACTGGGCATATGCAATTTATCCGCACCGGGAATATCTACACGATCTTGAACCCGAGGCTGCTGAGGCGGCTGGATCATAGAATCGTCTTTCTTGCCTTTCCTCGGTCTCTTCCTAGGCTTCTTTGCTGGAAGGTCGTCTATAATACGTTGAGCCTCCGGAGGCGGCAATTCAGGCACCGACTCATGACGCTCAAACCCTGAGTAGGCGCCAGTAGAGACATACTGTTGAGTGCCATCGTCATCCTCATCCTCATCCATGGCGATGTCATCAACGACTAATGGAGCCTCTTCCTTACCCCGTCTGCTATCACCCAACCCGACACCCGACGCTAATTGGGTAGGTGGGGTGTTGATGTTCATACCTTGCTGAGGCTGCGTGCTCATGGGTGTGTTCCCGGCCGCCTCCAGACGAAGCAGACTCTTTGGCCACAACAGGACCCACCCATTGCAACAATCACCAAGCCGCCATGGGGTCTTGTCGTCATCCCCCTAGTACCAGAGGAGGCAAATTCTCGTGGCCCGGTTTGACACTGGCCATGGAAACCTTGAAGACGTTCGGGGGGATCGGCCGGCTATGGAACAATGGCTCCTTCGACTTCATTATCGTCGCCTTGCCCACGTCCTTCTTCTAGTTGTCGATGGTGTACAATATGGTGCACGGGGTTTCGTCGGCCTGTAAAGAAAAGTCTGCGACATGAGACATCCGAAAGGCAACGAAAACGGGAGATTATACATTTACTGAAGGGGGCCGGTGTGACAGATACCGTGAGGGCATCGAGCTCAGCCAAAGACGAAGCACCGCCGAGCATGTCCGGTGCGGGAGCAGGTGCAGGAGCAGGTGCAGCTGCAGGTGCTGGTGCAACGCTAGTCGAGCTGCTCCCCAAGAAGTCAGCAAGGGGAAAGTGCGCTGCATTTTTTTCTGGATTTTGTCTGGTCCAATTGAAAATGGTCGGAACCAAGGAAGTAGACATATCTACAACCATCTGTTTTGCGGTAGCTACCACTGTTGCGACTGTTTGAGTTGATTTCTTCTCAACCGCAATCTCAACCTTCTTGTCGATGTTTTCTTTGGTTAACCTCTGTCTTTCCTTTCTCTCCTCCGTGGTCTCACTGTAGTACTTCTTCCACGTGGCGCCGTCTCCGACACCGTGCACGCGTCCATACGACGGTCGAGTATCCACCGGGAGTCGTTTCAATATGTTCAACGCCCGGTTAAATGGAGTGTCCCACTTGGGCCTCGCGAATGCCGCAGACGGCGAGTCGCTTTCGGCCGCAATCCTGTGCTGCTCTCTCTGCAAAAGGAACAATAATTGTTTACAAATTTGCATGACTAACGTGTAGTCGAATTGACCAGAAACTAAAATTACCAGAAGTCTCATGAACTCCGTCGTGAGCGCGTTCGTCTCGAAAACCTTCTTAACTGGGTCCCAATGGTGTCGGGCCCTGAGGACGTCACGCTCCTGCGGGACGGTGAACTCCGCCAAGGGGTCTGGGATGCCCAGACTCGCGGCTTTCGCGTCCTGCTTGGCCCATATGGACCTCTTCCCGCCGTAACCACGGCTTCCGAGGTGGTGGCACCCAATGTTCCTCTGTTGAAGCCCCTTCATGTACTTCGACTTTTTTGGCATCTTCGGCCTCGCAAGCCGCCTTGAATATTTCCAATTGCTCTGTCGTGATTGTCGGATTATCCTTTACAATCTCGGAGTAGGGTTCCTTTTTGTCGATCTTTGCTTCCACCCTTGTTTTCTAGGCGGCCAACGCGTCGCTAAACTTGGACATGGCGTGTTTGTTTATCTTTTTCATTGTCGGGTCCTTATCTAGATCTTTATAATCCTTTTCATTCCGTCCCGGGAACAAGAATATCTGGTGCAGCTTCTTTAGGAGGGAGGGCCTCATATTATCTATCTTCTGTAGTTTCTCATCGTTGATGGTGGCGGTTGTCCGTACGATGCAGCCTATTTGATTGTCGTAGCATGCGCGCGCTTCCTCGGGCGCGGTTGGCTCAAAATTGTTGTCGTCCACCGACATGACCACCAGTCTAGTAGTCTTGAGTTTGTTAGGAAGCTGTTGCCTCTTTGCTTTCAGTTCTACACCGGCTCCGCTCCCCGAGGCAGCGTCGGCCTCAGTCTTAGCGCCGGTCTCGATGTCGGTCTGAGTCTCAGCGCCGGTTTAAGTCTCAGCGCCGGTTTGAGTCTCAGCGCCAGTCTCAGTCTCAGCACCGGTCTGCGTGTCGGTCTCAGTCCCCGATGCGACCGGTGGGCCCAGCAACAACATCGGTTGATCGTCGGCAAGGCTCAAAAATTCGTCTGCCGCCAGGTAGACATCGTCGCAATAATCAGAACCCTGTCCTTCATCGTTGCTAGCCATGTTTCATACGATTAGATCTAGTCAATTAATTCTAGGCCTAATAAAATGAATAATGACATAAAAAAGGCCTATGTTTTGCAGGAACGTTGACTCCTTCCCGGTGCGGCAAATCCCGGGCACTCGATATGTCCTAGTTTGTAGCACAAGTCATGCCGAAATTCACGAAAAATTTCGGCATGACCTTTGCTAAAAAGTGGACAAATCGAGAACCTGAAATTTGCCGGAACGGAAATGAATCAACATTCTGGAAAAACATAGGCCACTCAGCTTCATTCCCTGGAAACAACAAAAGCCACTTGGGCACAATCAAAACATGGGCAAACACAATTGAGGAATTTGCATATATCCTGACCACTTCAAATTTGCATGTCCTAGCGTTTGACACTTCAAGAAAATCTACATAAATCTCATGCTTTCTCAAACTCAATTCAAAAACCAAATATAGATTATATTTAGTTAACTACTGAACTAAACTTTACTCTAAACTAAACCCTACTGCCCTAATTAACATCTAGTTAAACAAACTCAATTCAAAAACTAAACCCTACTGAACTAATTAACATCTACATTATCTACTACTTAACATCGTCTATTATTACCCTAACTAAAAAACATCAACATTATCTACTACTTAACATTAACATCTATTAACTAAAAAGGATGGGTGGGGGGGCTTACAGAGAGGGGAGAGACGGTGGCGGGGAGGTGCTCGGCGACGGAGGTAGGGGCGGCGAGGGCGGGCTCAGGATCGGGACGCGGCGGTCCTGGCGGGCTCAGGGGCGGTGAGGTCGAGGGCGGCGGCGGTGAGGTCGAGGGAGGCGACAGTGAGGTCAAGGGCGGCCGAGAGGCGGCGGCGGTGAGGCTCGGTGGCCTCGGGCGGCGGCCGTGAGGATGAGCGCGGCGTCGACGCCGGCAGGAGATGGCGGCGAAGTGGGGGCGACGGCGAAGTGGGGGAGATGGCGGCAAAGTGGGGCAAGGGATCGATTTGGGGGAGAAGTGATGGCCGGGGGGAAACCGTTTTTGGTTAAGTCAAAAGTAACGGTAGCATGTTACAGGAAACGCGTTATAGCTAAGTTAGCTATAGCGCGTTTCAGAGAACACGCTACTGCTACGTGTTCATCATTTTTTTCCCTTTTTTATTTATTTTTCTCTACATTTTATATTTTTCCTTTCTCCTTTTTCTATTTCTTTCATTTTCATTTACTTCTCTATTCGTTTTTCATTTTATTTTATTTTCGTTAGTAGTAGCGATTTACGCATAAACGCGCTGCTATAAGTTTATTAGCTGTAGCGTGGTTTTTGGAAGATCGCTACTACTATGTGTAGCCCATCGGCTAAGTGATTGGAATTTTAGTAGTAGCGAGTTTTCGGTGAGACGCGCTACTGATATATGTCCATCTGCAGCGCGCTTATTTTGCACGTGATACTGCTGTCTAGCAGTAGCGTGCTCTTTTAACAAGCGCTACTGCTAAAGTTCTGTGTATAACGTTTTTCCTAGTAGTGTTGGTGAGGATGACTTGCTTACGGACAAATCACATAAAAATTTTAATACGCAAAGGGACCTTAATCTTCCAAATATGCAACGATCTTGAGATTGGGCCGTAATGATTAACAGATGAGATGTTTAATTATTCTCGGGAGCTACTGCCGTATTAAAGGTACCTTTATGAGTAAAATATGTTAGCTTCAAGCGTTGATCTCGGAGGATAACTTAGTCATGGGAGTTTTGTAAATTTATAGCCATTGTGAACAAATTCATGCGACTGCATATTTCTCCTCCCTGTTATTGATTCTGCCCAAATTGAATCACAAGGTTTACCTCTAAGCTTCATCTGTAACATGGGAATCAAACTGTTAATGTCAAATTCCTTCTAAGTTTTTGTTAAATTTCTGTCTTGCAAACAAGTTATTAATTAATTGTGTGGCATGGTTCATTATTATTCTACTCATTCAAACAAAGATAAAATGAGCTTAACGTAATACTTCATTCAGCTGGGCCCCACCCCATGATCTAACCAAAACTAATTAGAGTGGAATTTTTATTTGTGCTATGAGAAACAGAGATCAATATTGAATCTCTATATCTGCTTTTATATCTATTCTAATTTATCATTTTACATGCAGTGGTTACGTGGACACCCCCAGTTCCTCTCAAATTCACTTTATGTTCACCCGCAAAAAAAAAAAAATTCACTTTATGTTGGCGGTGAATCATATTGTGGTATGATCATACCCACTCTTGCCCTAGAAATCCACATATCAAGTAAGACTCTTTATACTTATCTATAGATGATGAACTGCTGCCATGGAGCACATTTATGTTTTCAATCTTAAAAAGTTAAGACATAAAATCTAAAGCTAGTCATACTATAATGGGGCAATAAATTTAGTCATACAAGGACTTGTCTTACTTTAGTTAAGTGTTTTGCTAGCTTTATACCAAACAATATCTAGTAAATCTAAACCAGCAATTTGGTATTACCCCAAATGTTGTAGAAATGAGTTGCACAATTGACAGACATTTGTAGGCTTACTAACAACACTATTCAATATTTCAGGTTTGACTTCTTCTTAGGGAGTTTTGAGTCTTTTGCTGGACCAAAATTGTACAGATAATATGATTTTGCCGCACATAATACACATCATTATTTTCTTATAAATCTATTGAGGTTGCCCATCATATTCTATTGTTCGAGTACCATATAATTTCCACTTTATTTTAATATTTTTAGAACTTTGCGGTCAAATTAGTTTAGTTGTTCAAAACAAATTTAATGATGATTACTTATTGTACATGTGCATCACTGTTCACTAACACACACACATATTTGTTTACCACTTTCAGATAAAGAATCTGGCGAAGAACCGCTTCTTAACCTCAAGGTTTGTTGAAGTCCGTTTATATTTAGTAAAATAAGCTTTCATTATGAGTCTGGTTAATACCATGGACTAGTCCATGCATCATTTGGTTCTTGTGTTTACTCTTGTTCTGTACAATATACATTGGTGTGTCACTGAGCCATTGCTTTCCGTTTTCCCTTGTGATCCTAGAATCATGAAGGTATTTCTTTACATTTATTCCTTTGTTTGGGAACAGTCTTTGGCTGCTGACACCTAAACAATTGACCCCTGCTTGAATAGTCTATCTAAACCTTCTAGACTCACTCGAAGGATGAACTGGAATGTGGGTCCTTGCTGATTTCTGACTAGTCAAACTTGCGAACGGCTGCAAGCACCATTTGTAAGGGGTTCCATACGCGACTGGAAAAGTTATGGAAAGAGAAAAATAATAATTCCTTGGTTTTTTTAAGAAAAACAGGAAAATACATAATACTCTTCTTGGAATCTCTAGAATTTCAACACACGTACAGTTAGCGAGGAGCCTATGTAATTTAATACAAAATTGAATTATGAGGTCACTGCAGTAAACAATTTTTTATAGTAGTGTTCTTCTGATGAATATTTTGTATTATCTGGGTTAGGTGGAAGAACCTTTTGAGTCTGGTTAGCAATTGAGACCTGTTAAAGGCTAAAATAGATGACTTGTATCATAGCGCGAACTTGGGCAAATTGGTCAACCCAACTTAGTGTCTCTACCCAGAATCAAACCAAATGCAACTAGGACCAATGCTAGCCTAGCCTGAATCCAGACTACAACAAAATATGCTTAGGCATAATGTTCATCTAATTTATTTTTGCATCACTTAACAAGAATATTACAGGGGTACTTTGCCGGGAATCCAGTGACTGACGACAGGTTTGACACCGCTGGTAAAGTCCAATTTTTTCATGGCATGGGATTGCTATCGGACGAACTTTACGAGGTGATCCACCATCTCACAAAAAATACTAACAGTAGCAGCAGTAGAAATTACAGTGGTAGTACAGTACTAAAGCAGAGGACCGTATATACAGTTGAAGTTTTCATGAGTTGTATCGCACTCAGAATGCAAAGAAATTTTATCCACAGTTTGCCAAGGAGAACTGCGGAGGAAATTACAGTGATCCACCCAATGCGTTATGTGCCGAGTCCATCCAAGCTATTGACGATGTAAGTTTCCCCAAAGTAACTATTAGTTATAATACGACCGTTTAAACTGGGAATTGCACAGTTCTCAACTGGAGGCATCCATATTTGAAGCTCCCTGAAGCAAAAATCATCTTAAATTGAATTTATAATCATTTTACACACGCACATATATTATCTTTTCCTGTCAATCAGCAAAGGCAGAAGATAAAACATCTTTCATTCAAGCTGCCATGTTTGGAACACGAGAAGTTTTGGTTACTAATTTCTAGTAACAATGGACATATAGTGCACAAAAGATATCAACTTGTCCCACATCCTGGAGCCCAAATGCGAGGCGATATGGAGCCCCAGGATTCAGCAAGCAACTGCACGAAATGTTACAAGTGAGCTCACGGTGCGGTACCCCGCTGGTGATGATCCCCTGTTTCCCTTCAAGTGTAGAGTTGAGTGCCGACAAAAACCTGTGCATCCAATTCCTATAAACTGCATTAACATCCCATAGTTTTACACTGTATCCACTCTTGCTCACAGAACTAATGTTGGTTAATTTCGTCGCAGAGCGATGCCCAACAGCTATCTTATATCTGGGCAAATCATGAGGGAGTAAGGGAGAGTCTTGGCGTTCGCAAGGTACTAGTTCTACTGCACTACTCTACAGCTGTACTGAATCCTTTTTGGGGTCTAGTTGTGCATGAACGTTGTCACACTACAGGGAACAACGGGGGAATGGAAAAGATGTGATCGCGACCTACCGTACACTAGAGATGTCACTAGTACAGTAGAGATTCATTCGAGGCTACGGAGAGAAGGATATCCAGCGCTGATATACAGGTAACCAGCCCACAGAACAAAATTAATCTAAAACTGTTCTGAGAGATCACAGTGGGTCTTTATTGCAATATGTCCGGAAAATCTGATTCTGATGTAATTGATGTTGCAGCGGCGACCATGATAGCAAGTTTCCCTTCGTTGGCACGCAAGCATGGATAAGATCTCTTAACCTGTCTAACACAGATGACTGGAGACCATGGTATGTTGATGGCCAAGTTGCAGGGTAAGTTGTCCTATGACCTGTGAAAGTTCTTTCTTTAGGGGTCTATTCCACAGTATTAACATATTTTCTCCAACACATGGGAAAAAACGATATTTGTATGTTCAGAAAATTCCTGAACATATCTTTCGAAGTGTTACGACAATATTTTGGAGCTTAAACATCTTTGCCTATGACAACATTCAGTACAACTACATAACCATTTTTTATCTGATTGAAGTCTTCAACTAATTTTAGAGCAAAATGTCTTCACCTAATCAACATTGGCAGGTTAGCGTTGCCTAAGGGCATGTTCTGATCTCCTCCAACTTCACAAAACTTCACAAATCCAGCTTCCCTAGCCAGCTTCACGCTTCATCTGGCGATTCCTGGAGCGTTCTGCGTCGTGTGCAGCTTCTCCCATCGCTGCAGCCCAGCTGGGAGGTTGTGGGCCTATTTGGCGCTATTGGGCCGGCTGGAGGCAGCCCAGTATGGGCTAGTCATCGAGGGAAGCCGCCCCTGTACCGATTCGATGGAGAGCGAGAGGAGCGTTATGTTTCGAGCGAGCGTACCGGTTCGCTGGCTTGGACTTGGCGGTGGCACTTCGGTTGTAATACTGGCCAACTCCAGCTTTTCCCATCGGTGGAGCTGGGCCGACGCTGCTCCAGGATTTTGCACTGCCATCGGACAAAACTTCGAGAAGCCAGCTTCTCGTAGCAAAACTGTTCGGGACAAATTCATATGTGAAGTTTGTGAAGTGTGGAGCTGGAGGACTTCAGAACAGGCCCTAAGTCTTACACTGCTAAAAATAAATTTGATTTTTCCAGATTCACAAGAAGTTACTCGACTGACCTAACATATGCAACTGTGAAGGTAAGTGCTTTAGACACTTAATATTTTCTTTTCCATAGCATAACTAAACCAGGATAAACCCTACTGCCCTAGTCAGTGGATGTATTTCAATATCATAAGCATATATCTGTGGATTACCATGTAGGGTGCTGGGCATACTGCTCCAGAGTACAAGCCCAAGGAGTGCCTCGAGATGTTCGCAAGATGGCTTTCGGGTGACCCTCTGTGAATGGCGACCTCCGTTTGGATGAGCGTGTGTCAGTACGTGTTTGTCGCATCTAGAAAATAAATATGGTTCCTAGGTAGAACCAACATTGTTTTGCTTGCTTGGATGTACACTCCTTGCACATTTTGGTCATGTTAAGTTGTGCAGCTTTAAAAAAAATCTGTGTGAGAAATAAGTCATAAACAGTATTACTTCGCTGGGTAAATCAAGTTAAATGTACAGTATTTATATTTTGTTTTCATCTTTTTTTTACTCGAATACGCATGAGAGTGTGTATCTTTCATTAAAGAAGAAAGGGGGAGAGAACCCCAAGTCCACCATTACATTATTATTTACATGCCGAACACGTCTGGCACACCTATGCTAGCAACCTATGAGGACTACTCGTTTCCAGCCCACATCGCCTCCTCCACGTCGAACCCTCTTTCATCACCCTTAAGTAGACCCGCCTTCACCCATAACCTACCCTCGTCTCGTATATGTTGGATGATCCGGGTTATTGACGGATACGCCCCATCGAACACAATGGTGTTCCGGTGCTTCCATAGCATCCACATGCCGAGTAGGCATTTAGCACGCAAAGACTTGTGGTGGTGGCACGCGTTACCGTCCTCCCTGGCACACCACTCACCCAGGATTTCATCTTACCGTGGTTCCAATTCCATCCTCGCAGTGATTGTTCCTAGCCAGTGCCAAACTTGTTTTGCGAACACATAGTTCATTAGTAAGTGTTGCATAGTCTCGTCCTGCTGGTTACACAGCAGGCATGAGTCCTTGTGGGGTAGTCCACGTCCAGCAAGCCTGTCAGACGTCCAGCATCGATTTTTGAGCGCTACCAAGCAAAAAAGTGGCATTGAAGGGGTGCCTTGCACTACCAAGTGAATGAGGCCGTCGGGGATATCTCAAGTCCCATGGACCTGGCCGCATACGCCAAATGGGCCGAGAAGTTTCCATTCTCTTCCCAGGCCCACGTGACCGAATCCTCCACTCCATCAGTTAGTTGCCAAGTTGTGATCAGCGGCCACAATCGTAGGAACTGTCGCAGAGTGTCCCGAGTAAGGTCTGGGCCAATGTCTCATGCCCAATTTATCATACGTAAGTGCGTCTGCGACCAACCTGCTTCTCTTGACTCTCCTCGGGATCCTTTCATAAACATCCGGTGCTATCTCAGAAATCCATAGTCCGTTGATCCACCGATCTTCTCAAAATAGTGTGGATTTCCCATTGCCCGCCGTTGTTCGTGAAGCCGCCTGGACTAGGGCACATGTTTCTGGCGAGACACTGATATGAAGTTTCGTCCATGGTCTGTACTTATCAACCTTTTGCAGCCATGGCCAACGCGCTTGCAGCGCCTTGTTTAGCAAGTGCAAACTGGGGATTCCTAAGCCACTGGCTCACTTCGGCGTGCGGACCATCTCCCAAGCACTGGTACAGCGAGGTGCTATACAAATGGTTTTTAACCCCTTTCCGTGATGATGTTTGAAACTGTCACCTAGTGAGTGACTGGGGGGGTCCTTCCCACACGACCCAGAAATCGTCGGGAATATGCCCTCCTGGTACACACGCTCGGCAAAATGAGGTCGTGTGCGACCGGCGACCAACCAAATACGGTTATACATACAATAGTGCTAAAAAATACAATTATACAGGCGAAATCATTTCAGTCGTAAGTACATCCAACATAGTCAGTCCCCACTAAACGTTTCCGTTCGTATATACATCCCACACAGTCGCTGCAAGGAAAACATTTGTGCAAGGTGGCCTAACGCAAACAGTTTTTATGAGAATGCGTGTGTGATTGTTCATTGATCCAACACGGTTTATTCCTAGAAACTATGTGCGTTGCCTAAGGTCATTGCCCACGGTGTTTTCTCAATAACCGTTTGCAATAGGAAAACCCAATTAGCAGGCTAATTCGCTAATTAGCAGACTAATTGCCCTATTATTAATAATGCATTTATTAGTCTAATTGACATTCATATTAAGCACATAATATATTTCATTTCCATATTAAGGAAGCAACATTTCATAATTGAAATACATCCGAGTACAACATGATATAACTTCAGCACTCAGCTACCTCATTACACAACTGCACCAACACCAAGTTTCACATGCAACATCTAGAAGCTTTCGAAATTAGCATCATAGACGGCACATAGACAAATGCATCTCATCTGGAAAACTGCTGAAGCGGAAGGCGAATATTGAGCATTCATTCATGTTGAAGGTCTTTGCAACTTTAGGCCAGTGCATGTGGATGATTGACCTTCCATCCTTCATCCTCTTCAGGAATACTTCAATATTGAACCGTGGGTGTTGTATGAAAACTTTCCTTGCCTCCTGACTATAGAGGTGGTTTGAGAGGTAATCATCAGTGAACTGCTTCGGAAAGGCCTAAAAATAAGGATGTGCATAAATATCTTCTCTATATTGGAAATGGGGCAAAGGAATAAAAAAGGCAAGGTATAATAGTTAGTACCATCTTGTAGTGAACTAATGTATTTTTCTTTGTGCAGACAAAGATTTTGTTGTTTTTTGCCGCTAATTTATTTATCCTAACAATCTTTCTGAGTTTCTTGACTTGATTGATATTCATGGACAACTCATTTCCCCATATGCAAAAAGGATCAAACAGCGGTTCAAAACCTCTGGCAGCAGGACATACATGTGCAAGACCAAATTGTTAAAACTAAATATTATAATGGTTCCTGCAATTGCACAATAATGTGCTATTAGACAACAGATCATGCACGTGCTAACCCCGATTGTAAACCTCAGTGCTTCTCATTGTTTCCCTACAACACATATAAGGTAGTTAGTCATCAGGTTAAGTAAGGGTTCGCATGCTATCAGTAAAATATGTTGATGAAAAATAAGCACATTGCAGATTCATCAGATTAATTCAAGCCACATGGAAAACCCATTTATCCAAACAAAACATGATTAAGAACTAGGAAATATAGCACTTGTATATGTTTCTCATGTATTAAGTGCAGCCAAATTCGATTTACTCCTCACATGCACATCAATACAAAATTCTACCCACGACAATTGAACATCGCATTGCAGAACTGAACCAAGCAGTTGTTGGGGAACACAGTAATTTCAAAAACATTCCTACGCACACGCAAGATCTGTCATGGTGATGCACAGCAATGAGAGGGGAAGAGTGTTGTCCATGTACCCTTGTAGACCATAAGCGGAAGCGTTATGACAATGCGGTTGATGTAGTCGTACGTCTTCACGATCCGACCGATCCTAGTACCAAAAGTACGGCACCTCCGCGATTTGCACACGTTCGGCTCGGTGACATCCCATGAACTCTTGATCCAGCTGAGTGTCGAGGGAGAGCTTCGTCAGCACGACGGCATGATGACGGTGATGATGAAGCTACCGGCGCAGGGCTTCTCCTAAGCACTGCAATGATATGACCGAGGTGGATTATGGTGGAGGGGGGCACCGCACACGGCTAAGAGATCAATGATCAACTTGCGTATCCTAGGGTGCCCCCTGCCCTGGTATATAAAGGAGCAAGGGGGGAGGCCGGTCGGCCCTTGGGGCGCGCCAGGAGAGGAGGAGTCCTCCTCCTAGTAGGAGTAGGACTCCTCTTTCCTAGTCCTACTAGGAGGAGGAAGGGGAAGGAAGGAGAGGGAGAGAAGAGAAGGAAAGGGGGGCGTCGCCCCCCTTCCCTAGTCCAATTCGGACTAGAGGTGAGGGGGCGCGCGGCCCTGCCATGGCCGGCCCTCTCTCTCTCTCCACTAAGGTCCATGTGGCCCATTAGTTCCCCTCGAGGGTTCCGATAACCCCCCAGCACTCCGATAATTATCCGGTGACCCCCAGAACTCATCCGGTGTTCGAATATAGTCATCCAATATATCAATCTTGATGTATCGTGCATTTCGAGACTCCTCGTCATGTCCGTGATCATATCCAGGACTCCAAACTACCTTTGGAACATCAAAACACATAAACTCATAATACCGATCATCACCGAACTTTAAGCGTGCGGACCTTACGGGTTCGAGAACTATGTATACATGACCGAGACTCATCTCCGGTCAATAACCAATAGCGGAACCTGGATGCTCATATTGGTTCCTACATATTCTACGAAGATCTTTATCGGTCAAACCACATAACAACATACGTTGTTCCCTTTGTCATCGGTATGTTACTTGCCCGAGATTCGATCGTCGGTATCTCAATACCTAGTTCAATCTCGTTACCAGCAAGTCTCTTTACTCGTTCCGTAATGCATCATCCCGTAACTAACTCATTAGTCACATTGCTTGCAAGGCTTATAGTGATGTGCATTACCAAGAGGGCCCAGAGATACCTCTCCGTGTCGGTGGGAACGACACCTATGGGATCACAAGAATCCCTACTACGGTTGCGGGGCACGGGGTCATGAGAAGAGCGGATCAAACAGATAGCACACGGTTCGTTTATCCAGGTTCGGGTCGCGGGGATGCGTAAAACCCTACTCCTGCTTTGGTGGATTGTATATTAGTGTTCTTGAGCTAGCTATGGGGCGTGAGGAGCTCCAAAAAGCCGAATCCTCCTCCTGGTCGCCTCGGGCCTCCTTTTATAGGAAAGGGGTTGCCACAGTGGCACACATGAGGTGGAAAGGGTACAGTGATGTGAGGTTATCCCTCGCAGTACATGACAAGGCGCATTTAATGTGTCTTGCCCAGGTGTCCTTGCTTTATCGGGGACGGGGGAGAGCCCTGTCTCGTCCGTCGCCGCTCCCTCTCATGTCGACACGCGCCGTGGCCAGCGGCGCCCGTGGTGCCATGTAGGCAGGCAGGCGGCTGAGGTGGCGCAGTGGTGGGTCTCCATGAAGATCCGCATGCCGCCACGCAGGTGCCTGCCTAGATGGTTGGGTCGGCAGCTGCATGCGAACGGCGGTGGAGGTTTGACTGGCGTGGACCTGATGGTGGCCCTACGGGTGTTCTTGGTAAGGGCCTTGCCGGGGCCCCGGCAAGGGTCTTGCCGTGGTGCCTGTTGTCATCCCCGGCAAGGCTCTTGCAGGGGGCCTTGTGGTCCTCCTTGGCTGGGATCCCGCCAAAGATCATCATCTTCTAAAGGGTGTATCTGATCTTGAATGTCTTCACAAAGATCTGCATGCCACCACGGGGATGTCTCCCGAATCCTTGCCCCATGGGGGCAATGGACTTAGGGGTGACTCACTCCGTAGGTGTGGGGCGAGCTGCCACGGCAAGGGTCTTGCCGGGTTTGCTAAAACCGCCTCCTGGCAAGGATGTTGCCGGGGGGGTCCGCTTCGTCCCCTTCGCGCTTTGTGGTCTTGGTCTTGGCGTCGTTCTGCTTCTCCTGAGCTTCGGCCTTACCTTGGCTCACCTCCCTTGCCTTGCTCAGTGTGGTGGTGCCTGTGGCTCAGACTTCCCGTGCACAGTTATAGGGGTACAAAAAGTGTACCCCTCTTTTTGTACACCGACAGGAGCCCCCGGGCCTGGGCCACACGTAAACGCAATCGCGTCGTTGGGCTAGGCCCAAAAACGGTGCGCGGGCAGGCGGGGTGGTTTTTACCACGGTAAGTCTCTTCGCGCGCTGTGTTTCCCATGCTTCCCGCGCGTGGCGCAGCGTGGGGAGGCGTGTGTGACGTGGGCGGCATGCGTGGGGCTGAGCTCTGCATGCATGCGTCACATCGTAGTAAAGGGGGCGGTTCGCGCCTTCCCCATAAACGGAGGGAGGCGCGGAGGCGTGACCCATTTACTGAATGGGACCGAGGCATGGTCTTCAAGGCATCCACTCCCCACGATCACGGGGTGGGGAGAGGTCGCCTCACCCGTCGCCTCGGTCCTGCACGCCTGCCACGTGGCTCTCATGCGCTTGGGGTGGCGAACGGTGGAGGTGGGAAACCGGGCCGCCGCGGGCTGGGCGGCGGGTCGGTCCCAGTTCCCTGCGCCTTCCGCGCCTTGATTGGTTGAGCGGGGCGGCCGAGCCCCCACCCAGTTCCTTTATAAGGAGCGGGAGGGGGGATGGCGTCCTGCATTCCTTCATCTCCTCCTTCCTTCAGCTTCTGCTCCCCCCTTCCATCCGCCATGGAGAGAGGGAATCCTAGTCCTTCAACGGTGGCGGCGAGGGTCGCCGCTCGACAACGCGTCCCTCCTTCTCCTGCACCCGCAGTGGCAGAGCCAGCCGTGAGGGGAAGGGGGAGGGGGCGAGGTCGTGGGCGAGGCCGAGGCGCTCGGGGAAGAGGAAGACGGGGCGGCGCGCCGGCCTCGCCTCCGCCGGCCTCGCCTCTGCCAGCAGTTCCTCCCCTCATGGAGGGCCACGTTGGGGCTGACCCTTGCGAGTTCTTCGTCAGGCTGCGCCGGCCGCCTCATCATCGCCTTCGTCTCCCGACCCCATTCGCACGGGAGATGGAGCTGGATCCGCCGGAGTCGTTGTGGCTGCACATGAGGGGCTGCGGGATCAGTGGCACGCGGGCCCGCGTCGACTTCCCCGCCCCTCACATGATGTATCTCCGTCGGGGATGGAAGACGTTTGCCCATATCCACCGCTTGACGGAGGGAATCACTCTCCATTTTAAGCTGATGGAGGGTGGCCTTCTCTCCGTCAAGGTCTTCGGGTGATTTGGGACCCGTGCAAGGTGCTGCGTGGAGAGCTCTTCTGATAGTGAAGACTCCTCCTCGGGCGGGAATGATGAGGAGGACAGCGGCAGCGACGATGAGGGTAGTAGGCGGCAGGATGACGGGTCCGATTAGGTGTCGGGCGCCGCTCCGTGCGGCACCGGCGACCCCATCATCCGCGTCGCCGGCTCCCTAAACTTCTCGGGGTCGTCTCCTTGGGCGGCTGGCGTTGGGAGGCTGCGGAAGAGGAAGAGGGCGGGCGGCAAGGCCGTCAAGTCGGAGTACACGGGCACCGATGCCTTCGACACGTGCTGACGTCCTGCCGCCTCGTCTTCGAGCTCTGCTTCCGGCGCCGCCATCACCATCCAGCCTTCGGACGGCCACCGAGATGTTCTCTTGATGTCTTCTGCCACCCATAGCTCGCCTAGGCGCCCCTTTTGCCCTTTTCGCCTCCTTGACCTGCCTCCTGAGGAGAGGGACAAGAAAGGGATTACGGGCACCTTATCTCTTTTTAGTTTGTAAGCCTTCGGGCCTTAGCTGAATTTAAAACTTGTAATCCCATCATTCATGTTTTTCATTCCCTATGGACTGTACCTGAGTGGAATGTTTTTAATGAAAAAGGGTTGCTTGCCGGGTCATTTGTTTATGGGTAGAACCCACGACAAGGAGTAAATCCTTGATATCCTTAAGATCAACATTTCCTTGCCCGGCAACAGGCCTTGCCGTCTCCCCACTTCGCTCGACCTTTCTCACACCTTTGGCGGAGGCAGGGATGAGGTGGGTTTAGGCTCCTTGTTTCATCCTCTCGCTGCCGCGACTACTACCAAACTTGGCCGGAGGAACGAGCCCTAGGGCCTTGAGTTAGGTAAGCACGGTAGTTTTAGGAAAAACGAGGTTTCACATACCTCAGTCCATAAGGCAATGCATGATAAGGGATGAAGAACTTATCTGAAGCTGTAGCCCCCGGCAACTCTGGTTTGCCGTGGGTGAATCTTTGCTCTTGCAGCCCCCGGCAATACTGGCTTGCCGGGGTCTAGATGCTGGTCTGTCCCTCTTCTCTTTTTCATCCTCAAGTGATCCGGCAAGGATACCTGTGAGTCCTGTGAACCAAAGAAGATGAAAGAACAGCAAAGAGACGCACACTCGACCTCTAAGCTAGGGGTTAGTCGCCGCTAAGCACTATCAACCCTAACCAATGACGAGACTCGACCTAGCATGCATGCTATAACTTAGGGCGCCAGCGCTTCATTTATTTATGATCAGGGTCTGCGCCTGGCTTTGTACAAAGGGTTACATGCATCATCGACAATGCTTGTACAAAAGGTGGCTTGCCGGGGGGCCCGGCAAGCCGCGCCTCATGGGTAAAACTTGCGAAGATGCTCAGTGTTCCAGGAGTTACTCACCGGAACAGCATCTTCGGTCTCCAGGCGGACTGCGCCGGGCCTGGTGACTCGTATTACCCGATAAGGGCCTTCCCACTTTGGCGTCAACTTGTTGGAATTCTTGGCCGACTGAACGCGCCGAAGGACAAGGTCGCCTTCCTAAAGGCTTCGGGCATGAACCTTGCGGCTATGGTAGCGGCGCAAGGCTTGCTGGTAGCATGCTGCTTTCACAGCCACCCGAAGACGATCTTCCTCAAGGAGCATTGCGTCATCTTGCCCCAGTTGCTCTTGCTCAAGCTCATCATAAGCGAGCACTCAAGGTGACCCGTATATGAGTTCAGTGGGGAGAACTGCTTCTACCCCGTATACCACGGCAAAAGGTGTCTGGCCGGTGGCTCGATTTGGCGTCGTCCTGATCGACCAAAGAACCGCCGGCAACTCATCAATCCAGCGCCTTCCACTCTTGTGCAGCCTGTCAAAGGTCTTGGTCCTTAAGCCTTGCAGTACTTCAGTGTCTGCCCTCTCAGATTGACCATTGCTTCGTGGGTGAGAAAAGGAAGCGAAACAGACTTTGCTGCCGAGGTCTTGGATATATTGCATGAAGGTGCGGCTTGTGAACTGTGTGCCGTTGTCGGTGATGACCCTGTTGGGTACACCAAAACGGCACACTAGTCCCTTGAAGAACTTGACGGCTGACTGAGCTGTGACCTTCCTCACTGCCTCCACCTCCGGCCACTTTGTGAACTTGTCGATTGCAACGTACAAGTACTCAAAGCCCCCGACAGTGTGGGGGAAAGGGCCTAGTATGTCGAGCCCCCAGACCGAGAAGGACCAGGAGAGAGGAATGGTTTGAAGGGCTTGAGCTGGCTGATGAAGCTTCTTTGAATGGAACTGACACGCTTCACACTTGGTGACTAGTGTCGTCGCATCCTGGAGGGCGGTGGGCCAGAAGAAGCCTTGCCGAAATGCCTTGCCGGCAAGGGCCCTTGACCCGATGTGGGATCCACATATGCCTCCGTGTATCTCCGCCAACAGCTCCAGTCCTTCCTCCCAAGGGATACACTTCAATTTCACACCATTCGGCCTCTTTCTATACAGGACGTCATCGACGAACTGGTACATGGTAGAGCGATGGGCTACTTTTTCTGCTTCTTCCCGCTCTTCAGGAAGTTCCCCTGTTTGGAGGAATCGGACGGTATGTTGTGCCCACGCTGGAGCCTGAGGCTCGACGGCAAGGACTAAAGGCATTTCCTCCGCTATAGGAGCGGCTGTCTCGACGGCAAGAGCTTGACGCTCCGCCGGAGCTAGCCGTCCCGTGGCGGGCTCAGTGTCCCCGGCAACATCCTTGCCGGCGGCTCCGGGGAGCTCGGCGGGAAAGTACTTGCCGGGTCCTGATTTCCTCCTCTTGTTCTGCTCTATTGATGGATCAACGGATGGCTGAGTTAGCTGGAGCACAAAGGTACCTGGTTCCACAGGTAGCTTGAGGGCAGCACATTTTGACACGTAATCGGCGATACCGTTCTCCGCTCGGGGAATGTATTCAGCCTGTATACCGTCGAAATGCTCTTCCAGCTTTCTCACTTCATCGACGTAGGCCTTCATCAACGGGCTCTGGTAGTCCTTGTTGACTTGCTTGACGATGAGCTGCGAGTCGCCCCTGACGATGAGCTTCTTGATTCCGAGGTCCGCCGCGATCCTAAGACCGGCAAGCAGCCCTTCGTACTCTGCCGTATTGTTTGTTGACACCTCCGTGGTGAAGTGCATCTGGATCACGTACTTGAGGTGCTCTTCTGTGGGCGCGACAAGCAGTACGCCAGCCCCGGTGCCGTGTAAGGAGAAAGCTCCATCAAAGTACATGATCCAACTGCAACTTGCCTCCTTGCCGGGGAGAGCAGTCTCTTGGGCTTCTTCGTCAGGCGTTGCGGTCCATTCTGCAATGAACTCCGCCAGGACTCGGCTCTGAATCGTCGAAGTACTTTCAAACTTGAGGCCAAAGCTGGACAGCTCCAGTGCCCATTCCACAATTCTTCCCGTTGCATCTGGATTGTGCAATATCCGTTGCAGAGGGAGGCGAGTGACGACAGTAATATCATGTGCCTGGAAGTAGTGACGCAGCTTCCTTGAGGCCATAAGAAGGCCGAAGAGCAGTTTCTGCATGCCAGAGTACCTTGATCTAGCTCCCTGCAGGAGGGAACTAACAAAGTAGACCGGGTGCTGCATCATTTTCTTCTTCGGCGGCACTTCAATTGGCTGTGTCATCTCTGTATTGGTGGTGTCGGGCTCTGTCGCTGCCATTACCTCGTCGTCAACCTCTCTCTGCGCCACTAGTGCGGGCGCTGACCACCTGGTACGTTGCCGCTAGGTATAGCAGCAACGGCTCCTGTGGCCTAGGCGCAACTAGTATTGGCGCGGAGGAGAGGTACTTCTTCAAATCTTGCAATGCTGCTTCGGCTTCTGGCGTCCACTCCATCGGGCCCGCCTTTTTCAGGATCTTGAAAAAGGGAAGGGCGCACTCGGCAGACTTGGAAATGAATCTGCCCATGGCGGTGACGCAACTAGCAAGCCGACGCACATCCTTGATTCGCTTGGGTGCTTCAATCTGCTCTATAGCTTTGATCTTGTCTGGATTGGCCTCTATCCCACGCTGTGATACAAAGAACCCGAGAAGCTTGCCGGACGGGACGCCAAAGACGCACTTCTCAGGGTTCAACTTGAGATTGATCTTGCGCAGGTTTGCAAATGTTTCTTGCAAATCCGGTATGAGGGTTGCCCTGTCCTTGGTTTTGACCACTATGTCATCCATATAAGCTTCCATATTTCTATGGAGCTGGGGTCAAAACCAATTTGGACCGCCCTTGCAAACGTTGAACCAGCACTCTTCAGCCCGAAAGGCATCCGCATGAAACAATGCGTACCACATGGGGTGATGAATGTTGTTTTCTCTTCGTCTTCTCTTGTCATGAAGATCTGGTGGTAGCCGGAGTAGGCATCGAGGAATGACAACAGATCACACCCAGCTGTGGAGTCAACAATCTGGTCGATGCTCGCCAACGAGAAGGGGTCCTTAGGACAAGCCTTATTGATATCTGTGTAATCAATACACATCCTCCACTTCCCATTAGCCTTGCGCACTATGACCAGATTTGCCAACCACGTTGGATGGAGCACTCCTCTTACCAAACCCACTGCTTCCAGTTTCCGGATCTCCTTTGTGATGAACTCTTGTTGTTCCAAAGCTTGCTTTCTGACCTTCTGCTTGACGGGCCGTGCATGAGGACAGACAGCAAGGTGGTGCTCAGTCACCTCCCTGGGAACGCCGGGGATGTCGGAAGCTTGCCATGCAAACACATCGACATTCGCCCGCAGGAAGGTGACGAGCGCGTCTTCCTATTTGTCGTCAAGGGTGGAGCTTATGGTGAAAGCCCCTCCCGTGTCGTCTTCATTGACAGAAACCTTCTTGGTTCCCGGCGGTATGGCCCTGGGCTTCTTGTTTCCGCCGGTGGAGCTCTCTGGCACGTCCTCGACGGGAGCGCTACACTCCTAAGTGGTGCGCTTGCCGGAGTGGGTGTCCGAGGTCTCACCGGTCTTCTTCTTCTTCTTCCCTCACGGGGTCCCAGCGGCAGGAGCAAGTGCCCTAGTAGCGGCAGCTGCTGCAACTGCTTGCTGGTATAGTTGGTCAGCGCAAATCAGTGCATCTTTCTTATCGGAGGGGATGGTGATGATCGTCACAGGTCCTGGCCTCTTCAGGGTGTTGTAGGCGTAGTGTGACGCCGCCATGAACTTGGCCAGCGCTGGGCGGCCAAGGATCCCATTGTAGGGCAAGGGGATCTTGGCAACATCAAACACGATCCTCTCCGTCCTGTAGTTCAGATCACTTCCAAAAGTCACGGGCAGCGTGACCTTTCCCTTAGGTTGGCTTCTTCCCGGGTTGACCCCCTGAAACGTGCCCGTCTCCTCGAGGTCTCCATCAGGAATCTGCAGTTTCTCGATCACGGCAGGCGAGATCAAGTTCAGACCGGCCCCGCGATCGACTAGCATCTTTGTCACCTTGAGGTTGTGTATTGTTGGTGAAACCAGCAATGGCAAGCACCCGACCGCAGTAGTGCGATCAGGGTGATCCTCAGTGTCAAAAATGATAGGTGTGTTGGACCACTTCAGTGGCCTTTGGGCACCAAACGACGGCTCTGCCGCTGTAATCTCTCGCGCTGGCGGTGAGAAGTATGCAGTGAGGCGCCGCCGTCAATGCACATGGCCTCTGTAGCTTTCTGAAACTCTTGGTCACCGAATTCATCGTCCTCTTCGTGATCGTTGTCTTCTGGCTTTTTGACACGGCCCTGGGCGGGCCTCTCTTGTTGTTTATCCTTGCCGCGATGGCCCGCCTGGCCATCACGCTTCTAGCCGGACCCCTCAGCACCGTCTTGGCCCTTCTCCTTGTCCCGCCTCTCATATTCAGCCCTCTGCTTCTCAGCGAGGAGCTCAACCTGTCGACAGTCTTGGAGAGCATGGCCTTTGGTGCGATGGATCTTGCAGTATCGCTTGTCGGAGTTCCCTGGCTTCTCGGCAACCGCCAAGGCCCGACAGCCGACACATCCGGCAATTTCCTTGCCGGGGTCACCTGCCTTGGTTTTCTTGGTGGAGCCGGTGTCACCAGATCCCTCGACGACAAGCACGGCTTTACCTTTGCGCTTCCTGTTGTGGCGCCGACCCTTCTTCGCCGGGGCGGCAGTATCTTCATTTGAGGAGTCGGTTTCCACGTCGGCGTCTTCGCCGGGGTACTTCCTTCCCTCTTCAGCCCGGGCACATCTGTCAGCAAGAACATAGAGTTCTGCTACATCTTTCACCTTGTTCATTGCCAGCTCTTCGCGCATCTTGCGGTTACGCACGTTCTGATGGAACGCGCTGATGATGGTGGCAGGGTGAACATCAGGGATATTGTACTGTATCCGGCTGAACCTCTATATATACTTGCGGAGACTCTCGCCTCCCTTCTGGGGAATGACGTGCAGGTCGCTCGCTTGGCCATGGGCTTGGTGGCCTCCAGTAAAGGTGCCCACAAACTCATGGCACAAATCCAACCAGGAGGAAATAGAGTCTACCGGCAAGTGCATCAACCATGACATGGCGTTGGGTTTAAGAGCCAACGGAAAGTAATTCGCAAGCACCTTATCGTCGCGGGCTCCGGCAGCTTGCATCGCAATGGTGTAGATGATGAGGAACTTGGACGGGTGGGTCTTGCCGCTGTACTTTTCGCCCACGTCAGGTTTGAAGGTGCAGTGAGTGGGCCACTGGAACTGCCGCAGCTCACGGGTAAAAGCCGGACAACCTACCTCGTAAGGTAGGCCTCCAGGACTCTCCGGTGCCGGGTGGTTCACAGCAGGCCCTGCTCGCCTGTCTGATTGGTGGCGCGCTCCGCGCCGGCGCTCGATAGTGGTTCGAGTGTCTTCATGTTCTTGTTCCCGAAGGACTTGGCGCTAGTCACAGTGGGTCCGCAGGTCAGACGACGCTATGGAGATTTCGTCGCCCGCAATGTCGCGACGGGCTGGCGTCCGCGATACCGAGCGAGGAGGAGGTGAGTGCACCGTGGTCGCGGCGCCACTGGCTTTCCTGCCACTGGTGCGTGGGACTCCGTCGGAGCATCGACCCAGGGGATCCACCGGACTCGGTTCGTCTTTGTTGGCCACCACAACAAGGCTTCGGATAGTGGCTCTCCATTCGTCGAGTTTCCCCGTAGTGGGAGGAAAATCGAGGAGCAACTGTGCGCGCGCCAGGGCTTCTGTTGGCGTTGGTGGCAGCGAAACCTGCACGGATCGCGACGCGCTTCGACTTCTGACCATGTTAGAAGGAGCTCTATCACGACCCCGTGGTCGCATGCCATCTTCACCAGCGCCTCGGCGAGCGGGCAGGTCTTCTACCTCCCGGGAGTGGCGCTCGGGGCTCTTCCCGCGGCGACGCCCGCAAGCCCCGTTACACATTTTCAAAATCCTCAAAAACCTAACAGAAAAAAAAGATACGGGGCTTTTAAGATCTGGAGAGGCAAAAAAATTCAAAAAAAATTCAAACTTACTAATGGCGCACCTACCCATGGTGCACCATTAGTATCTTCCCGCCTTCAAAATTCAAAATAAGTCAAAAAAATAAAAACAAATAGTTACTAATGGCGCACCTGCCCATGGTGCGCCATTAGTATCTTCCCGCCTTCAAAATTCAAAATAAGTCAAAAAAATAAAAATAAAGTTACTAATGGCGCACCTGCCCATGGTGCGCCATTAGTATCTTCCCGCCTTCAAAATTCAAAATAAATCAAAAAAATAAAAAAAAAGTTAGTAATGGCGCACCTGCCCACGGTGCGCCATTACTATGTCGTATATATGGCTGGGCGCACCTCCTCCACTCCACCTCTCCTCCACTCCATCTCCTCCTCTCCTCCACTCCATCTCCTCCTCTCCTCCACTCCATCTTCCCTTCTCTCCTCCACCATACTACCCTCCTCCTCTCCGGCGACCTCCTCCTCCTCCTCTCCGGCGACCTCCTCCTCCTCTCCGGCGACCTCCTCCTCTCCGGGGACCTCCTCCTCCCTCCTCTCCTCTCCTCCCCTCCCCTCACGGTTTCTCCTCCCTCCTCTCCGGTGAGCTCATCCTCCCTCCTCTCCTCCCATTCCCTCATGGTTTCTCCTTCCTCCTCTCCGATGCTTCGGTGAACTCCTCTCCGGCGACCTCCTCCTCCTCTCCGGCGATGTAGGCGAGCGCCTCTCCGGTGACCTCCTCCTCCTCCTCTCCGGCGAACTCCTCTCCGGAAAAAGAACACGGCAAAATAACGTACAAGATCCAAAAACAGGAACAAAATTTGAAATAATATCGTGCCAAAAAACGAGCAAAAAAACTAGCAAAAATGGGCAAAAAATGACGATCCAGATCCAAATTCAAAATTCAAAAATAGCAATGGCGCACGGTGGGGGTTAGACGGTGCGCCACTACTATTTTCCCGCCTTCAAAATTCAAAAATACTAATGGCGTACCGTGGCCTATACTAATGGCGCACCAGTGGCCTATACTAATGGCGCACCAGTGGTGCGCCATTAGTATACCAGATACTAATGGCGCACCAGTGGTGCGCCATTAGTAAAAATTACTAGTGGCGTGATACTAATGGCGCACCAGTGATGCACCATTAGTAGGCAAAACTGGTGCGCCATTAGTAGCCCTTTTCCTAGTAGTGTGTACACTAGAGCAGAAGATTGCATGGTAAAAGTAGATAGCACAATTCACTAGAATTTGTTAAGGAAAGACGGTAGCTAGCAAGCTGAACATGGGTCCTTATAATGAGCTAATAAGACAAGCTACTCCTCATTGTCGGAGATATTCAATGACGATTGGCTCCTTGGACATGGAAGAGGGCGAGGCCTCCGCATCATGAGTGCCCTCGTCATAGTGGTGAGTTGCCTGAGCCGCTCCGGGCACCAACCTGCTGGCTCTCGAGATGAGGTAAGCACGTGCACGCTGAGAAAACACCTCGTAGTCTTTGTCGAAGGCACCGAGGGTGGCCTCGAGAAAACGCCATGAATTGTCGTTTAAAGCAGCCAACCACGTCGCGGCGTCGGCGCGCGAGGCGTCGATGGTGGCCTTGACGGCAAGGTGCTCCTCCAAGATCTGGGAGTCGGCACGAATGGCAGCCATCGCGACCTCATCCGCGCGTGCGGCCGCGATTTGCTTCTCCGCTGCAAATGCTCCTTGAGATCCTGGCTATACTGCGTGCACCATGGCTTACGGCGGCGCTTATTTGATGGAGGGGTCAGTGATTTTGGTGGAAGGTGTCGAACCAGCGGTCGGGGCATGTGGGATGTGGGAGGAGGAGGATGGGGGTCGGGTGTGGATTACCTGCCTGGATAGGCGAGGCCGAGCAGCGTGAAGGAGGGTCGCCGGCGAGGAGGCGGCGCTGCAAGCAAGGAGTGAAGGTTTCAACTTGGAAAGGAAGATGGAAATAGGGGAAATGTGGCTTTTTGTAGGGAGGAGGGGGAGGGGAGGTAGATATTTCCGAAAAAGCCGAAAAATTTGGAATCGGTTCAACGAAAAAACTGGCGCGCAAAGTGTCATCAGACACGGTCCCTTATTCAGAGCGGGCTGTGGACTGTAGCTGTCGCAGCTTCTTGCGTAAGCCGTATGCATACTATACTCCGACGGTGCTCCAAGATATTTTGTGCTGCATCTCACACGATGGTGATAATAAACTGTGTGGGATCTACTTAATTTTTCGTCTTGATTTGAATTACATAATGGGGTCATAGCGGCAATGGACGGTGTTTGAATTGCTAGACCTTTTATCTGCAGTGAACATGCAACTATATGTGTGTCATAAAAAATTGGAATTATTCAGGGTTCATTGGAAATTTTATACATTAAATCGGTTTTCTAGCCATTTCTGGTGCACAATTCAAAATTAGAGCACATACACATGCTCCGGTGCACCAACATGGATTGTAAAATCATATATGTGTCCATGGGTTTATACTTATGTCCCATACAAGAAATGGGGAGTAATTTCAAACACCACGGCACCGTGGCTCTCTGGCAAATGTTTAGGTACGTGCTTTTGTAATTCTAGTAAATCCAAAGCCCGTCTGAAATTCATGAACCTTGGCATGCTATCATGGAATGGCATCAACATGCTGGGGTAAAAAATATTCTTCCATTTGGGGCAGGTTGCGGTATAAGCTTCTCACAAACCAAAGCTTCTCACAAGAAAGCCTCATGGTTCCGTTAGGGAAACGTGTCTCTTTTGTGGACAAAACGATATTCGTCGCCTCTTCTTCCTTTCAATTTTTTTCCTGGTGTCAACATAGAACAACAGGAGTGTCGTGTTAAATTTTGGATTTTTTTCAGGGATCATTTGGATATTTTTATACGTTAATTGAGTTTTCTAGGCATTTATGTGCATAATTCAAAATTGAACTACATGCACATGCTCCAGTCCATAAAAACGGGTTGCAAAATCAAATGTTTGTCCTTAGTTTGCAAGATTAGGTCACATGCAAGAAATGAGAACGAATGTCAAACACCTTGACACTGTCGCTCGGCTGCTAACATTGAGATACATGGTTTTAGAATTCTAGTAAATCAAAAACTCGTCAGAAATTCATGAAACTTGACATGATATCATGGAACGACAGCGACATGCTGTGGTAAAAATATTGTCCCATTTGGGGCAGGTGTGGGTATAAACTTCTCGCAAACTAGAGCTTCTCTCACAAGCCTGATGGTTTCGGTAGGGTATGTGTCACCTTGGGGAATGAAATGATATATGTTGCCTCTTCTTACTTTCAAAATGTTTCTCGTGTCAACATAGAACAACATGAGTGTTGTGTCAATTTTTAAGATTTTCCAGGGTTCGCTTGGACACTTTTATACATTAACTGAGTTTTCTATGCATTCATGTGCATAATTCAAATTTGAACTACAGGCACACGATCTAATGCATATAAATTTGTTGAAAATTCAAATATGTGTCCTTGGTTGCATGCTTAGGTCCCATGCAAGAAATGAGAATGAATGTCAAACACCCTGCCACCGTCACTCGGCCGCAAACATTGAGATACCTGGTTTTAAATTCTAGTAAACCCAAAGCTCGTCTGAAATTCATGAAACTTGGCATGCTATCAAGGAGTGGCATCAACATGTCATGGTAAATTTTTTGTCCCAGTTGGGGCAGGTTTGGCGATATGCTTCTCACAAATCAGAGTTTCTCACAACAAGCCTGATGGTTTTGGTAGGGAAGGTCCCACCTTTGGGGATGAAACGATATCCATTGCCTCATATTGCTTTCAAAAAAATTCCCGTGTCAACATAGAACAATAGGAGTGTTGTGTCAATTTTTGGGATTTTTGGGGATTCGTTTGGACATTTTTATGCATTAATTGAGTTTTCAATGCATTTATGTGCATAATTCAAATTTGAACTACATGTAGATGCTCTAATGCATATAAATTGGTTGAGAATTCAAATATGTGTCCTTGGTTGCATGCTTAGGTCCCATGCAAGAAATGAGAATGAATGTCAAACACCCTACCACCGTCACTCGGCCGAAAACATTGAGATACCAGGTTTTTAAATTCTAGTAAATCCGAAACTTGTCTGAAATTCATGAAAGTTGGTATGCTATCATGGAGCGGCATCAACATGTTGTGGTAAATTTTTTGTCCCATTTGGGGAAGGTTTGGCTATAAGTTTCTCACAAACTAGAGCTTCTCACAACAAGCCTGGTTGTTACGGTAGGGAACGTCCCACCTTTTGGGACGAAATGATATCCGCTGCCTCTTAATGCTTTCAAAAATTCTAGTGTCAACATAGAACAACAGGATTGTTGTGTTAAATTTTGGAATTTTTCAAGGTTCGCTTGGACATTTTTATACATTAACTGGGTTTTCTAGGCATTTTATGTGCATAATTCAAATTTGAACTACATGCACATATGTAGGATCGAAAGTATGTCTGGAGGGGGGTGATTAGACTACTTGACCAAATAAAAATCTAGTGTCGGTGTCAAAACTGGCGGATCTCGGGTAGGGGGGCCCGAACTGTGCGTCTAGGCCGGATGGTAACAGGAGGCAAGGAACACGAAGTTTTACCCAGGTTCGGGCCCTCTCGATGGAGGTAAAACCCTACGTCCTACTTGATTAATATTGATGATATGGGTAGTACAAGAGTAGATCTACCACGAGATCAGAGAGGCTAAACCCTAGAAGCTAGCCTATGGTATGATTGTTGATGTGTATGTTGTCCTACAGACTAAAACCCTCCGGTTTATATAGACACCAGATAGGGTTAGGGTTACATAGAGTCGGTTACAATGGTAGGAGATCTGAATATCCATATCGCCAAGCTTGCCTTCCACGCCAAGGAAAGTCCCTTCCGGACACGGGACGAAGTCTTCAATCTTGTATCTTCATAGTCTAGGAGTCCGGCTGAAGGTATAGTCCGGCCATCCGGACACCCCCTAATCCAGGACTCCCTCAGTAGCCCCTGAACCAGACTTCAATGACGATGAGTCCAGCGCGCAGATTGTCTTCGACATTGCAAGGAGGGTTCCTCCTCCAAGTACTTCATAGAAGATTTTGAACACAAAGATAGTGTCCGGCTCTGCAAAATAAGTATCCACATATTGCCATAGAGAGAATAATATTTACACAAATCTAATCCACTGACGTATTCCGTAGTGTGACATCGCACCACGGCCAAGCTTTTATTTGAACCATTTTACTGTCCCATCTTAGCATGTTATGCGAGGCGGTTTCCTTGGCACGTCTTGTTAAAGCAGAGATCATGTCCCCTTATTCCGGGATTCTCATCAATACGGGCGTGGGTAACCCAACCGCGCCATTGATTGCGGTGCTTGGAGATAAGCGAGTTTTACCAGGCTGGTGGGGACACGCAGTTGCGTCCACCCATATAAGGGGATAAGGATCCACCTTTTTACCCATGCCTTCTTCCTCCTTTGCTTATCCATTCTTGCGCACCCGAGCTCCAGCGCCCAAGTCCACACTACCACCTCAACCTTCTCCAGTCATGTCCGGAGCGGGAGGCAAGTGGATGGTCTCCTCTGTCACGGAGGGACACATCAAAAAGCTGAGGAAGGCCAGATATCTGGCTAGCGACATCGCGCACCGGCTTCCCAAAAAGGGACAGCTCATCCCCACTCCTAGGCCCCATGAGAGGGTGGTATTCCTCCCCCATTTCTTCCGCGGACTGGGCTTCCCTCTGCATCCATTTGTCCGGGGGCTCATGTTCTACTACGGCCTAGATTTCCATGATCTGGCCCCGAACTTCGTCCTCAACATCTCGGCATCCATCATCGTGTGCGAGGCGTTCCTCCGCATCCGCCCCCATTTCGGCCTATGGCTTAAGACTTTCAACGTCAAGCCAAAGGTGGTGCGCGGCAGCCAGGCGGAGTGCGGCGGTGCCATGGTTGGCAAGATGGCCAACGTCCTATGGCTCGAGGGCTCCTTTGTGGAGACCCTGAAGGGGTGGCAATCATGGTGGTTTTACGTCACTGAGCCGCGCGACGCCGAATGGGTCGCACCCCCTGAGTTTTGATCCGGCCCCCCTATGCGGCTCACCTCCTGGAAGGAGACAGGCCTGTCTTGGGGTAAAAAAGGAGAGCTGACCGGACTCCAAACATGCATCCAAACCCTGGTGAACAAAAAGCTCAAGCTTGTCAACGTAGTCCAGGTTATGCTCATCCGCCTGATCCTCCCGTGTCAACGACGGGCCTTCAATATGTGGGAGTTTGACCCGGCGCAGCATCAAACTCTGAAAAGGCTCTTCAACACGATGTACGAAGATGCCTGGAGGATGCTTTTTAAGGGCGCCGAGGCTCCCGCATCCGCTACCAAGGATTGTGGATTCAGCGCGCAGCGTCCGCGCTCGCGGTAAGCTATTTTTTCCTTTTACAGGGTATCAGTTTTCCATAGTTTGACTCTATGCGGGATCTAAACTCCCTTACCTTTGACAGGATTGGCAGGTGACGTCCGGACAGATCAACTGTCTGGCGCCTTTGCCCAAAGGCCGAACGGACGCTCAATTGGCGAAGCTGCTGGTTCCGGCACCCTATGTGGTGCCGGAGAAGAGGGCCAAGAAGAAGGCCACGGGGACTCGAAAGAGTGCCCGACGCCCGGAGGTGTCGGATTCACCATCCGACAAATCCGAGGCGCACTCCTCCCAATAAGACGAGGAGGAGGAAGAAGAGACCCCTCCCCTTCCAGCGGGGGAAGGGAAGAAAAGGAAGGTCGCCCCAACCGGGGAGGCCGAAGGGTCCAAGAAGGGGAAAATCCTTTCTCCGGACTACTCCACCGACACCGATGACGGCAGAGAGGAGTGGGCGCCCAGGGCCAAGCCCCTGGCGAAATTGTAAGTATCCGGATACCAAAGTAATTCATAGTATTCGTTTATTGCACAGCTTTCCCTTATGTCGAATGTGTTTATGCAGCCCACCCAAAGACCGGCTCGACGCGGCATCGAGCGGCTCACTGGACTCGTCGGACGTGAACTCACTTCCGACGGCTTCCTTCCCCCGCCCTACGGACGACACCGAAGTGTTGTCCCAACAGGTTCCAATCTGGGAGGAGGTGGTCTTGGAGGCGCCGCAAGGCTACCTCCCAGACTCCAGGAGTAAAGGGGATGAAATCCCCCAGGGCTCCAAGTCCGGCTCTAGGCTGGCACCGCTCCGGAACCTTCAAAGGTTCCAGAGTCCGGTGGGGGACCTCCTTCCAAGAGGAGCAAGTCCACCGTGCCGGCGGCTTCCGTCCAACCGGAGGCGCCGGACAATATGTTGGAGGCGCTCCAAGGCGCCTCCATCGACGAGGAGCACCGCGCTATTATGAGTGCGGTGGTCCAGAAGGTTGAGTCCGCAAAAAACGGACTGACTGAAGCTTGTACTAGCCTTTTGACAGGCTTCTAGGTAAGTAAAGAAAGTGTAAATAATAGTACTGCATAGACAGTAGCCCCTGATGCTCTGTTTGGCGTTCGGGAAGAAAAGCCGAATAGAGGATCAAATAGAATTCGCAGGAGTCTAACAAAAATGAGTCAATATGCATGTGCAGGCTACCTTGCTTGCGTCCGCCGCTGTGACTGCGGAAGTGGACACGCTAAAGCAGGACCTCGAAAGGTCCGAGCAAGAGCTCGAGCGTGCCAAGAAGCAGCTCGAGGACAATGAAGGTAAGAAATACCTTGTTAAAAATATATATATGAAAAAGGTGCAATTGCAAAAAATGACAGGATTATCATGGCTATTGTAGGGGCCACGTCTGAGGTGGCGACCCTTAAGCAAGCGCTGGACGAGGCCGAGAAGAATTCGGCCTCGGAGCGCACCGAGCGGGAGAAGTATGAGGCTGAGGTTGGCAAGGTGCGGCAAGAGCTTCAGGCTCTCATGGAAAAACATGAGAGTTTGGAGCGTGACTCGAAGACGCAAGCATCCGAGCTTGCGGTGGCTATTGAAAATGCCAAATCTGCCAAGGCCGAATCCCAGAAGACCCTCCAGGAGTTGGATGAGGTGAAGAAGGTTGTGGCGGGTAAGGCATTCTTTATGCAAAGCAAACACATAAACACGAGTTACATGTTACTTACCCGAATCCGGAGCTCTCCAGGAGCGTTCACAGATCTTCCCCGGAGTGTATCCGATGCCGCCGCATTCTATCGAGCTAAGGAGGGTAGCTCGACGGAGAAGGTGTTCTGGTCTCAGTACGCTGAGGCCGGACACCCCGTGCCCCTGAGAGACCAACTGAAGCAACTGGTCGAGCTCCACAAGGCGACTGAACAGGCCATGAAGGGCCTCCTAGTTCGGCTGTGGCCTGAAGAGGCTCTGCCTGGGAGCTATTTCGGGCTGGTGCGGTGGCTGGTGGAGGCTTGTCCGAGGCTTGAAGACATCAAGCATTCCATCTGCATTGAAGGTGCCCGTAGGGCCCTTTCCCGTGCTAAGGTGCACTGGGGCAAGCTGGATGCGGAGAAGCTTGTGAAGGACGGGCCACCGCCGGGGAAAGGGAATCGCAAGCCCGAGAATTATTATAAGGATGTTCTGAAGGCTGCCCGCCTTGTTGCGGATGATTGTACCAAGGATGTATTTTTTGAGTAAAACCCGCTCGTGTTATCCTGTGCGCTGAAAACTTGTTCGTATGCGCTAAGCAATGCTGCTTGAATTTAAAATATTACCTTCTATGTGGCTGTTTATCAATACTGAGAGATGGCGAGTCGTCGGCTTCTGCCCCCTTGCTGCTAGTGCTGGGGTGTTCGGGGATAAACCTGGGCGCTCTTTTTCCCATATTTGGGTCCTTCGAGGGAGGCGCTCAGCCCAACGAACGAGGCAATCGGACTATAATGCGTGAACACTCTCACTTAGCCATAGAATTCTATAATTTTAAATTTCGGCAAAGCCCCTAGTATTCGGAAGACCGAGTTCGGGGCGCTATCCACACCTTGGCCGGACAGAGCCGACTCCTCGCCCTAAGAGGCATAAGTCTTTAAGGACTCGAAAAGACCTCTCGAACAGCGACCAACTCTCGCCTCATCATGACGGTCAGTTTTAGCTTTCTCCACTGAGGTGCTTGACCAAGCTCAACCGGGGCACAATCGCAGTGGTTCTCCTAGCGCTACCTTAGCCGATATAGCGGAACGTAAGGCACCAAAACATAGGATCCGGGCAAACCCAACTATTGACCCAAGACATGATTCGGAGCCGATGCATATAATGCTATAAGTTCGGGGTGCCGCACTTGTGAAAGTGTTTGGACTTCTCACACCATATTGAGGGGTACTAAAGCCCCTGGCGTATTTTGGCCGTACCAACGTGTACGGGTGCAACATGTCGTTAAGGAACATATATAAAAAAAGGTAATGCAAAAAATAGACAAAAGCTATGCATTGTTTATTAAAATAGCTGCGATCAAAGCAGAACGATACAAGTAATGCGATAAACGAAAAGTTGGACTATTTAACATGTCTGCTCCAGGGGTAAGCTGCGGAATAGTATGCGAAACAGGTATACTCCTCGTGATAGAGTCCACCTGGGATTTCCGTAATGCGGGATGGCTTGTCTGCTTCCCTGGCCCTTGCATCATTTTTGCGGCAATTGAACTGCCGAATAGGCCTTCCAAAGAGTAGAGTCCTGGAAATAAGAGAAAAGTAAAAAAATCGGCAGCCCCTGGTGTGGTTTAAGCCGTGTATTGGGCGTGCAGTGATGGTGCCCCTCCCCCTATGCCCATGGTATTTCCAGAGCGTAGTTATGGACGTGAAGTACTGGCGTCGCCTTTTTGCTAGGGTTGAGGTTGGGGCCGCATTGCTACGCCTGCTCGGAACGTGCCAGGCGATCTTGTTGTAGGTTACTCCGGGCGCGCTTAATGGTGTCTGGACGTTTAATGGCCGAACTGGAGAACTGCCTGGAGAGGTTGCTTTGTACTTCCACTGCAAGGGCCGCGTGTGCTCCTCCGTTCGGAGGGAGCGTTCGGTGTTTCCATTGACCGTAATTACTCCACGAGGGCCTGGCATCTTGATCTTAAGGTATGCGTAGTGCAGTACCGCATTGAATTTGGCGAATGCGGTTCGCCCGAGCAGTGCGTGATAGCCACTTCGAAACAGGACTATGTCGAAGATTAACTCCTCACTTCGGAAATTATCCAGAGATCCAAAGACCACTTCAAGTGTGATTGAGCCTGTACAGTTGGCCTCTACACTTGGTATTACGCCTTTAAAGGTCGTTTTGGTGGGCTTAATCCTCGAGGGATCGATGCCCATTTTTCGCATTGTATCCTGGTAAAGCAGGTTCAGGCTGCTGCCGCCGTCCATGAGGACTCTAGTGAGATGAAATCCGTCAATAATTGGGCCTAGAACCAATGCGGCAAATCCGCCATGACGGATGCTAGTGGGATGGTCTCTTCGATAAAAGGTGATCAGGCAGGAGGACCATGGGTTGAACTTTGGGGCGACTGGCTCTATCGCGTCTACATCCCTTAACACGCGCTTCCGCTCCCTTATGGGGATGTGGGTGGCATATATCATGTTCACCATCCGCACTTGTGGGGGAAAACCCTTCTGTCCATTGTTGTTCGGCGGCCGGGGCTCCTCGTCGTCATCGCTATGCAGCCCCTTGTCTTCGTTGTCGGTGCTTAGCTTGTCTGCCTGCTTGAACACCCAACAATCCCTGTTGGTGTGATTGGCCGGCTTTTCGGGGGTGCCATGTATTTGGCACAAGCAGTCGAGTATTCGGTCCAAGCTGGACGGGCCCCTAGGATTCCTTTTGAACGGCTTCTTCCGCTGACCGGATTTAGAGCCTCTGAATCCGGCATTAACTGCCGTATCCTCAGCATTGTCGCTATTAATGCGGCGCTTCTGCTTGTTGCGACGTGACCTGCCACTAATGTCCCTGGTGTCCGAACTACCAGGGTTCTTGGTCATATTGTTGCTACGAGCGAGCCAGCTGTCTTCTCCCGCGCAAAAGCGGGTCATGAGTGTCGTGAGTGCTGCCATAGATTTCGGCTTTTCCTGTCCGAGGTGCCGGGCCAGCCACTCGTCACGGATATTGTGCTTGAAGGCTGCTAGGGCCTCAGCGTCCGGACAGTCGACTATTTGATTTTTCTTTGTTAGGAACCATGTCCAGAATTGTCTGGCCAATTCCTCTGGTTGCTGGATTACGTGACTTAGGTCATCGGCGTCTAGGGGTCGCACATAAGTGCCCTGAAAATTGTCGAGGAATGCGGCTTCCAGGTCCTCCCAACAACTGATTGATCCTGTTGGCAAGCTGTTGAGCCAATGCCGAGCTGGTCCTTTAAGCTTGAGTGGGAGGTATTTGATGGCGTGAAAATCGTCACCGCGGGCCATGTGGATATGAAGGAGATAATCCTCGATCCATAACGCGGGGTCTGTTGGGCCATCATATGATTCGATGTTTACGGGTTTGAAACCCTCGGGGATTTGATGGTCCATTATTTCGTCTGTAAAGCACAGTGGGTGTGCGGCGCCTCTGTACTGGGCGATATCATGACGTAGCTCCAATGAGCTTTGTCTACTGTGTTCGGGCATGCCGAATTTGTGGCCGGCGTGACAGTTACCGTCTCGAGCCGTGGGGTGCCCACACGATCCGTAGATCGATCGTGTTTGCCCTGCCTTGTCCTCCAACATGTCTCGTAAGTCCGGCGCATATTCCCGTGCCTTGGTACGGGGTGCGGCTTGAGTGGAGGGCCGGGAGGCCTCTCTGTCGTGGCCACGAGGTGGCCGTTCGGCCGCATCAAGTGCTTCCTCCTCTAATCGGGGTAGCAACCTGCGCTTTGGGTAGCTCTTGGAGGGGCGTTCGAGTTTAAGCTCTTCGGCCGCAAGGACTTCAGTCCATCTGTCAACTAGCAAATCTTGATCAGCTCTGAGTTGTTGCTGTTTTTTCTTGAGGCTTCTTGCTGTGGCCATAAGCCTGCGTTGGAAACGCTTTTGCTCAACGGGATCCTCTGGCACGACGAATTCATCGTCGTCGAGGCTTGCCTCATCTTCAGAGGGAGGCATATAATTATCGTCCTCGACCTCTCTGTCTGCCGCTCTCTCATGAGGGCTGGCTTCTCCATCCTCGTGTGCTAAACCTTGCTGGAGGGGGTTTTCTTCGGCACTCTCCAGAGTATTGTTATCTCCCGTGCTGGAATCAGCGTTTTTGTGTTGGTGGGATTTTGAGCGGCGCCGCTGACGTCGGCGCTTGGGTTGTTTCTTGGAGGGGTCATCCTCCGCTGTTCCATCGCCCTCTCCCTCTTTTGGGGTGTCCACCATGTATATGTCATATGACGAGGTGGCTTTCCAGGGCTTAGTAGGCGCTGGTTCTTCATCATCTCCTTCATCGGCGTCCATACTGTCGATGTCTTCGGAGTCGAAGTCGAGCATGTCGGTTAAGTCGTCGACATTGGCTACAAAGTGGGTGGTGGGTGGGTTTTGAATTTCTTCATCGTCCGTACCCCAACCTTGCTGACCGTAGTCCGGCCAGGGCTCTCCTGATAAAGAGAGAGACTTCAGTGACTTCAGGATATCGTCAAAAGGTGAGTGCTGAAAGATGTCTGCGGCAGTGAACTCCATGATCGGCGCCCAATCGGATTCGACTGGCAGGGGCGCGGAGGGTTCGGAGTCCGGAGAGGAGTCCGGCTCCTTGGAGTCACGAGCCTCGCAGAGTACGGGGCTGGCGTTCGGCTCAATCACTGTTTGGATCGCAGCCCCCGAGGCGACGTCCAACTGCCCATCCTCGATTGGCGCGGTCGGCTCCGAACTAAGGGTCGGAGCCGATGCGGGTGCGGCCTCCAGGGCACTATTCGGCGGCATAGCTAGATCATGCTCGTCGCGACAGTGTAGCGCTCTTGGCAGTGGTTCGAATCCGTCGAGGATCAAGTCCCCGCGGATGTCAGCCGTGTAGTTTAAACTTCCAAATCTGACCTGACGACCAGGGGCGTAGCTTTCGATCTACTCTAGATGGCCAAGTGAATTGGCCCGTAGTGCGAAGCCGCCAAAGACGAAGATTTGTCCGGGGAGGAAGGTCTCACCCTGGACTGCATCGCCATTGATGATCGTAGGAGCCACCGGGCCTGACGGCGATGGCACAGAGGAACTCTCAATGAAAGCACCAATGTCGGTGTCAAAACTGGCTGATCTCGGGTAGGGGGTCCCGAACTGTGCGTCTAGGCCGGAAGGTAACAGGAGGCAAGACACACGAAGTTTTACCCAGGTTCGGGCCCTCTCGATGGAGGTAAAACCCTACGTCCTGCTTGATTGATATTGATGATATGGGTAGTACAAGAGTAGATCTACCACGAGGTCAGAGAGGCTAAACCCTATAAGCTAGCCTATGGTATGATTATTGATGTGTATGTTGTCCTACGGACTAAAACCCTCCGGTTTATATAGACACCGGATAGGGTTAGGGTTACATAGAGTCGGTTACAATGGTAGGAGATCTGAATATCCGTATCGCCAAGCTTGCCTTCCACGCCAAGGAAAGTCCCTTCCGGACACGGGACGAAGTCTTCAATCTTGTATCTTCATAGTCCAGGAGTCCGGCTGAAGGTATAGTCCGGCCATCCGGACACCCCCTAATCCAGGACTCCCTCATCTAGCCTTTTCCCAATTTTAAGTCTTAGCAGATTTTAGCAACTTAGCACAAATCAAGTAATCAACCTACACATGCAATTCTAAGAGTGTAGCAGTGGAATGTAAAACAATTGCATATGAAGGTAAAGGAAGGAGTTTGGAGGGAGCAAACACAATGTATACATGGAGATTTTTGGCGTGGTTCTGATAGGTGGTGCTATCGTACATCCATGTTGATGGAGACTTCAACCCACGAAGGGTAACGGTTGCGTGAGTCCACGGAGGGCTCCACCCACGAAGGGTCCACGAAGAAGCAACCTTGTCTATCCCACCATGGCCATCGCCCACGAAGGACTTGTCTCACTAGGGTAGATCTTCACAAAGTAGGAGATCTCCTTGCCCGTACAAACTCCTTGGTTCAACTCCACAATCTGGACGGAGGCTCCCAAGTGACACCAAACCAATCTAGGAGACACCACTCTCCAAAAGGTAATAGATGGTGTGTTGATGATGAAATCCTTGCTCATGTGCTTCAAATGATAGTCTCCCCAACACTCAGCTCTCTCTCATAGGATTGGATTTGGTAGAAAGATGATTTGAGTGGAAAGCAACTTGGGGAAGGCTAGAGATCAAGATTTATGTGGTTGGAATGGGATATCTTGACCTCAACACAAGTGTAGGTGGTTCTCTCTCAGAAAATGTATGTTGGAAGTGTAGGCATATTCTGATGGCTCTCTCCGTGTATGAAGAGTGGGTGGGGGGGTATATATAGCCTCCACACAAAATCTAACCGTTACACACAAATCACCAAACTCGGTGAGACCGAATTATAGAACTCGGTCATACCGATTTAGCTCAAAATGTGAATGTTAGGATTTTCGGTGCGACTGACATGTCAACTCAGTGGGACCGATTCCATTAGGGTTAAGGCATAACGTAATCTTGGTGAGACCGATTACACAAACTCGGTGGGACCGATTTTGGTAATAGACAAACAGAGAGTTGGTCAGGCAAACTCGGTAGGACCGATTCGCTCATCTCGGTTAGACCGAAACATTACGAACGGGAAATAGATAGTTTGCATTGCAATCTCGGTGGGACCGAGCGTTGATGTCTACTACACAACATTCTTCTTGTAGACGTTGTTGGGCCTCCAAGTGCAGAGGTTTGTAGGACAGTAGCAAATTTCCCTCAAGTGGATGACCTAAGGTTTATCAATCCGTAGGAGGCGTAGGATGAAGATGGTCTCTCTCAAGCAACCCTGCAACCAAATAACAAAGAGTCTCTTGTGTCCCAACACACGCAATACAATGGTAAATTGTATAGGTGCACTAGTTCGGCGAAGAGATGGTGATACAAGTGGTATATGGATGGTAGATAATAGTTTTTGTAATCTGAAAATATAAAAACATCAAGGTAACGAATGATAAAAGTGAGCGTAAACGGTATTGCAATGCATTGAAACAAGGCCTAGGGTTCATACTTTCACTAGTGCAAGTCCTCTCAACAATCATAACATAATTGGATCACATAACTATCCCTCAACATGCAACAAAGAGTCACTCAAAAGTCACTAATAGCGGAGAACAAACGAAGAGATTATGGTAGGGTAAGAAACCACCTCAAAGTTATTCTTTCCAATCAATCCGTTGGGCTATTCCTATAAGTGTCACAAACAGCCCTAGAGTCCGTACTAGAATAACGCCTTAAGACACAAATCAACCAAAACCCTAATGTCACATAGTACTCCAATGTCACCTCAAGTATCCGTGGGTATGATTATACGATATGCATCACACAATCTCAGATTCATCTATTCAACCAACACATAGAACCTCAAAGAGTGCCCCAAAGTTTCTACCGGAGAATCACGATGAAAACATGTGCCAATCCCTATGCATAGGTTCATGGGTGGAACCTGCAAGTTGATCACCAAAACATACATCAAGTGAATCACGTGATATCCCATTGTCACCACAGATACGCACGGCAAGACATACATCAAGTGTTCTCAAATCTTTAAAGACTCCATCCGATAAGATAACTTCGAAGGGGAAACTCAATCCATTACAAGGGAGTAGAGGGGGGAAGAAACATCATAGGATCCAAATATAATAGCAAAGCTCGCGATACATCAAGATCGTACCACCTCAAGAACACGAGAGAGAGAGAGAGAGATCAAACACATAGCTACTGGTACATACCCTCAGCCCCGAGGGAGAACTACTCCCTCCTCGTCATGGAGAGCACCGGGATGATAAAGATGGCCACCGGAGAGGGATTTCCCCCTCCGGCAGGGTGCCGGAACGGGTCTAGATTGGCTTTCGGTGGCTACGGAGGCTTCTGGCGGCGGAACTCCTGATCGATTGTGTTCCCCGATCGTTTTAGGGTATATGGATATATATAGGAGGAAGAAGTGCGTCAGGGGGGGCACTAGGGGCCCATGAGGGTGGAGGGCGCGCCCCCCTGCCTCGTGGCTTCCTCGTTGATCCCCTGACGTGCACTCCAAGTCTTCTGGGCTTCTTCTGATCCAAAAATAAGTTCCGTGAAGTTTCAGGTCAATTGGACTCCGTATGATTTTCCTTTTCTGCGATATTCTAAAACAAGGAAAAAACAGAAACTGGCACTAGGCTCTGGGTTAATAGGTTAGTCCCAAAAATAATATAAAAGTGCATAATAAAGCCCATAAACATCCAAAGTTGATAATATAATAGCATGGAACAATCAAAAATTATAGATACGTTGGAGACGTATCAGCATCCCCAAGCTTAATTCCTGCTCGTCCTCGAGTAGGTAAATGATAAAAACAGAATTTTTGATGTGGAATGCTACCTAACATATTTATCCATGTAATTATCTTTATTGTGGCAAGAATATTCAGATCCATAAGATTCAAGACAAAAGTTTAATATTGACATAAAAATAACAATACTTCAAGCATACTAACAAAGCAATTATGTGTTCTGAAAATAACATGGCCAAAGAAAGCTATCCCTACAAAATCATATAGTCTGGCTATGCTCCATCTTCACCACACAAAATATTAAATCGTGCACAACCCCGATGACAAGCCAAGCAATTGTTTCATACTTTTGATGTTCTCAAACTTTTTCAATCGTCACGCAATACATGAGCGTGAGCCATGGATATAGCACTATAGGTGGAATAGAATGGTGGTTGTGGAGAAGGCAAAAAGGGAGAAGATAGTCTAACATCAACTAGGTGTATCAATGGGCTATGGAGATTCCCATCAATAGATATCAATGTGAGTGAGTAGGGATTGCCATGCAACGGATGCACTAGAGCTATAAGTATATGAAAGCTCGACAAAAGAAACTAAGTGGGTGTGCATCCAACTTGCTTGCTCACGAAGACCTAGGGCATTTTGAGGAAGCCCATCATTGGAATATGCAAGCCAAGTTCTATAATGAAAAATTCCCACTAGTATATGGAAGTGATAACATAGGAGACTCTTTATTATGAAGATCATGGTGCTGCTTTGAAGCACAAGTGTGGTAAAAGGATAGTAGCATTGCCCCTTCTCTCTTTTTCTCTCATTTTTTATTTTTTAATTTTTTATTTGGGCCTTTCTCTCTTTTTTTATGGCCTATTTTTTTTACCTTTTTTTTATTTGGGCTTCTTTGGCCTCTTTTATTTATTTATTTTCATCCAGAGTCTCATCCTGACTTGTGGGGCAATCATGGTCTCCATCATCCTTTCCTCACTGGGACAATGCTTTAATAATGATGATCATCACACTTTTATTGACTTACAACTCAAGAATTACAACTCGATACTTAGAACAAGATATGACTCTATATGAATGCCTCCGGCGGTGTACCGGGATGTGCAATGATGCATGAGTGTCATGTATGAAAGAATTATGAACGGTGGCTTTGCCACAAATACGATGTCAACTACATGATCATGCATAGCAATATGAAAATGATGGAGCGTGTCATAATAAACGGAACGGTGGAAATTTGCATGGCAATATATCTTGGAATGGCTATGGAAATGCCATAATAGGTAGGTATGATGGCTGTTTTGAGGAAGGTGAATGGTGGGTTTATGGTACCGGCAAAATTTGCATGGTACTAGAGAGGCTAGCAATGGTGGAAGGGTGAGAGTGCGTATAATCCATGGACTCAACATTAGTCATAAAGAACTCACATACTAATTACCAAAATTTATTAGTTATCAAAACAAAGTACTACACGCATGCTCCTAGGGGGATAGATTGGTAGGAAAAGACCATCGCTCGTCCCCGACCGCCACTCATAAGGAAGACAATCAATAAATAAATCATGCTCCGATTTCATCACATAACGGTTCACCATACGTGCATGCTACGGGAATCACAAACTTCAACACAAGTATCTCTAAAATTCACAACTACTCATTAGCATGACTCTAATATTACCATCCTCTTATCTCAAAACAATCATCAAGTATCAAACTTCTCATAGTATTCAATGCACTCTATATGAAAGTTTTTATTATATCCCTCTTGGATGCCCATCATATTAGGACTAAATTCATAACCAAAGCAAATTACCATGCAGTTTAGTACTCTCAAAATAATATAAGTGAAGCATGAGAGTTCATCTATTTCTATAAAATAAAACCACCACCGTGCTCTAAAAGGATATAAGTGAAGCACTAGAGCAAATGACAAACTACTCCGAAAGATACAAGTGAAGATCAATGAGTAGTCGAATGATTATGCAACTATATGAAGATTCTCTAACATTTAAGAATTCTAGATCTTGATACTTTATTCAAATAGCAAGCAAAACAAAAAAATTGACACTCCAAGCAAAACACATATCATGTGGTGAATAAAAATATAGCTCCAAGTAAAGTTACTGATGAACGAAGACGAAAGAGGGGATGCCTTCTGGGGCATCCCCAAGCTTAGGCTCTTGGTTGTCCTTGAATATTTCCTTGGGGTGCCTTGGGCATCCCCAAGCTTAGGATCTTGCCTCTCCTTGTTCCATAATCCATCAAATCCTTACCCAAAACTTGAAAACTTCACAACACAAAACTTAAAGTAGAAAACTCGTGAGCTCCGTTAGCGAAAGAAAACAAAACACCTTTTCAAGGTACCGTAATGAACTCATTATTTATTTATATTGGTGTAATATCTACTGTATTCCAACTCATCTATGGTTCATACCCTCCGATACTACTCATAGATTCATTAAAATAAGCAAACAACACACGAAAAACAGAATCTGTCAAAAAGAGAACAGTCTGTAGTAATCTGTAACTAACGCAAACTTCTGGAACTCATAAAATTCTCAAATAAACTTCTGGACGTGATGAATTTATCTATTAATCATATGCAAAAAAATTAACTAAATAGCGCTCTCCAATAAAAAATGGCAACAATTCTCGTGAGTGCTAAAGTTTCGGTTTTTTACAGCATGATAGCAAAGACTTTCCCCAAGTCTTCCCAAAGGTTCTACTTGGCACAAACACTAATTAAACACATAAAACCACATCTAAACAGAGGCTAGATGAATTATTTATTACTAAACAGGAGCAAAAAGCAAGTAACAAGAATAAAATTGGGTTGCCTCCCAACAAGCGCTATCGTTTAACGCCCTAGCTAGGCATGATGATTTCAACGATGCTCACCTAAAAGATAAGAATTGTAACATAAAGAGAGCATCATGAAGAATATGGCTAGCACATTTAAGCCTAACCCACTTCCTATGCATAGGGATTTTGCGAGCAAACAACTTGTGGGAACAAGAATCAACTTACATAGGAAGGTAAAACAAGCATAACTTCAAAAATTTAAGCACATAGAGAGGAAACTTGATATTATTGCAATTCCTACGAGCATATATTCCTCCCTCATAATAATTTTCAGTAACATCATGAATGAATTCAATAATATAACCAACACCTAAAGCATTCTTCTCATGATCTACAAGCATAGAAATTTTATTACTCTCCAGATGAGCAAAATTCTTCTCATTCGGAATAGTGGGAGTATCATAAGAAACTCGAATACTATAAATTGTTTCCACATTAAAAGAGTAATGTTCAGAAAAGGGGTAACCATAATCATGACAAGTTTTATAAATATAATCACTACTTTTTATAGCATAAGTGTCATCGCAATAGTCATCATAAATAGGAGGCATGATATCAACATAATAAATTTGCATGTCAAAACTTGGGAGACTAAAAATATCATCTTCATTAAGCGTAGCATCCCCAAGCTTAGGACAAACATTAATTGCAGCAAATATATTCTCAAAAACATCATCTTTATCAAACATAGCATCCCCAAGCTTGGGCCTTTTCATATCATAAGCATAATCACTCTCATCATTAATAGTATAGATAGCACCAATAGTATAGCAATTATCGTATTCTTCCAAGCAAGTGCCAAAAAGATTTTCAAGATCATAAGAAGTATCATTATCTTCCACAATTATATTTTCATGAGGCACAACAGTAATAGGATCAGCGTTATTTGGGAGAGATATCTTTTTACCTCTCTTCCTTTTTCTTTTCTTCCTCTTCACCACATCATGTGTGGGTTCAATCCTCTTTTCAGAGCTCCTTATTAATGAGATTGGTTGAATAGGAGGCTCCTCCTCGTTACCTAATTCATCATAAGAAATAATAGGAGGGTATTAGGAAGTCTCTTCCCTTTCATTAGTATTCTCCTCATCTTCTATTTTTTTTATTTTCTTTATGTAGTTGGCAATATAAGGATTTTCAATACAATTCACCGCACAATACATATAAATTTCGTCTAGATCAAAGCCAAGAAGTTTATCACGGGCAAATACTGGGAGATAGTTAGTTATACGTTTCATTTCTTCGTAACCCATAAGCAAACTAAGTTCATTATGATGTGCAAGAGAAATGAAGTCATCACAATTTTTGGAAACGATTAGATCATGAAACAATTTGCATCGGATGGTTAAATGACCACATTCGTTGCAAAGCTCACAAGTATGGCCGAGAAAATTTAAATTTTCAGCACAAACATCTAGCCTTTGTTGCAACAATTTAGTTTCTAAGTACTTATGCCTCTTGCAATATCTATTTTCCCTATTTGGTGTGTACTTACAAACCCAATGCACTCCACAAAAATTGACATGTTTATAGGAGACATTTTCATCATAAGTAGTGCAATCATCATTAGTACCATGGACATTCAAGGAGTTCATACTAACAACATTGCAATCATGCTCATCATTCAAAGATTTAGTGCCAAACATTTTAATGCATTCTTCTTCTAACACTTTACACAATTTTCCTTTCCATCATACTCACGAAAGATATTAAAAAGATGAAGCATATAAGGCAAACTCAATTCCATTTTTTGTAGTTTTCTTTTATAAACTAAACTAGTGCTAAAACAAGAAACTAAAAGACTCGATTGCAAGATCTAAAGATATACCTTCAAGCACTAACCTCCCCGGCAACGGCGCCAGAAAAGAGCTTGATGTCTACTACACAACCTTCTTCTTGTAGACGTTGTTGGGCCTCCAAGTGCAGAGGTTTGTAGGACAGTAGCAAATTTCCCTCAAGTGGATGACCTAAGGTTTATCAATCCGTAGGAGGTGTAGGATGAAGATGGTCTCTCTCAAGCAACCCTACAACCAAATAACAAAGATTCTCTTGTGTCCCCAACACACCCAATACAATGGTAAATTGTATAGGTGCACTAGTTCGGCGAAGAGATGGTGATACAAGTGGTATATGGATAGTAGATAAAGGTATTTGTAATCTGAAAATATAAAAACAGCAAGGTAGCAACTGATAAAAGTGAGCATAAACGGTATTGCAATGGTAGGAAATAAGGCCTAGGGTTCATACTTTCACTAGTGCAAGTCGTCTCAACAATAATAACATAATTGGATCACATAACTATCCCTCAACATGCAACAAAGAGTCACTCAAAAGTCACTAATAGTGGAGAACAAACGAAGAGATTATGGTAGGGTACGAAACCACCTCAAAGTTATTCTTTCCAATCAATCCGTTGGGCTATTCCTATAAGTGTCACAAACAGCCCTAGAGTTTGTACTAGAATAACACCTTAAGACACAAATCAACCAAGGGCCATTTGCATTTCTGTCCCTAACTCGAACCACCTAATCAGATATACACCTAATTCGAAAGCCTGCTCAAATTTTCCCCTCCGCCGTTAGGTACCCTTATAGAAATGCCCTTCTGCGTCGTTACCGACCGGTCAAACAGCTTTGACCGTCCTGAAAAAAATAGCAAAAAAATCTAAAAAATCTAAAATTTTGTGAGATCGAAGATACTCATGTGCCCAAGGTGTGTGCAAATTTTCGTGCTATTTGGAGATTCCAGGAGCTCGTGGCGAGGAAAAACAGTTAATCTGCACGCTTGTGAACCATAAATTTGAAATGAAATAGCAAGAAAAATTAAAAAATATGAATTTTTTTGGCATCAAAGTGGCTTGGGTGCACAAGGTGCTTGCAAGTTTTTGTGATCAAATGACATGCGAGGAGCTCTAGCAAGAAAAAACAAAATAGTCATTTTTCCCAAGTTTTTTCCTGAGCCAAATTTTGTTTTTTTCTCCACAAGCCCCTCTAATGTCCAAACACAACAAAAATTTACACACAGCTTGCAAACTCGCGCCTCTTTGATGCCAAAATTTTTCATATTTTTTGAATTTTCTTTTTATTTTTTTGAATTTATTGTTCACAGGCTTACATATTTATTGTTTTCCTCTGGCATGAGCTCCTGGAATGTACAAATAGCACGAAACTTTCCACGCACCTTGCAAACCTGAGTATCTTTGATCCCACAAATTTTCAGATTTTTTAGAATTTTTTTGCTATTTTTTCAGGACGGTCAAAGCCCTTTGACCGACTTTGACCTGCTTTAGCCATACGGTAATGTCACAGAAGGGTATTTCTGTAAGTGCACCTAGCGGCGGAGGGGCAAATTTGAGCAGGCTTTGAAATTAGGGGTAAATCTGTGAGTCGACGCAAATTAGGGGCATAGATGTAAATGTCCCATCAACCAAAACCCTAATGTCACCTAGATACTCCAATGTCACCTCAATTATCCGTGGGTATGATTATACGATATGCATCACACAATCTCAGATTCATCTATTCAACCAACACATAGAACTTCAAAGAGTGCCCCAAAGTTTCTACCAGAGAATCATGACGAAAACGTGTGCCAACCCCTATGCATAGGTTCATGGGCGGAACCCGCAAGTTGATCACCAAAACATACATCAAGTGAATCACATGATATCCCATTGTCACCACAGATACGCACGGCAAGACATACATCAAGTGTTCTCAAATTTTTAAAGACTCAATCCAATAAGATAACTTTGAAGGGGAAACTCAATCCATTACAAGAGAGTACAGGGGGGAAGAAACATCATAGGATCCAAATATAATAGCAAAGCTCGCGATACATCAAGATCGTACCACCTCAAGAACACGAGAGAGAGAGAGAGAGATCAAACACATAGCTACAGGTACATACCCTCAGCCCCGAGGGAGAACTACTCCCTCCTCGTCATGGAGAGCACTGGGATGAAGATGGCCACCGGAGAGGGATTGCCCCCTCCGGCAGGGTGCCGGAACGGGTCTAGATTGGCTTTCGGTGGCTACGGAGGCTTCTGGCGGCGGAACTTCCGATCTATTGTGTTCCCTGGTCGTTTTAGGGTATATGGAGATATATAGGGGGAAGAAGTGCGTCAGGGGGGCCACAAGGGGCCCACGAGGGTGGAGGGCGCGCCTAGGGGGTGGGTGCGCCCCCTGCCTCGTGGCTTCCTCGTTGATCCCGTGACATGCACTCCAAGTCTTCTGGGCTTCTTCTGATCCAAAAATAAGTTCCATGAAGTTTCAGGTCAATTGGACTCCGTTTGATTTTCCTTTTCTGCGATATTTTAAAACAAGAAAAAACAAAAACTGGCACTGGGCTCTGGGTTAATAGGTTAGTCCCAAAAATAATATAAAAGTGCATAATAAAGCCCATAAACATCCAAAGTTGATAGTATAATAGCATGGAACAATCAAAATTATAGATACGTTGGAGACGTATCAATCGCTCATCTCGATTGGACCGAAACGTTACGAAGGGAAACAAAGAGTTTGGAATCCCATCTCGGTGAGACCGAGATCCCTATCGATGAGACCGAAGTGACTAGGGTTTGTGGAAGTGGCTATGTCTAGTGAACTCGGTGGCGCCGGATAGGAAACTTCGGTGGCGCCGAGTTTGACTTTTGGTTTGGGACATATGTGGATATGAGAAAGTAGTTGAGGGTCTTTGGAGCATATCACTAAACATTTTGAGCAAGTAACTCATTAAGCAACACCTCATCCCCTTTTAATAGTATTGGCTTTTCCTATGGACTCAATGTGATCTTGGATCACTAAAAGTAAAATGTAGAGTCTTGTGCTTTGAGCTTGAGCCAATCTTTTGTCCTTAGCATTTTGAGGGGTCCACTTTCTAATCCATGCCATGCCAATCATTGAGCTTTCCTGAAATATTTATCTTGAAATAGCATTAGCCCAATGAGCTATATGTTGTTAGGAATTACCAAAACCACCAAGGGATAGTTGCACTTTCAATCTCCCCCCTCTTTGGTTATTGATGACAACATATAGATCAAAGCTTCGACAAATGATCATAAGATTGAAAAACATCGTCACCTTGAGAAGTATGTGATAAGCAAGTGCTCCCCCTAAATTTGTGCATTATTTAAGATTTGCTTTTGAATGCAAATGCACAATCAATTAGGATCATGCGTTACTCTTCCATGTCACATACATCTTGGTGGAGCGCTCAAAATGATAGAAATTAAAAGCATGCACTCATCACCAAGCAAGTGAATGATCATATATGTCACATCCCTAGTTCTGGTATGACCTAGGCTAGCTAGTCATGTGTGCATCACGTTTAAATTTCATTTAAATTTGAAATGGGGATTTGTAAAACCCTCAGAAATCATTTCTGGAAATGACCCAGATAAAAATTGCTCCAAAAGGGTCCAAGAAAATGTTCATGTCTCTCTCTGAAAATATTGGGCACAGGTACAATTCAAACCAATATTTTTAGGAGCTCATAAATATTTATTTTGGCCATTTGGAATTAATCCAGTAATTATTTGCGTTGGATAAATATTTATATATATATATATAATATTGTCCAATAATTCTGAATTTTGGTGAGGGGCTTTGGAATAATCCCTTAGGCCCTACAAAAATTGTCAGAATTAAATAAAATGATTTGGTATCTTTATTAAATCAAAACAAAGGTCAGAAAATAGAAAAGAAAATAGGAAATAAGAAAACTTTTACCTGACTTACCTGGCGCCCCACCCCGGCCCAGCAGTGGCCCGGCCCAACTGGCTATTGCCAGTCGTCTCCCTCGCCAGGAGGCAGCGGCGAAAGGGAGCACGGCGAGCGTGCATGCTCGCCAGGCAGCTGCTTGCTGCCTCCTCTCCCTCATTGGCGTTGTCCACCCCCGAGAGCTCCACCGAGCCCCCTGGCCTCTCTCACTTCCCCAGTTCTCTCCTATCTTCCCCCTCGCCCTCTCTCTCGCGGCCGAAATCGTCGTCGCCGCCGTCCACAGCCACCGTGGCCTCGGCCACTGCCGCACCTCCCCGACACGCTTCCCAGCTCCGCCGCGACCCCTTCTCCCTCCTCACCGAGCAAAGCAACCAGGCGAGCTCCGCTTCATCCTCGGCGCCGTCGTCTTCATTTCCGGCCGCCGGAGATCGTCCTCACCGCCCTGCCGACTCCAGCCTTCCCCGAGCTCCCCGACGATGCCCACCGGTCCCCTGTGAGCCCCGCCGTCGTTCCCCCTACTCCCCTGCCTCTCTGCGCCCTCTAGCCCCTTTGCCGCACGCCGCCGAACTCCGGTCGCCGCCGCGAGCCTCGCTCCGGCGAGCTCTGCCGCCCCCGCAACCTCCCGTCGCCTCCGCCGGATGCGCATGAGCGCCAGGAACCCACAAAGCCCCTCCGCGCGGCGTTTGGTCGCCGGAGGGCGAAACCCGAGCCGTTCTGCCGTCGTTGACCTCGCCGGCGTTGAACTCTAGCCGTATCGATGTGGCAGCGGCATTAGCGGCTAATGGCGCCACTAATTAACCCTTTCAGTGACACCGACAGCTGGGCCCCACGCCTAATTAACTTCGGTTTATTTTTTGTTTAAATTAGCTTATAATCCAGCGGGACCCACGCGTCAGGGTTGACTTGCTGATGTGTCCATTGACCTGACCCCACATGTCGGTGACCCAGACAGCACCACCTGACTGACCAGTGGACCCCACTGGTCAGGTTTGACTTGGTCAGCGCTGTTGACTTGCTGACGCAAGCATGACGCTGTGCTGACGCAATATATCATTTTCTAGTATTAAAATAAATCAGGAAATTCCAGAAAATGTTCTAAACTTCAAAAATTCATAGAAATTCAACCGTAGCTCAGATTTAAATAATTTATATATGAAAAATGATCAGAAAAATTCAATCTATCCATCTGTACAATTTTCATGCATGAAAAACCAGTCTATACATGCTGTATAAGGGAAACACTAAAATGGCATATTTAAGAGCTTATGTTAAAGATGCATTTGAATCTTTAGTTCAAATGGACTTTAACCAATTGAATGCGGGTTGCATTAGCTCAAACAACATCACATCTTCATGCCATGTTCATGCATCATATTGTTGCATATGTTTGTGTATTGATTGTCGACACCGTTCCTTCTCGATAGGTCCTTCTCCGGAGACCGATCCAGAGTATCTATCTGTGGAGCAGTGCCCCCTCTGTTGATCTACCAGGCAAGCAAACCCCCTTGTTCATTCTGATACAATCCTACTCTCTCGCTCCTGCTCTCATTATTGCATTAGGACAACAACGATTCAACTGCTACTTTATGCTGCGGTAGTTGAACCCATTCCTCTGCATGACCTGTCATTGCCACGGTAAATAGTTAAAACCCACTAGCATGTGTAGGAGTTGATTGAGCCATGTTGTGTTCTTGCCATGCCATTCCTGCTATTGCTTAGAGTTGTGTCAGGTCTGATTCATCGGGAATGAATTGGAGTGGTACGATATGTTCTGGTGCTGAGAGTTAAGCGTGTGAACACGATTTGGTAAAGGTAGCGGTGAGAGGCCATGTAGGAGTACATGGTGGGTTGTCTCACTGGAACCGTCCTTAAGCACTGAGTTCTGTGTATGTTTTCCAATGACTAGCTACTACCACACATTGGGCTCCAGGTACTCCAAGCTCTCTCAACTTATTAACCAACTTGATCTCTGTCCAGGAGTTGCAATTAGTTTATGGTGTTTGTAGGTAGTGTTAGTAGTCTACCAAGTGGCACCCGGCCAGGTGGGCTTGGGACAGACTAGGCACAAGTGGCACGGTGTACCAAGCGTAGATCCATTCGGCGAGGTGGGCTTGGGAACCCTGCACACATCATTTGGGGCCGTGAGCGACACCCCGGCCGGATCTCCTTGCGGATGGAACCCGAATAGGCGATAAACCTGGACTAGAGTCCTGTGTGGTTAGTCAGGTCGTGGCCGACACCCTCGCTAGGCTTCCGCTTGAAGGTTGCCGAGGTACATGACGTGTACATGGTGATAAGTGGTGAGAACGTGTGTGAAGAAGTACACCCCTGCAGGGTTATCATGATCTATTCGAATAGCCGTGTCCTCGGTTACGGACTTCTTGGATGCTTACGTGGTACATAGACAACTTGAAGTGGATACTCTAAAATGCTCAAGACAAGTGTGAGTGCTATGGATGGCCTTCTCGTAGGAAGACGGGAATGAATCCATAGTAGTGTATTGACGTGGTGATTAGTGGACTCGTGTGCGCCACCTCAAAAGAGTTACCAGCAGTCGTAGTACAGGATAGCCACTGAGTCAAAGCTGGCTTGCTGCAACTAAACTCCACATTACCTTCTTGATACAAGTGCACGTATAATAGGATCTGATGTAAGTCTTGTTGAGTACCTTTGTACTCATGTTGCTTTATTTATGTTTTTGCTGCGGAGACTTCGGTCTTACTAGTTTACGTGGACTTCGACAAGTAGCTTGTACCTCAGCTACGATCTTGATCGGATGTTGTAGATAGTCGGGCTCCTCAGCCTTTTTCATTTGTAGTTGTCTGTACTCAGACATGTAATGCTTCCGCTTGTTGCTTGTATGCTCCGAATGATGGGTCATGTGACCCTTGCTTGTACTTAATGCTATGTGGCTCTTTTGGTCCTTTATCTATATGAGCTTGCGTTATGTTGTGATGCCATGTTGTACAGCACATACTTGCATGTTATGCATACGTGTAACGTGTATTGCTATGTGTGGGATCCGACAATCTGGTTGTTTATCCTTGGCAGCCTCTCTTATGGGGAAATGTAGTCTAGTGCTTCCTTGAGCCATAGTAGTCCGCTACAGCCCGGTTCACCGGAGTCCTGCTAGCCCAGCACTACTGCTCAGGACACTTGACTGGCCGGCATGTGTTTCACTTCGTCCATGTGTCTGTCCCTTCGGGGAAATGTCACGCGGTGACTTCCGGAGTCCTGCCTAGCCTGCTACAGCCTGGGTTCCCCGGAGTCCTGTTAGCCCAGTGCTACAACCCGGATTCATATGCTGTTAATCGACATGCTCGATGTGATTCATGTATGCCTGTCCCCATAGGTTAGCACCGCTTTGGGTTCACGACTAGCCATGTTGGCCTGGGTTCTTTGTCATATGGATGCTAGCGACACTATCATATACGTGAGCCAAAAGGCGCAAACGGTCCCGGGCCAGGTAAGGTGGCACCCGTGGGAATACCGTGCATGAGGCCGCAAAGTGATATGATGTGTTACATGCTAGATCGGTGTGACTTAGGATCGGGGTCCCGATAGCTTTGGTATCAGAGCCTGACTGCCTGTAGGATTTCCAAGCCAACTTGGTCAAAGTTGAGTCTAGAAATTCTTTAGTTATGTAAGGGAATTGATTGTGGAAGGGAACGTAAGGCTCTTTTTACTCCTTATATCTCATGCCCTTCTGATCTGAGTCATCCTATCTTTCCTACGGGGTTAAGGAACTAGGCTTTATTTTCTGTCTATCAGGATCACGTGTTACTACTCCATAGTCTCTTAGAATTGGTTGATCAGAGTCATATCCCAGTTCGAGTACCTCTGGTGTAGCCTGTTTAGTAATATCTCAGAACCTTGAGTGATGATGTTGAGTATGGTGCTACCCCGTCTTTCGCAGAATGTCTCATTCTGGGCATTTTACTGCCGTTATGCTGCCGGTTTTGTCCGAGGAGTTTGAGAGATACTAAATTTCCTTGTGCTACATGTTGCATCCTATAGTTGTTGTTGACCTCGTCCTTGGTTCCGCTTCTTAGGATGTCATCAGTTAACCGAAGTTTTGTTGCTCGTTGCCTGAACCACGGAGATGGTAGGGATGAGGATCCTCCCGACCAACCTTCATTGGCAGAGTTCATGATAGATATGGAGAGGAACAAGCGTGAGTCTAACCGCTTGTTGGCACGTATCGAGGAGAACACCGCACATCGGTGCAAAGAGTCAGCGACCATCCTGGATTTCATTGATCTGAAACCACCCACCTTCCATCATTCCATTGAGCCACTCGATGCAGATGACTGGCTCCATAGTATCACACACAAGCTGTGTTCTGCGAACGTAGCTGAAAGTGACAAGGTCACTTATGCTGCATATCACCTGGAAGGTCCTGCTAGTCTCTGGTGGCAGAACTATGAGGCTATGCTTCCAGCTGGTCAAATTCCTACCTGGAGAGATTTCACTGAGGCTTTTCGCGAGCATCACATTCCTGAAGCCCTCATCGATCGCAAGAGAGAAGAGTTCTGTAGTTTCACCCAGGGTAAGATGGTTGTTGATGCTTACAGTAGAGAGTTTGAGAACCTCACCCGCTATGCTACAGAAGAAGAGTCCACAGATGCCAAGAAGCAGGCTAGGTTCCGGAAGGGTCTCAACCCCAAGTTGCGTCGTGATCTCCACTTGCATCATTGCAATACATTCCAGGCTCTTGTGAACAAGGCCATTAAAGCAGAAACAGCTCAACTCACTTACGAGGAGTCTCGTAAGCACACCAGAGATCTGGGTTCTTCTTCCGGTTCTACTTCACAGAAGTGCCGGATTTGGGTTCTGAACTCCGCTCTTCCACCCGGTTATACACCAAGGCCTTCTTGTGTGGCACCTCACCCAGTTCAACCATATGCTACACCATGCCTATTGGTAGACCACTTGTCAATGCGGGTCCTTGTCCTACCTCCAAGTTTTGTTACAGGTGCGGAGAGCCAGGCCACATTGCCCGTATTTGCGCTCAGACCCGTGTTGCTCCACCCCAGCCCGAGAAGTCTGTTGGCCGTGGTGGTAAGCCTTCACACCAGATGATCAGTGCCAAGTCAGCTCCCACTGAACTTGGACGTGTGCATCACGTCTCAGCTAAAGACACTCATGATGATCCAGATGTCGTTCTTGGTACACTCCTTGTCAACTGTCACCCAGCTTCGGTTCTATTCGATACCGGGGCATCTCACTCCTTCATTTCCGAAAGTTATGCCCGTTTGCACGACATGTCATTTTGTGATATGCCCTCCCCACTACTCATTCAAACTCCTGGATCCAAGTGGCAAACTTCTAGGATAAGTTATGGCAATGAAATACATGTTGACAGACTTGTATTTCTAGCTTCCTTGATATCCCTCAAGTCTTCAGATATTAACATCATTTTGGGTATGGACTGGATGAAAGCTCATTATGCCAAGATTGACTGTTACACCAGGTCTGTTCAGCTCACACACCCCTCTGGCAAGGTAGTCACTGTCTCCACCAAAATTGCAAGGCGTCAACTATATTCTCTAAATGCCAGCCCTCTTCCTAACCTTGAAGATATTTCGGTAGCCCGTGACTTTTCGGATGTCTTTCCAGAAGAACTGCCAGGTATTCCACCTGACAGAGATGTAGAGTTTGTTATAGATCTTATCCCCGGAACCGCCCCAATTTCTAGGAGACCTTACAAGATGGCACCCTTAGAACTAGCCGAGCTTAAGAAACAACTCGATGAATCCTTGCAAAAGGGTTTCATCCATCCTAGTTCTTCTCCCTGGGCTTGCTCCGTCCTCTTCGTCAAGAAGAAGGATGGTACGGACCTAATGGTTGTAGATTATCGTCCCGTTAATTTGGTCACGATAAAGAACAAGTATCCGCTTCCCAGGATCAATGATCTGTATGATCAGCTCGCTGGATCCTTAGTCTTCTCCAAGATGGATTTGAGGTTAGGCTACCACCAAATCAAGATCAGAAATGGGGATATTCCTAAGACGGCTTTTGTCACTCGTTATGGTCAGTACGAGTACACCGTCATGTCCTTTGGTCTAACCAACGCTCCAGCTACTTTCTCTCGCTTGATGAACTCGATTTTCATGGAGTACTTAGATAAGTTCGTCGTGGTTTACCTCGATGATATCCTTAATTACTTGAAGAACGAGGAAGAGCATGCCGAACATCTTAGACTTGTGTTAGAAAAACTCAGAGAGCACCACCTTTATGCCAAGTTCTCCAAGTGCGAATTTTGGTTGCCAGAAGTGACCTATCTCGGCCACGTAATCTCTGGTAAGGGCATTGCTGTCAATCCCGAAAGAGTTCAGGCCATTCTTGATTGGACTCCTCCTGAAACAGTTAAGCAAGTTAGGAGTTTCCTTGGTCTAGCCAGTTATTGTCGCTGATTCGTTGAGAACTTCTCCAAAGTGGCCAAACCTCTCACGGAACTTCTCAAGAAAGATAAAATGTTTGAGTGGTCCCCACAGTGTGAGCACAGTTTTCAGGAACTGAAAAGACGCCTGACTTCTGCTCCCATACTTGTGCCACTGGACTTCACTAAGGACTTTGTTATCTATTGTGATGCCTCACGACAGGGACTAGGTTGCATTCTTATGCAAGATCGCCATGTGATTGCCTATGCATCTCGACAGTTGCATCCACATGAGGAGAATTATCCTACACATGATCTAGAGCTTGCAGCCGTAGTCTATGCACTTAAGACATGGTGACATTACCTTCTCGGTAAACGTTGCGAGATTTACACCGATCACCAGAGTCTAAAGTATATCTTCACCCAACCAGATTTCAACCTTAGGCAAAGACGTTGGTTGGAGTTGATCTCAGATTATGATTTAGGGATTACCTACACCCCAGGTAAGGGGAATGTCATGGTTGATGCACTAAGTCGTAAGTCCTATTGCAAAAATCTCATGTTGCAGCAGGGCCAACCACTTCTCCATGAGGAATTATGTAAGCTTAACCTCCACCTTGCTCCTCACGGATTCCTTTCTACCTTGGTGGCGAAACCTACTCTTGTGGATCAAATCATCTCTGCTCAGCAGCAGGATACGGGAATTTCTCGGATCAAGAGAAACATTAACAAGGGAGTTGGTGGTAGTTTCTCTATAGATGATCGTGGTGTTGTTTTCTTTGAGAGTCGCTTGGTGGTTCCCAAGAATCAACATCTTCGACAATTAATCCTTAAGGAGGCGCATGAATCTCCTCTCACGATTCATCCCGGTAGTACTAAGATGTATCAGGACCTACGCCAAAGGTTTTGGTGGACTAGGATGAAGAGAGAAATTGCTCAATTTATTGCTAACTGTGACGTTTGCCGTCGTGTGAAGGCAGAGCATCAAAGACCTGCTGGCACTCTTCAACCTTTAGCTATTCCTGAGTGGAAATGGGATAAAGTTGGTATGGACTTCATCACCGGCTTTCCCAGGACCAAGAGAGGGAATAATGCTATCTTCGTAGTCATTGATCGTCTTTCCAAAGTGGCTCACTTCCTACCCGTTCGAGAGAGTATCACTGCTAGTCAGCTCGCTGACTTATATATTTCTCGAATAGTATCACTTCATGGTGTTCCACTAGAGATCAATTCAGACCGTGGTAGTCTTTTCACTTCTCATTTTTGGGAGAGTTTCCAAACTGCCATGGGCACCCATCTTTCCTTCAGTACCGCTTTCCACCCTCAATCAAGTGGTCAGGTGGAAAGGGTCAACCAGATTCTTGAAGACATGCTTAGAGCTTGTGTTATCTCATTCGGTGTGGATTGGGAGAAGTGTCTTCCCTTCGCCGAGTTTGCTTATAACAACAGCTACCAAACCAGCCTCAAGAAAGCTCCTTTTGAGATTCTGTATGGACGAAGATGTCGAACACCTTTGAACTGGTCAGAAACCGGTGAAAGACAATTCTTTGGACCGGATATGATCCAGGAGGCAGAAGAGCAAGTTCGCGTCATTCGTGAGAATTTGAAAACAGCCCAATCTCGTAAAAAGAGCCAGCATGACCGTCGTCATAAGGAAGTGGCTTATGAAGTTGGCGACAAGGTTTATCTTCGGGTTACTCCCTTGAAGGGTACCCATCGTTTCGGTATCAAAGGCAAGTTGGCTCCTCGTTACATTGGTCCTTTTCGCATTCTCGCTAAACGAGAAGAGGTTGCCTACCAGTTGGAACTACCCCCACATCTTTCTCGAGTACAAGATGTCTTCCACGTCTCTCAACTCAGGCGTTGCTTCTCGGATCCCATCCGCGGAGTGGACCACGAAACGCTTGATCTCCAAGATAACCTCACTTATCGAGGGTACCCTGTTTGCATCCTTGATCAAGCAGAGTGTGTCACCCGACGTCATAACATCAAGTTTCTCAAGGTTCAGTGGTCTCATCATTCCGAGAGAGAAGCTACTTGGGAGCGTGAAGATCGTCTTCGACTTGTGTACCCCGCTTCCTTCCCGCCGACTCCTGAATCTCGGGACGAGATTCTTCCGAGTGGGGGCGAGTTGTCACATCCCTAGTTCTGGTATGACCTAGGATAGCTAGTCATGTGTGCATCACGTTTAAATTTCATTTAAATTTGAAATGGGGATTTGTAAAACCCTCAGAAATCATTTCTGGAAATGACCCAGATAAAAATTGCTCCAAAAGGGTCCAAGAAAATGTTCATGTCTCTCTCTGAAAATATTGGGCAGAGGTAAAATTCAAACCAATATTTTTAGGAGCTCATAAATATTTATTTTGGCCATTTGGAATTAATCCAGTAATTATTTGCGTTGGATAAATATTTATATATATATATAATATTGTCCAATAATTCTGAATTTTGGTGAGGGGCTTTGGAATAATTCCTTAGGCCCTACAAAAATTGTCAGAATTAAATAAAATGTTTTGGTATCTTTATTAAATCAAAACAAATTTCAGAAAATAGAAAAGAAAATAGGAAATAAGAAAACTTTTACCTGACTCACCTGGCGCCCCACCCCGGCCCAGCAGTGGCCCGGCCCAACTGGCTATTGCCAGTCGTCTCCCTCGCCAGGAGCCAGCGGCGAAAGGGAGCACGGCGAGCGTGCATTCTCGCTAGGCAGCTGCTTGCTGCCTCCTCTCCCTCATTGGCGTTGTCCACCCCCGAGAGCTCCACCGAGCCCCCTGGCCTCTCTCACTTCCCCAGTTCTCTCCTATCTTCCCCCTCGCCCTCTCTCTCGCGGCCGAAATCGTCGTCGCCGCCGTCCACAGCCACCGTGGCCTCGGCCACTGCCGCACCTCCCCGACACGCTTCCCAGCTCCGCCGCGACCCCTTCTCCCTCCTCACCGAGCAAAGCAACCAGGCGAGCTCCGCTTCATCCTCGGCGCCGTCGTCTTCATCTCCGGCCGCCGGAGATCGTCTTCACCGCCCTGCCGACTCCATCCTTCCCCGAGCTCCCCGACGACGCCCGCCGGTCCCCTGTGAGCCCCGCCGTCGTTCCCCCTACTCCCCTGCCTTTCTGCGCCCTCTAGCCCCTCTGTCGCACGCCGCCGAACTCCGGTCGCCGCCGCGAGCCTCGCTCCGGCGAGCTCCGCCGCCCCCGCAACCTCCCGTCGCCTCCGCCGGATGCGCATGAGCGCCAGGAACCCACAAAGCCCCTCCGCGCGGCGTTTGGTCGCCGGAGGGCGAAACCCGAGCCGTTCTGCCGTCGTTGACCTCGCCGGCAGTTGAACTCTAGCCGTATCGACGTGGCAGCGTCATTAGCGGCTAATGGCGCCGCTAATTAACCCTTTCAGTGACACCGACAGCTGGGCCCCGCGCCTAATTAACTTCGGTTTATTTTTTGTTTAAATTAGCTTATAATCCAGCGGGACCCACGCGTCAGGGTTGACTTGCTGATGTGTCCGTTGACCTGACCCCACCTGTCGGTGACCCAGACAGCACCATGTGACTGACCAGTGGACCCCACTGGTCAGGTTTGACTTGGTCAGCGCTGTTGACTTGCTGACGCAAGCATGACGCTGTGCTGACGCAATATATCATTTTCTAGTATTAAAATAAATCAGGAAATTCCAGAAAATGTTCTAAACTTCAAAAATTCATAGAAATTCAACCGTAGCTCAAATTTAAATAATTTATATATGAAAAATGATCAGAAAAATTCAATCTATCCATCTGTACAATTTTCATGCATGAAAAACCAATCTATACATGCTGTATAAGGGAAACACTAAAATGGCTTATTTAAGAGCTTATGTTAAAGATGCATTTGAATCTTTAGTTCAAATGGACTTTAACCAATTGAATGCTGGTTGCATTAGCTCAAACAACATCACATCTTCATGCCATGTTCATGCATCATATTGTTGCATATGTTTGTGTATTGATTGTCGACACCGTTCCTTCTCGATAGGTCCTGCTCCGGAGACCGATCCAGAGTATCTATCTGTGGAGCAGTGCCCCCTCTGTTGATCTACCAGGCAAGCAAACCCCCTTGTTCATTCCGATACAATCCTACTCTCTCGCTCCTGCTCTCATTATTGCATTAGGACAACAACGATTCAACTGCTACTTTATGCTGCGGTAGTTGAACCCATTCCTCTGCATGACCTGTCATTGCCACAGTAAATAGTTAAAACCCACTAGCATGTGTAGGAGTTGATTGAGCCATGTTGTGTTCTTGCCATGCCATGCCATGCCTGCTATTGCTTAGAGTTGTGTCAGGTCTGATTCATCGGGAATGAATTGGAGTGGTACGATATGTTCTGGTGCTGAGAGTTAAGCGTGTGAACATGATTTGGTAAAGGTAGCGGTGAGAGGCCATGTAGGAGTACATGGTGGGTTGTCTCACTGGAACTGTCCTTAAGCACTAAGTTCTGTGTATGTTTTCCAATGACTAGCTACTACCACACATTGGGCTCCAGGTACTCCAAGCTCTCTCAACTTATTAACCAACTTGATCTCTGTCCAGGAGTTGCAATTAGTTTATGGTGTTTGTAGGTAGTGTTAGTAGTCTACCAAGTGGCACCCGGCCAGGTGGGCTTGGGACAGACTAGGCACAAGTGGCACGGTGTACCAAGCGTAGATCCATTCGGCGAGGTGGGCTTGGGAACCCTGCACACATCGTTTGGGGCCGTGAGCGACACCCCGGCCGGATCTCCTTGCGGATGGAACCCGAATAGGCGATAAACCTGGACTAGAGTCCTGTGTGGTTAGTCAGGTCATGGCCGACACCCTCGCCAGGCTTCCGCTTGAAGGTTGCCGAGGTACATGACGTGTACATGGTGATAAGTGGTGAGAGCGTGTGTGAAGAAGTACACCCCTGCAGGGTTATCATGATCTATTCGAATAGCCGTGTCCTCGGTTACGGACTTCTTGGATGCTTACGTGGTACATACACAACTTGAAGTGGATACTCTAAAATGCTCAAGACAAGTGTGAGTGCTATGGATGGCCTTCTCGTAGGAAGACGGGAATGAATCCATAGTAGTGTATTGACGTGGTGATTAGTGGACTCGTGTGCGCCACCTCAAAAGAGTTACCAGCAGTCGTAGTACAGGATAGCCACTGAGTCAAAGCTGGCTTGCTGCAACTAAACTCCACATTACCTTCTTGATACAAGTGCATGTATAATAGGATCTGATGTAAGTCTTGTTGAGTACCTTTGTACTCATGTTGCTTTATTTATGTTTTTGCTGCGGAGACTTCGGTCTTACTAGTTTACGTGGACTTCGACAAGTAGCTTGTACCTCAGCTACGATCTTGATCGGATGTTGTAGATAGTCGGGCTCCTCAGCCTTTTTCATTTGTAGTTGTCTGTACTCAGACATGTAATGCTTCCTCTTGTTGCTTGTATGCTCCGAATGATGGGTCATGTGACCCTTGCTTGTACTTAATGCTATGTGGCTCTTTTGGTCCTTTATCTATATGAGCTTGCGTTATGTTGTGATGCCTTGTTGTACATCACATACTTGCATGTTATGCATACGTGTAACGTGTATTGCTATGTGTGGGATCCGACAATCTGGTTGTTTATCCTTGGCAGCCTCTCTTATGGGGAAATGTAGTCTAGTGCTTCCTTGAGCCATAGTAGTCCGCTACAGCCCGGTTCACCGGAGTCCTGCTAGCCCAGCACTACTGCTCAGGACACTTGACTGGCCGGCATGTGTTTCACTTCGTTCATGTGTCTGTCCCTTCGGGGAAATGTCACGCGGTGACTTCCGGAGTCCTGCCTAGCCTGCTACAGCCTGGGTTCCCCGGAGTCCTGTTAGCCCAGTGCTACAGCCCGGATTCAGATGCTGTTGATCGACATGCTCGATGTGATTCATGTATGCCTGTCCCCATAGGTTAGCACCGCTTTGGGTTCACGACTAGCCATGTCGGCCCGGGTTCTTTGTCATATGGATGCTAGTGACACTATCATATACGTGAGCCAAAAGGCGCAAACGGTCCCGGGCCAGGTAAGGTGGCACCCGTGGGAATACCGTGCGTGAGGCCGCAAAGTGATATGATGTGTTACATGCTAGATCGGTGTGACTTAGGATCGGGGTCCCGATAGCTTTGGTATCAGAGCCTGACTGCCTGTAGGATTTCCAAGCCAACTTGGTCGAAGTTGAGTCTAGAAATTCTTTAGTTATGTAAGGGAATTGATTGTGGAAGGGAACGTAAGGCTCTTTTTACTCCTTATATCTCATGCCCTTCTGATCTGAGTCATCCTATCTTTCCTACGGGGTTAAGGAACTAGGCTTTATTTTCTGTCTATCAGGATCACATGTTACTACTCCATAGTCTCTTAGAATTGGTTGATCAGAGTCATATCCCAGTTCGAGCACCTCTGGTGTAGCCTGTTTAGTAATATCTCAGAACCTTGAGTGATGATGTTGAGTATGGTGCTACCCCGTCTTTCACAGAATGTCTCATTCTGAGCATTTTACTGCTGTTATGCTGCCGGATTTGTCCTAGGAGTTTGAGAGATACTAAATTTCCTTGTGCTACATGTTGCATCCTATAGTTGTTGTTGACCTCGTCCTTGGTTCCGCTTCTTAGGATGTCATCAGTTAACCGAAGTTTTGTTGCTCGTTGCCTGAACCACGGAGATGGTAGGGATGAGGATCTTCCCGACCAACCTTCATTGGCAGAGTTCATGATAGATATGGAGAGGAACAAGCGTGAGTCTAACCGCTTGTTGGCACGTATCGAGGAGAACACCGCACATCAGTGCAAAGAGTCAGCGACCATCCAGGATTTCATTGATCTGAAACCACCCACCTTCCATCATTCCATTGAGCCACTCGATGCAGATGACTGGCTCCATAGTATCACACACAAGCTGCGTTCTGCGAACATAGCTGAAAGTGACAAGGTCACTTATGCTGCATATCACCTGGAAGGTCCTGCTAGTCTCTGGTGGCAGAACTATGAGGCTATGCTTCCAGCTGGTCAAATTCCTACCTGGAGAGATTTCACTGAGGCTTTTCGCGAGCATCACATTCCTGAAGCCCTCATCGATCGCAAGAGAGAAGAGTTCTGTAGTTTCACCCAGGGTAAGATGGTTGTTGATGCTTACAGTAGAGAGTTTGAGAACCTCACCCGCTATGCTACAGAAGAAGTGTCCACATATGCCAAGAAGCAGGCTAGGTTCCGGAAGGGTCTCAACCCCAAGTTGCATCGTGATCTCCACTTGCATCATTGCAATACATTCCAGGCTCTTGTGAACAAGGCCATTAAAGCAGAAACAGCTCAACTCACTTACGAGGAGTCTCGTAAGCACACTAGAGATCTGGGTTCTTCTTCCGGTTCTACTTCACAGAAGTGCCGGATTTGGGTTCTGAACTCCGCTCTTCCACCCGGTTATACACCAAGGCCTTCTTGTGTGGCACCTCACCCAGTTCAACCATATGCTACACCATGCCTATTGGTAGACCACTTGTCAATGCGGGTCCTTGTCCTACCTCCAAGTTTTGTTACAGGTGCGGAGAGCCAGGCCACATTGCCCGTATTTGCGCTCAGACCCGTGTTGCTCCACCCCAGCCCGAGAAGTCTGTTGGCCGTGGTGGTAAGCCTTCACACCAGATGATCAGTGCCAAGTCAGCTCCCACTGAACTTGGACGTGTGCATCACGTCTCAGCTAAAGACACTCATGATGATCCAGATGTCGTTCTTGGTACACTCCTTGTCAACTGTCACCCAGCTTCGGTTCTATTCGATACCGGGGCATCTCAGTCCTTCATTTCCGAAAGTTATGCCCGTTTGCATGACATGTCATTTTGTGATATGCCCTCCCCACTACTCATTCAAACTCCTGGATCCAAGTGGCAAACTTCTAGGATAAGTTATGGCAATGAAATACATGTTGACAGACTTGTATTTCTAGCTTCCTTGATATCCCTCAAGTCTTCAGATATTAACATCATTTTGGGTATGGACTGGATGAAAGCTCATTATGCCAAGATTGACTGTTACAACAGGTCTGTTCAGCTCACACACCCCTCTGGCAAGGTAGTCACTGTCTCCACCAAAATTGCAAGGCGTCAACTATATTCTCTAAATGCCAGCCCTCTTCCTAACCTTGAAGATATTTCGGTAGCCCGTGAGTTTCCGGATGTCTTTCCAGAAGAACTGCCAGGTATTCCACCTGACAGAGATGTAGAGTTTGTTATAGATCTTATCCCCAGAACCGCCCCAATTTCTAGGAGACCTTACAAGATGGCACCCTTAGAACTAGCCGAGCTTAAGAAACAACTCGATGAATCCTTGCAAAAGGGTTTCATCCGTCCTAGTTCTTCTCCCTGGGCTTGCCCCGTCCTCTTCGTCAAGAAGAAGGATGGTACGGACCGAATGGTTGTAGATTATCGTCCCGTTAATTTGGTCACGATAAAGAACAAGTATCCGCTCCCCAGGATCAACGATCTGTATGATCAGCTCGCTGGATCCTCAGTCTTCTCCAAGATGGATTTGAGGTTAGGCTACCACCAAATCAAGATCAGAAATGGGGATATTCCTAAGACGGCTTTTGTCACTCGTTATGGTCAGTACGAGTACACCGTCATGTCCTTTGGTCTAACCAACGCTCCAGCTACTTTCTCTCGCTTGATGAACTCGATCTTCATGGAGTACTTAGATAAGTTCGTCGTGGTTTACCTCGATGATATCCTTATTTACTCGAAGAACGAGGAAGAGCATGCCGAACATCTTAGACTTGTGTTAGAAAAACTCAGAGAGCACCGCCTTTATGCCAAGTTCTCCAAGTGCGAATTTTGGTTGCCAGAAGTGACCTATCTCGGCCACGTAATCTCTGGTAAGGGCATTGCTGTCAATCCCGAAAGAGTTCAGGCCGTTCTTGATTGGACTCCGCCTGAAACAGTTAAGCAAGTTAGGAGTTTCCTTGGTCTAGCCAGTTATTGTCGCCGATTCGTTGAGAACTTCTCCAAAGTGGCCAAACCTCTCACGGAACTTCTCAAGAAAGATAAAAAGTTTGAGTGGTCCCCACAGTGTGAGCACAGTTTTCAGGAACTGAAAAGACGCCTGACTTCTGCTCCCATACTTGTGCCACCGGATTTCACTAAGGACTTTGTTATCTATTGTGATGCCTCACGACAGGGACTAGGTTGCATTCTTATGCAAGATCGCCATGTGATTGCCTATGCATCTCGACAGTTGCATCCACATGAGGAGAATTATCCTACACATGATCTAGAGCTTGCAGCCGTAGTCTATGCACTTAAGACATGGCGACATTACCTTCTCGGTAAACGTTGCGAGATTTACACCGATCACCAGAGTCTCAAGTATATCTTCACCCAACCAGATTTGAACCTTAGGCAAAGACGTTGGTTGGAGTTGATCTCAGATTACGACTTAGGGATTACCTACACCCCAGGCAAGGGGAATGTCATGGCTGATGCGCTAAGTCGTAAGTCCTATTGCAACAATCTCATGTTGCAGCAGGGCCAACCACTTCTCCATGAGGAATTATGTAAGCTTAACCTCCACCTTGCTCCTCACGGATTCCTTTCTACCTTGGTGGCGAAACCTACTCTTGTGGATCAAATCATCTCTGCTCAGCAGCAGGATACGGGAATTTCTCGGATCAAGAGAAACATTAACAAGGGAGTTGGTGGTAGTTTCTCTATAGATGATCGTGGTGTTGTTTTCTTTGAGAGTCGCTTGGTGGTTCCCAAGAATCAACATCTTCGACAATTAATCCTTAAGGAGGCGCATGAATCTCCTCTCACGATTCATCCCGGTAGTACTAAGATGTATCAGGACCTACGCCAAAGGTTTTGGTGGACTAGGATGAAGAGAGAAATTGCTCAATTTATTGCTAACTGTGACGTTTGCCGTCGTGTGAAGGCAGAGCATCAAAGACCTGCTGGCACCCTTCAACCTTTAGCTATTCCTGAGTGGAAATGGGATAAAGTTGGTATGGACTTCATCACCGGCTTTCCCAGGACCAAGAGAGGGAATAATGCTATCTTCGTAGTCATTGATCGTCTTTCCAAAGTGGCTCACTTCCTACCTGTTCGAGAGAGTATCACTGCTAGTCAGCTCGCTGACTTATATATTTCTCGAATAGTGTCACTTCATGGTGTTCCACTAGAGATCAATTCAGACCGTGGTAGTCTTTTCACTTCTCATTTCTGGGAGAGTTTCCAAACTGCCATGGGCACCCATCTTTCCTTCAGTACCGCTTTCCACCCTCAATCAAGTGGTCAGGTGGAAAGGGTCAACCAAATTCTTGAAGACATGCTTAGAGCTTGTGTTATCTCATTCGGTATGGATTGGGAGAAGTGTCTTCCCTTCGCCGAGTTTGCTTATAACAATAGCTACCAATCCAGCCTCAAGAAAGCTCCTTTTGAGGTTCTGTATGGACGAAGATGTCGAACACCTTTGAACTGGTCAGAAACCGGTGAAAGACAATTCTTTGGACCGGATATGATCCAGGAGGCAGAAGAGCAAGTTCGCATCATTCGTGAGAATTTGAAAACAGCCCAATCTCGTCAAAAGAGCCAGTATGACCGTCGTCATAAGGAAGTGGCTTATGAAATTGGCGACAAGGCTTACCTTCGGGTTACCCCTTGAAGGGTACCCATCGATTCGGTATCAAGGGCAAGTTGGCTCCTCGTTACATTGGTCCTTTTCGCATTCTCGCTAAACGAGGAGAGGTTGCCTACCAGTTGGAACTACCCCCACATCTTTCTCGAGTTCATGATGTCTTCCACGTCTCTCAACTCAGGCGTTGCTTCTCGGATCCCATCCGCGGAGTGGACCACGAAACGCTTGATCTCCAAGATAACCTCACTTATCGAGAGTACCCTGTTCGCATCCTTGATCAAGCAGAGCGTGTCACCCGACGTCATAACATCAAGTTTCTCAAGGTTCAGTGGTCTCATCATTCCGAGAGAGAAGCTACTTGGGAGCGTGAAGATCGTCTTCGACTTGAGTACCCCGCTTTCCTTCCCGCCGACTCCTGAATCTCGGGACGAGATTCTTCCGAGTGGGGGCGAGTTGTCACATCCCTAGTTCTGGTATGACCTAGGCTAGCTAGTCATGTGTGCATCACGTTTAAATTTCATTTAAATTTGAAATGGGGATTTGTAAAACCCTCAGAAATCATTTCTGGAAATGACCCAGATAAAAATTGCTCCAAAAGGGTCCAAGAAAATGTTCATGTCTCTCTCTGAAAATATTGGGCAGAGGTAAAATTCAAACCAATATTTTTAGGAGCTCATAAATATTTATTTTGGCCATTTGGAATTAATCCAGTAATTATTTGCGTTGGATAAATATTTGTATATATATATAATATTGTCCAATAATTCTGAATTTTGGTGAGGGGCTTTGGAATAATCCCTTAGGCCCTACAAAAATTGTCAGAATTAAATAAAATGATTTGGTATCTTTATTAAATCAAAACAAATGTCAGAAAATAGAAAAGAAAATAGGAAATAAGAAAACTTTTACCTGACTTACCTGGCGCCCCACCCCGGCCCAGCAGTGGCCCGGCCCAACTGGCTATTGCCAGTCGTCTCCCTCGCCAGGAGGCAGCGGCGAAAGGGAGCACGGCGAGCGTGCATGCTCGCCAGGCAGCTGCTTGCTGCCTCCTCTCCCTCATTGGCGTTGTCCACCCCCGAGAGCTCCACCGAGCCCCCTGGCCTCTCTCACTTCCCCAGTTCTCTCCTATCTTCCCCCTCGCCCTCTCTCTCGCGGCCGAAATCGTCGTCGCCGCCGTCCACAGCCACCGTGGCCTCGGCCACTGCCGCACCTCCCCGACACGCTTCCCAGCTCCGCCGCGACCCCTTCTCCCTCCTCACCGAGCAAAGCAACCAGGCGAGCTCCGCTTCATCCTCGGCGCCGTCGTCTTCATCTCCGGCCGCCGGAGATCGTCCTCACCGCCCTGCCGACTCCAGCCTTCCCCGAGCTCCCCGACGACGCCCGCCGGTCCCCTGTGAGCCCCGCCGTCGTTCCCCCTACTCCCCTGCCTTTCTGCGCCCTCTAGCCGCTCTGCCGAACGCCGCCGAACTCCGGTCGCCGCCGCGAGCCTCGCTCCGGCGAGCTCCGCCGCCCCCGCAACCTCCCGTCGCCTCCGCCGGATGCGCATGAGCGCCAGGAACCCACAAAGCCCCTCCGCGCGGCGTTTGGTCGCCGGAGGGCGAAACCCGAGCCGTTCTGCCGTCGTTGACCTCGTCGGCGGTTGAACTCTAGCCGTATCGACGTGGCAGCGTCATTAGCGGCTAATGGCGCCGCTAATTAACCCTTTCAGTGACACCGACAGCTGGGCCCCACGCCTAATTAACTTCGGTTTATTTTTTGTTTAAATTAGCTTATAATCCAGCGGGACCCACGCGTCAGGGTTGACTTGCTGATGTGTCCGTTGACCTGACCCCACCTGTCGGTGACCCAGACAGCACCATGTGACTGACCAGTGGACCCCACTGGTCAGGTTTGACTTGGTCAGCGTTGTTGACTTGCTGACGCAAGCATGACGCTGTGCTGACGCAATATATCATTTTCTAGTATTAAAATAAATCAGGAAATTCCAGAAAATGTTCTAAACTTCAAAAATTCATAGAAATTCAACCGTAGCTCAGATTTAAATAATTTATATATGAAAAATGATCAGAAAAATTCAATCTATCCATCTGTACAATTTTCATGCATGAAAAACCAATCTATACATGCTGTATAAGGGAAACACTAAAATGGCATATTTAAGAGCTTATGTTAAAGATGCATTTGAATCTTTAGTTCAAATGGACTTTAACCAATTGAATGCTGGTTGCATTAGCTCCAACAACATCACATCTTCATGCCATGTTCATGCATCATATTGTTGCATATGTTTGTGTATTGATTGTCGACACTGTTCCTTCTCGATAGGTCCTACTCCGGAGACCGATCCAGAGTATCTATCTATGGAGCAGTGCCCCCTCTGTTGATCTACCAGGCAAGCAAACCCCCTTGTTCATTCCGATACAATCCTACTCTCTCGCTCCTGCTCTCATTATTGCATTAGGACAACAACGATTCAACTGCTACTTTATGCTGCGGTAGTTGAACCCATTCCTCTACATGACCTGTCATTGCCACAGTAAATAGTTAAAACCCACTAGCATGTGTAGGAGTTGATTGAGCCATGTTGTGTTCTTGCCATGCCATGCCTGCTATTGCTTAGAGTTGTGTCAGGTCTGATTCATCGGGAATGAATTGGAGTGGTACGATATGTTCTGGTGCTGAGAGTTAAGCGTGTGAACACGATTTGGTAAAGGTAGCGGTGAGAGGCCATGTAGGAGTACATGGTGGGTTGTCTCACTGGAACCGTCCTTAAGCACTGAGTTCTGTGTATGTTGTCCAATGACTAGCTACTACCACACATTGGGCTCCGGGCTCCAAGCTCTCTCGACTTATTAACCAACTTGATCTCTGTCCAGGAGTTGCAATTAGTTTCTGGTGTTTGTAGGTAGTGTTAGTAGTCTACCAAGTGGCACCCGGCCAGGTGGGCTTGGGACAGACTAGGCACAAGTGGCACGGTGTACCAAGCGTAGATCCATCCGGCGAGGTGGGCTTGGGAACCCTGCACACATCGTTTGGGGCCGTGAGCGACACCCCGGCCGGATCTCCTTGCGGATGGAACCCGAATAGGCGATAAACCTGGACTAGAGTCTTGTGTGGTTAGTCAGGTCGTGGCCGACACCCTCGCCAGGCTTCCGCTTGAAGGTTGCCGAGATACATGACGTGTACATGGTGATAAGTGGTGAGAGCGTGTGTGAAGAAGTACACCCCTGCAGGGTTATCATGATCTATTCGAATAGCCGTGTCCTCGGTTATGGACTTCTTGGATGCTTACGTGGTACATAGACAACTTAAAGTGGATACTCTAAAATGCTCAAGACAAGTGTGAGTGCTATGGATGGCCTTCTCGTAGGAGACGGGATGAATCCATAGTAGTGTATTGATGTGGTGATTAGTGGACTCGTGTGCGCTGCCACCTCAAAGAGTTTCTCATCAGTCGTAGAACAGGATAGCCACTGAGTCAAAGCTGGCTTGCTGCAACTAAACCCCACATTACCTTCTTGATACAAATGCATGTATGATAGGATCTGATGTAAGTCTTGCTGAGTACCTTTGTACTCACGTTTGCTTTATTTATGTTTTGCAGGTGAGACTTCTGTCTCACTAGTAGTACGCTTGGACTTCGACGAAGTAGCTTGTTACCTCAGCTACGATCTTGTACCTTGGAGGCTTGTAGATAGTCAGGCTTCTCAGCCTTTTTCTTTTGTAGTTGTCTGTACTCAGACATGTAATGCTTCCGTTGCTTGTATGCTCTGAATGATGGGTCATGTGACCCCTGTTTGTATTAATGCTATGTGGCTCTTCTGGGCCTTTATCTATATGAGTTGCGTTATGTTGTGATGCCATGTTGTACATCACATACTTGCATGTTATGCGTACGTGTGACGTGTATTGCTATGTGTGGGATCCGACAATCTGGTTGTTTATCCTTGGCAGCCTCTCTTATGGGGAAATGTAGTCTAGTGCTTCCTTGAGCCATAGTAGTCCGCTACAGCCCGGTTCACCGGAGTCCTGCTAGCCCAGCACTACCGCTCAGGACACTTGACTGGCCGGCATTAGTTTCACTTCGTTCATGTGTCTGTCCCTTCGGGGAAATGTCACGCGGTGACTTCCGGAGTCCTGCCTAGCCTGCTACAGCCTGGGTTCCTCGGAGTCCTGTTAGCCCAGTGCTACAGCCCGGATTCATATGCTGTTGATCGACATGCTCGATGTGATTCATGTATGCCTGTCCCCATAGGTTAGCACCGCTTTGGGTTCACGACTAGCCATGTCGGCCCGGGTTCTTTGTCATATGGATGCTAGCGACACTATCATATACGTGAGCCAAAAGGCGCAAACGGTCCCGGGCCAGGTAAGGTGGCACCCGTGGGAATACCGTGCGTGAGGACGCAAAGTGATATGATGTGTTACATGCTAGATCGGTGTGACTTAGGATCGGGGTCCCGATAGCTTTGGTATCAGAGCCTGACTGCCTGTAGGATTTCCAAGCCAACTTGGTCGAAGTTGAGTCTAGAAATTCTTTAGTTATGTAAGGGAATTGATTGTGGAAGGGAACGTAAGGCTCTTTTTACTCCTTATATCTCATGCCCTTCTGATGTGAGTCATCCTATCTTTCCTACGGGGTTAAGGAACTAGGCTTTATTTTCTGTCTATCAGGATCACGTGTTACTACTCCATAGTCTCTTAGAATTGGTTGATCAGAGTCATATCCCAGTTCGAGTACCTCTGGTGTAGCCTGTTTAGTAATATCTCAGAACCTTGAGTGATGATGTTGAGTATGGTGCTACCCCGTCTTTCGCAGAATGTCTCATTCTAAGCATTTTACTACCGTTATGCTGCCGGATTTGTCCTAGGAGTTTGAGAGATACTAAATTTCCTTGTGCTACATGTTGCATCCTATAGTTGTTGTTGACCTCGTCCTTGGTTCCGCTTCTCAGGATGTCGTCAGTTAACCGAAGTTTTGTTGCTCGTTGCCTGAACCACGGAGATGGTAGGGATGAGGATCCTCCCGACCAACCTTCATTGGCAGAGTTCATGATAGATATGGAGAGGAACAAGCGTGAGTCTAACCGCTTGTTGGCACGTATCGAGGAGAACACCGCACATCGGTGCAAAGAGTCAGCGACCATCCAGGATTTCATTGATCTGAAACCAACCACCTTCCATCATTCCATTGAGCCACTCGATGCAGATGACTGGCTCCATAGTATCACACACAAGCTGCATTCTGCGAACGTAGCTGAAAGTGACAAGGTCACTTATGCTGCATATCACCTGGAAGGTCCTGCTAGTCTCTGGTGGCAGAACTATGAGGCTATGCTTCCAGCTGGTCAAATTCCTACCTGGAGAGATTTCACTGAGGCCTTTCGCGAGCATCACATTCCTGAAGCCCTCATCGATCGCAAGAGAGAAGAGTTCTGTAGTTTCACCCAGGGTAAGATGGATGTTGATGCTTACAGTAGAGAGTTTGAGAACCTCACCCGCTATGCTACAAAAGAAGTGTCCACAGATGCCAAGAAGCGGGCTAGGTTCCGGAAGGGTCTCAACCCCAAGTTGCGTCGTGATCTCCACTTGCATCATTGCAATACATTCCAGGCTCTTGTGAACAAGGCCATTAAAGCAGAAACAACTCAACTCACTTACGAGGAGTCTCGTAAGCACACCAGAGATCTGGGTTCTTCTTCCGGTTCTACTTCACAGAAGTGCCGGATTTGGGTTCCGAACTCCGCTCTTCCACCCGGTTATACACCAAGGCCTTCTTGTGTGGCACCTCACCCAGTTCAACCATATGCTACACCATGCCTATTGGTAGACCACTTGTCAATGCGGGTCCTTGTCCTACCTCCAAGTTTTGTTACAGGTGCGGAGAGCCAGGCCACATTGCCCGTATTTGCGCTCAGACCCGTGTTGCTCCACCCCAGCCCGAGAAGTCTGTTGGCCGTGGTGGTAAGCCTTCACACCAGATGATCAGTGCCAAGTCAGCTCCCACTGAACTTGGACGTGTGCATCACGTCTCAGCTAAAGACGCTCATGATGATCCAGATGTCGTTCTTGGTACACTCCTTGTCAACTGTCACCCAGCTTCGGTTCTATTCGATACCGGGGCATCTCACTCCTTCATTTCCGAAAGTTATGCCCGTTTGCACGACATGTCATTTTGTGATATGCCCTCCCCACTACTCATTCAAACTCCTGGATCCAAGTGGCAAACTTCTAGGATAAGTTATGGCAATGAAATACATGTTGACAGACTTGTATTTCTAGCTTCCTTGATATCCCTCAAGTCTTCAGATATTAACATCATTTTGGGTATGGACTGGATGAAAGCTCATTATGCCAAGATTGACTGTTACACCAGGTCTGTTCAGCTCACACACCCCTCTGGCAAGGTAGTCACTGTCTCCACCAAAATTGCAAGGCGTCAACTATATTCTCTAAATGCCAGCCCTCTTCCTGATCTTGAAGATATTCCGGTAGTCTGTGACTTTCCGGATATCTTTCCAGAGGAACTGCCAGGTATTCCACCTGACAGAGATGTAGAATTTGTCATAGATCTTATCCCAGGAACCGCCCCAATTTCTAGGAGACCTTACAAGATGGCACCCTTAGAACTAGCCGAGCTTAAGAAACAACTCGATGAATCCTTGCAAAAGGGTTTCATCCATCCTAGTTCTTCTCCCTGGGCTTGCCCCGTCCTCTTCGTCAAGAAGAAGGATGGTACGGACCGAATGGTTGTAGATTATCGTCCCGTTAATTTGGTCACGATAAAGAACAAGTATCCGCTCCCCAGGATCAATGATCTGTATGATCAGCTCGCTGGATCCTCAGTCTTCTCCAAGATGGATTTGAGGTTAGGCTACCACCAAATCAAGATCAGAAATGGGGATATTCCTAAGATGGCTTTTGTCACTCGTTATGGTCAGTACGAGTACACCGTCATGTCCTTTGGTCTAACCAATGCTCCAGCTACTTTCTCTCGCTTGATGAACTCGATCTTCATGGAGTACTTAGATAAGTTCGTCGTGGTTTACCTCGATGATATCCTTATTTACTCGAAGAACGAGGAAGAGCATGCCGAACATCTTAGACTTGTGTTAGAAAAACTCAGAGAGCACCGCCTTTATGCCAAGTTCTCCAAGTGCGAATTTTGGTTGCCAGAAGTGACCTATCTCGGCCACGTAATCTCTGGTAAGGGCATTGCTGTCAATCCCGAAAGAGTTCAGGCCGTTCTTGATTGGACTCCGCCTGAAACAGTTAAGCAAGTTAGGAGTTTCCTTGGTCTAGCCAGTTATTGTCGCCGATTCGTTGAGAACTTCTCCAAAGTGGCCAAACCTCTCACGGAACTTCTCAAGAAAGATAAAAAGTTTGAGTGGTCCCCACAGTGTGAGCACAGTTTTCAGGAACTGAAAAGACGCCTGACTTCTGCTCCCATACTTGTGCCACCGGACTTCACTAAGGACTTTGTTATCTATTGTGATGCCTCACGACAGGGACTAGGTTGCATTCTTATGCAAGATCGCCATGTGATTGCCTATGCATCTCGACAGTTGCATCCACATGAGGAGAATTATCCTACACATGATCTAGAGCTTGCAGCCGTAGTCTATGCACTTAAGACATGGCGACATTACCTTCTCGGTAAACGTTGCGAGATTTACACCGATCACCAGAGTCTCAAGTATATCTTCACCCAACCAGATTTGAACCTTAGGCAAAGACGTTGGTTGGAGTTGATCTCAGATTACGACTTAGGGATTACCTACACCCCAGGCAAGGGGAATGTCATGGCTGATGCGCTAAGTCGTAAGTCCTATTGCAACAATCTCATGTTGCAGCAGGGCCAACCACTTCTCCATGAGGAATTATGTAAGCTTAACCTCCACCTTGCTCCTCACGGATTCCTTTCTACCTTGGTGGCGAAACCTACTCTTGTGGATCAAATCATCTCTGCTCAGCAGCAGGATACGGGAATTTCCCGGATCAAGAGAAACATTAACAAGGGAGTTGGTGGTAGTTTCTCTATAGATGATCGTGGTGTTGTTTTCTTTGAGAGTCGCTTGGTGGTTCCCAAGAATCAACATCTTCGACAATTAATCCTTAAGGAGGCGCATGAATCTCCTCTCACGATTCATCCCGGTAGTACTAAGATGTATCAGGACCTACACCAAAGGTTCTGGTGGACTAGGATGAAGAGAGAAATTGCTCAATTTATTGCTAACTGTGACGTTTGCCGTCGTGTGAAGGCAGAGCATCAGAGACCTGCTGGCACTCTTCAACCTTTAGCTATTCCTGAGTGGAAATGGGATAAAGTTGGTATGGACTTCATCACCGGCTTTCCCAGGACCAAGAGAGGGAATAATGCTATCTTCGTAGTCATTGATCGTCTTTCCAAAGTGGCTCACTTCCTACCCGTTCGAGAGAGTATCACTGCTAGTCAGCTCGCTGACTTATATATTTCTCGAATAGTATCACTTCATGGTGTTCCACTAGAGATCAATTCAGACCGTGGTAGTCTTTTCACTTCTCATTTTTGGGAGAGTTTCCAAACTGCCATGGGCACCCATCTTTCCTTCAGTACCGCTTTCCACCCTCAATCAAGTGGTCAGGTGGAAAGGGTCAACCAGATTCTTGAAGACATGCTTAGAGCTTGTGTTATCTCATTCGGTGTGGATTGGGAGAAGTGTCTTCCCTTCGCCGAGTTTGCTTATAACAACAGCTACCAATCCAGCCTCAAGAAAGCTCCTTTTGAGATTCTGTATGGACGAAGATGTCGAACACCTTTGAACTGGTCAGAAACCGGTGAAAGACAATTCTTTGGACCGGATATGATCCAGGAGGCAGAAGAGCAAGTTCGCGTCATTCGTGAGAATTTGAAAACAGCCCAATCTCGTAAAAAGAGCCAGTATGACCGTCGTCATAAGGAAGTGGCTTATGAAGTTGGCGACAAGGTTTATCTTCGGGTTACTCCCTTGAAGGGTACCCATCGTTTCGGTATCAAAGGCAAGTTGGCTCCTCGTTACATTGGTCCTTTTCGCATTCTCGCTAAACGAGGAGAGGTTGCCTACCAGTTGGAACTACCCCCACATCTTTCTCGAGTACATGATGTCTTCCACGTCTCTCAACTCAGGCGTTGCTTCTCGGATCCCATCCGCGGAGTGGACCACGAAACGCTTGATCTCCAAGATAACCTCACTTATCGAGAGTACCCTGTTTGCATCCTTGATCAAGCAGAGCGTGTCACCCGACGTCATAACATCAAGTTTCTCAAGGTTCAGTGGTCTCATCATTCCGAGAGAGAAGCTACTTGGGAGCGTGAAGATCATCTTCGACTTGTGTACCCCGCTTCCTTCCCGCCGACTCCTGAATCTCGGGACGAGATTCTTCCGAGTGGGGGCGAGTTGTCACATCCCTAGTTCTGGTATGACCTAGGATAGCTAGTCATGTGTGCATCACGTTTAAATTTCATTTAAATTTGAAATGGGGATTTGTAAAACCCTCAGAAATCATTTCTGGAAATGACCCAGATAAAAATTGCTCCAAAAGGGTCCAAGAAAATGTTCATGTCTCTCTCTGAAAATATTGGGCAGAGGTAAAATTCAAACCAATATTTTTAGGAGCTCATAAATATTTATTTTGGCCATTTGGAATTAATCCAGTAATTATTTGCGTTGGATAAATATTTATATATATATATAATATTGTCCAATAATTCTGAATTTTGGTGAGGGGCTTTGGAATAATCCCTTAGGCCTTACAAAAATTGTCAGAATTAAATAAAATGATTTGGTATCTTTATTAAATCAAAACAAAGGTCAGAAAATAGAAAAGAAAATAGGAAATAAGAAAACTTTTACCTGACTTACCTGGCGCCCCACCCCGGCCCAGTAGTGGCCCGGCCCAACTGGCTGTTGCCAGTTGTCTCCCTTGCCAGGAGGCAGCGGCGAAAGGGAGCACAGCGAGCGTGCATGCCCGCCAGGTAGCTGCTTGCTGCCTCCTCTCCCTCCTCGACATTGTCCACCCCCGAGAGCTCCACCGAGCCCCTGGCCTCTGTCACTTCCCCAGTTCTCTCCTCTCTTCCCCCTCGCCCTCTCTCTCGTGGACGAAATCGCCGTCGCCGCCGTCCACAGCCACCGTGGCCTCGGCCACTGCCGCACCTCCCTGACACGCTTCCCAGCTCCGCCGCGACCCCTTCTCCCTTCTCACCGAGCAAAGCAACCGGGCGAGCTCCGCTTCATCCTCGGCGCAGTCGTCTTCATCTCCGGCCGCCGGAGATCGTCCTCACCGCCCCGCCGACTCCAGCCTTCCCCGAGCTCCCCGATGACGCCTGCCGGTCCCCTGTGAGCCCCGTCGTTGTTCCCCCTACTCCCCTGCCTTTCTGTGCCCTCTAGCCCATCTGCCGCACGCCACCGAACTCTGGCCGCCGCCGCGAGCCCGCTCCGGCGAGCTCCGCTGCCCCCGCAACCTCCCATCGCCTCCGCCGGATGCGCATGAGCGCCAGGAACCCACAGAGCCCCTCCGCGCGGTGTTTGGTCGCCGGAGGGCGAAACCCGAGCCGTTCTGCCGTCGTTGACCTCGCCGGCGGTTGAACTCCGGCCGTATCGACGTGGCAGCATCATTAGCGGCTAATGGCGCCGCTAATTAACCCTTTCAGTGACACCGACAGCTGGGCCCCACGCCTAATTAACTTCGGTTTATTTTTTGTTTAAATTAGCTTATAATCCAGCGGGACCCACGCGTCAGGGTTGACTTGCTGATGTGTCCGTTGACCTGACCCCACCTGTCGGTGACCCAGATAGCACCGTGTGACTGACCAGTGGACCCCACTGGTCAGGTTTGAGTTGGTCAGCGCTGTTGACTTGCTGACGCAAGCATGACACTCTGCTGACGCAATATATCATTTTCTGGTATTAAAATAAATCAGGAAATTCCAGAAAATGTTCTAAACTTCAAAAATTCATAGAAATTCAACCGTAGCTCAGATTTAAATAATTTATATATGAAAAATGATCAGAAAAATTCAATCTATCCATCTGTACCATTTTCATGCATGAATAACCAATCTATACATGCTGTATAAGGGAAACACTAAAATGGCATATTTAAGAGCTTATGTTAAAGATGCATTTGAATCTTTAGTTCAAATGGACTTTAACCAATTGAATGCTGGTTGCATTAGCTCAAACAACATCACATCTTCATGCCATGTTCACACATCATATTGTTGCATATGTTTGTGTATTGATTTTCGACACCGTTCCTTCTCGATAGGTCCTGCTCCGGAGACCGATCCAGAGTATCTATATGTGGAGCAGTGCCCCCTCTGTTGATCTACCAGGCAAGCAAACCCCCTTGTTCATTCCGATAAAATCCTACTCTCTCGCTCCTGCTCTCATTATTGCATTAGGACAACAACGATTCAACTGCTACTTTATGATGCGGTAGTTGAACCCATTCCTCTGCATGACCTGTCATTGCCACAGTAAATAGTTAAAACCCACTAGCATGTGTAGGAGTTGATTGAGCCATGTTGTGTTCTTGCCATGCCATGCCTGCAATTGCTTAGAGTTGTGTCAGGTCTGATTCATCGGGAATGAATTGGAGTGGTACGATATGTTCTGGTGCTGAGAGTTAAGCGTGTGAACACGATTTGGTAAAGGTAGCGGTGAGAGGCCATGTAGGAGTACATGGTGGGTTGTCTCACTGGAACCGTCCTTAAGCACTGAGTTCTGTGTATGTTGTCCAATGACTAGCTACTACCACACATTGGGCTCCGGGCACTCCAAGCTCTCTCGACTTATTAACCAACTTGATCTCTGTCCAGGAGTTGCAATTACTTTATGGTGTTTGTAGGTAGTGTTAGTAGTCTACCAAGTGGCACCCGGCCAGGTGGGCTTGGGACAGACTAGGCACAAGTGGCACGGTATACCAAGCGTAGATCCATCTAGCGAGGTGGGCTTGGGAACCCTGCACACATCATTTGGGGCCGTGAGCGAAACCCCGGCCGGATCTCCTTGCGAATGGAACCCGAATAGGCGATAAACCTGGACTAGAGTCCTGTGTGGTTAGTCAGGTCGTGGCTGACACCCTCGCCAGGCTTCCGCTTGAAGGTTGCCGAGGTACATGACGTGTACATGGTGATAAGTGGTGAGAGCATGTGTGAAGAAGTACACCCCTGCAGGGTTATCATGATCTATTCGAATAGCCGTGTCCTTGGTTACGGACTTCTTGGATGCTTACGTGGTACATAGACAACTTGAAGTGGATAATCTAAAATGCTCAAGACAAGTGTGAGTGCTATGGATGGCCTTCTCGTAGGAAGACAGGAATGAATCCATAGTAGTGTATTGACGTGGTGATTAGTGGACTCGTGTGCGCCACCTCAAAAGAGTTACCAGCAGTCGTAGTACAGGATAGCCACTGAGTCAAAGCTGGCTTGCTGCAACTAAACTCCACATTACCTTCTTGATACAAGTGCACGTATAATAGGATCTGATGTAAGTCTTGTTGAGTACCTTTGTACTCATGTTGCATTATTTATGTTTTTGCTGCGGAGACTTCGGTCTTACTAGTTTACGTGGACTTCGACAAGTAGCTTGTACCTCAGCTACGATCTTGATCGGATGTTGTAGATAGTCGGGCTCCTCAGCCTTTTTCATTTGTAGTTGTCTGTACTCAGACATGTAATGCTTCCGCTTGTTGCTTGTATGCTCCGAATGATGGGTCATGTGACCCTTGCTTGTACTTAATGCTATGTGGCTCTTTTGGGCCTTTATCTATATGAGCTTGCGTTATGTTGTGATGCCATGTTGTACAGCACATACTTGCATGTTATGTGTACGTGTAACGTGTATTGCTATGTGTGGGCTCCGACAATCTGGTTGTTTATCCTTGGCAGCCTCTCTTATGGGGAAATGTAGTCTAGTGCTTCGTTGAGCCATAGTAGTCCGCTATAGCCCGGTTCACCGAAGTCCTGCTAGCCCAGCACTACTGCTCAGGACACTTGACTGGTCGGCATGTGTTTCACTTCGTTCCTGTGTCTGTCCCTTTGGGGAAATGTCACGCGGTGACTTCCGGAGTCCTGCCTAGCCTGCTACAGCCCGGGTTCCCCGGAGTCCTGTTAGCCCAGTGCTACAGCCCGGATTCATATGCTGTTGATCGACATGCTCGATGTGATTCATGTATGCCTGTCCCCATAGGTTAGCACCGCTTTGGGTTCACGACTAGCCATGTCGGCCCGGGTTCTTTGTCATATGGATGCTAGCGACACTATCATATACGTGAGCCAAAAGGCACAAACGGTCCCGGGCCAGGTAAGGTGGCACCCGTGGGAATACCGTGCGTGAGGCCGCAAAGTGATATGATGTGTTACATGCTAGATCGGTGTGACTTAGGATCGGGGTCCCGACAATATATGAGATATAGAAGATAGTATCATCCAAACAAGCATTAAGGTAGGAAATGATCAATCACATGATCACACAATTATCTCACAAGGACATAAAGTATCTCATGCAATAAAAAGTTCAACCGCAAGCAAGAGAGATAAAAAGCACACTCTCTCTCCAAGCCTATGATCTATACATATTTCTCCCCCTCTGGCAACAAGTTACCAAAAAGTTCGAAAATGCATAGTGATATGAGTCTCTCAGGCTTGGTCTTCGGGAGGTGGTGTAGAGAGAACTCCAAGGACGAAGGCATCAGTCGATGTAGTTGGAGCTGGTGGAGTAGGTGCTAGAGGTGGCACTAGAGCTGTATCCGCTGGTGCTGACACTGTACCTCTAACATCTGAAATTGGCATTGCAGCAGACCGCTAACCTCGTGGCACACGCTGAAAAGCATCAGTAGTTGCCTTGCCTCTTCTCTCTTCTACTTCCTCTTGAAGCTACTCAACTGCAGTCTGAATTTTAGTTACCTTCAGATCAAGATCATAGAATTTTGTCGCAGCAATCCTCTCCAGGATCTCTTGATTCTGAGTCAGGGTGGCCAAGCCCTTCTCAATCCTTAGTGTAGCTTGAATCAGATAGCCTAATTGATCTTGTTTTGTCTTGAGGAAAACTTGAGATGCTTCTTCTACGCTTGGCATCCTTGCAGCTTTCTCAGACTTTTCTTTGGCTCTCTTCTCCTGGACTTGAACTGATGATGGTTCCTCCTCATCCATCACAACAGTGTTGTCTTCAAATTCAGGACGAAAGGGTAGATGCTCCTTGTCCAGTAAATAAATTCCTGTGCCCATCTTAGAATTGATGAGCTCCTGAATATGTGGAGCATACCCACAGCTTCTCTTCTGATCAGCAGTTGTCCTCTTGATCATTTCTACAATCAAATTCATAACTTTGAATTTCTGAGGGACATCAAAGATTTGCAGCATGTTGATGGAGTGTCCTCTGATCATCTTGTGATCTCCTGACTTGGGTAGTAGGGTGTGCCTTAAGATCTAGTTGATAGTAGGCAGACCAGATAACAAGGAATGCACAGATCCAAGCTTGTGTGTCTCCAAAGCTTTATCTGGGATCTCCTTGTACATGTTTGCCATGGAGTTGTGATCCTTCTTTTTCTTGGCATACACATCCAAGTCATCTTTATGTTCTTCAGGGGCATTGATTAGCTTGACCCATTCTTCAACAGTGGATTGGTACCTTGTACCTTCAGACATCCATACTATCCTTCCATCTGGATAGAAGTGGGCAGTGGAGTAAAACTGCATGATCAGCTCATCGTTCCATTTGGTGAGCTTTTGTCCAACAAATTCATCTACTCCACATGCCTTGAAGCTATCATATACTCCTGGGAAGTGATCTTCATTCTCCTGGATGTATTCACAGTCCACCTATTTCATGTCTTGTCAAGCAAAATTGTCTCATAGAAGTCTTGTTGTTCCGTTGTATGGAACATGTAATCAACTGCAGTCCTTCTCCTAACAGCATAGGGATCAGACTGTCTCCACAATCTCAGTCCAGCATCCTTTCTGATGTGCATGTCCTCAGCGACTGGATGAGCATCATTATGGTCAGGAATTTTGGGCTTCAACTTCCTCAAAACAAGTGAGTCATCTTCCTCTTCTTCAGCTTCAGGCACTGGGGCCTTGTTCTTCTCCTCAGCAGGTATACTCTTGGTATTTCTCTTGGGCTTTGGGGGTTTTTAAGCTTGAGCTTTGGGAGAAAACTTGGTCTTTAATGGAGAAGCCCCTGATTTAATTGCATCTCCCATGAGCTTCTGAGACTTGGGAGCTGGAGCAGCATCCTCTTCCTCCTCTTCTTCTGGATCTCTCATAATGTAAGATATACCAAGCACTCTGGCAGTGGTCTTCTTGACCCTTTCCTTCCTCTTCTTTCCCTCTCCAGCAGCCTCTCCAGTTGGCTTGGAGGTTTCAGCAGTTGAGGCTCTAACCTTTAAGGTTGGCACCCTCTTAGCAGGGGCCTTCTTGTGCAAGCCAGGCTTAGTTGTTGCAGTTGTGCCATATTCCTTCTTCAGCACCTTCTTCTTGGAGCTGACTTCCTCCTCAATAGCCACATAGTCCTCATCTTCATAATCTGAGGTTTTCTTCTTCCTTGACCCGGTGGCTGCTTTGGGCAAGTTACTTGGTGTGCTCCTGCTGCCATCATCATAACTGCTAGAGGGACTAGTGCCCTCACTCAATTGCACTTGCTCTTCAGACTTGTTCTGGCTGTCTCTCTGGTCAAACATCTCTGCAAACTTACTGACAGCAAACCCTGTGAATAGATATAGATGAGGTAGAGTGGATGAGCATCACAAAGTGCAGAGTTTTTTCAAAACAGATGACTTAAAAACTTAGTTTTAGTTCTTCACAGAAAGCATTTCGGAGCTACCGATTTGTAAACTCGGTGATACCGAAGCAGCTTTTGGAACCTAAACTAGTGAAATCGGTCAGACCGAGTCACAGTTCGGTGGCACCGAGACTGCTAGGGTTTCACAAAGAATCGAACTCGGTCACACCGATTTGCAATTTTCGGTCAGACCGAAAATGCACGTGCTATGGCCTAAGCCAAATCGGTGAGATCGATTTCTACAATTCGGTCGGTCCGAGATGAGTCCGACGGAGACCTAACCCTAAAATTTTCAAATCCAATCTAATCTAAAGGATGTTTTCAGTGGATGGATTGATTGCATACGTGGTCATGATCATGGCAAAGCAATGTGCTACGAATCGGAGTTAAAAGAATAGCACAAAGGATCGAACTCGTACCCTAGTTCGGCGAAGTTCGCTACGGCAGCAACGGAGGGGTGGGATTCCGTTGACGGCGATGGAAACCAGCAACGAGAGGTCGCTGGCGGCGAGAAGACGATCCGGAGACCCGAGGCGGCAGAGCAGGATATGCGCGGGCTGAGAGGTTTTGAAGAAATTTCCAAAATCTCACCCGTGGGTTTATATATCCCAACCCTGTCAGTGTGACCGAGTGGAACAACTCGGTGGCACCGAGATGCAGAATCGCAAGCAGTTACTGCAACTCGGTGTGACCGAAAAGTTCAAATCGGTTGCACCGAGATTGAAAACCTAGATCAACTTAGTGATCTCGGTGTGACCGAAATGGATGACTCGGACACTCGGTCATACCGAAATGCACAAAGAGGTTTTGGAAGTTTAAGTCTATTACGAATCGGGGACTACAAGTGCTCCTCACACAGAGTGGTTCGAATCTGACTTGATCAAACTTTGTGATGTAGCATGAATAGAGTTTGAGACGAGAAAAGCATAGATAGCTAGAGGGAGTTCTTAGGCATTCTTGTCCATCCATTTGGCAAAAGAGAAAAAGGAAAACAATCAAAGCAACAAATGGATGTCCTTGAATGAGTAAAATATGCATCCAACATGCTCACACAATAAAATGGCAAATGAAATATGTGACAGAGCATGCACAATCACTCTAGCATCTATCAAGCAATTTGTCGATGACTAGGTCATCTATATATGAGTATATTGACTTAGGAGTCAAATGAGAACATTTGATCATAGGTCATACTCATCGTTTAAGCACAAGTGGGATTACCACTTTTACACAACACATTGTTGTGCTCACACCATTAGAGTTGCTTTAGCTCAATTGATTAGAGCAAAGCTCCCCCCAGATGTGATATCCCCCCTAAGAGGGATGAACTAACCTTGGGTTTTGTCGATGATGACTTCATGGAGGTGTTGAAGATGTAGATGCTCAATGTTGATGTAGATCATTCGGAGCAATCCTTTGGAGTGAGTTGCACTTGCAATACCTACACGGGTTAGTCCCACAAGGAACAAACAAAAATATCCATAGACATAGAGTCATACTCACATGATATGATGTCCATGAATGCATTAGGTTACCTTGTCCCTTGTCTTACCAACAAGAGGGTTTGTGACTCCTTGAACTAGTGCAAGATATGGAAGTTGTTTGCACTTGTCCTTGCCAAGATGATAAGAGTGAAGTATGTTGGCGGAGTCACCCTCAAGAACTCTCTAGTTCTTCTTCTTAGGGATCACACCATCTTGATGGGAATCCTTGTAGTTGTAGATGTACTTGATGAAGTGGAACTTGATGTAGTCATGGGAACCCACTTGACCAAGGCCTTAGGTGCTTCTTCAAATGCATCAATCTCCTCTTGAAGCTTGTCCTTGCCTTTTAGCTTGTGGTCTTGTGGTGGAAGATCATCTTGAGCTTGTGTTCCTTGGAAAGAAGTGGGATCATACTTCTCTTGTTGAGGAACAAACTTCCTCTTGGGGTATTGATCTTCTTCCCACTCAACTCCATTGGCATTGAACTTTCGTTCAAAACCAACACATTGATTCTTTCGGTGTCTTCCTTGCTTGCGTACAATTTCCTCAAATTGCTTACTTTCGGCAAGACTCTTGTAAACACCTTTCTTTATAATTCCCTTCAATAAGCTATTTTCTTGCTCAAGTGTAACTTGGCTAAGAGAATCATTAGTGGAATCAAGAGAACTACTCGAAGCAATAACATTGGATTTAGCATGATTGTTGTTATTACTAGAGGAAGAATCTTTCTTGTTCTTGTTGCTAAATTTTAATTGTGGCATGTAAGTATACAAGAGTAAACACTTGGAAATGCAAGAAGAACTTTTCTTGCGAAGATCATCATTGATCGCTTTTAAGAACGCATGCTCTTAACCAAGATTGAGCTTTTCAAAGTGTAGTTTATCATGAGTCTTTAAAAATTCTCGATGATCTTCCAAGGTAGTTTCATGAGCTAACTTAAGAGTGTTTAGTTCTTTAGTTAGATGCTCAATCTCATTCGTATCATTGTCATTCGTTTTATCTTGATTAGCATGATTCATAGCAAGTTCATCATAGTTTTCATAACTAGAGTTGTCAACAAGTAAATCATCATCACCTAGCAAATCATCTTCATCACTATTGAAATCAACATATTCGGGGTGTGATACATTTGGGCCTTTAGCCATGAAGCATCTTCCAATTCCTTCATTTGGTGACTCAAATATGTCGTAGGAGTTGGTTGACACAAGTGCTAGACCGGCAACACCTTCATCTTGAGTATATTCGGAGTCGGAGTGATAACTTCTTTCGGAGTGATTGTCGGAGTCAGAGCCGGATACCCATTCACCAACATGAGCTTGATGTCTTCGTCTTGTGTAGCTCTTTGATGACTTGTCCTTCCTTTCTGAATCCTTGCTTCTCCGTGATGTTCTTTGTTCATAACGGTCGTGTCTACTCCTTCTCTCTCTTGGTGGTGATTCTTCTCTTCTACTTCTTCTTTTAGGAGAATCTTCTCTTCTTTTGTAGGGAGGCGTACACTCATTGGAATAGTGTTCGGGTCTTCCACAATTGTAGCAATTTCGCTCACGACTAGAAGATCTTTTGTCATTGTAGGACCTTGACTTGGAACCTCTTTCCTTGCTTCTACTCTTGTAAAACTTGTTGAAGTTCTTCACCATTAGGCTCAATTCTTCGTTGAAGGTTTGTTTCTCACTTGATGATGTGGGAGCATCACATGAGGCTTTGTAAGCACCACTTGACTTGTTGTGAAGCTCTTCCTTATCCTTGAGTGACATCTCATGAGCAACAATTCTTCCAATGACTTCCGTTGGCTTGAGATCTTTGTAATTGGGCATCATTTGGATCAATGTGCACATGGTATCATATTTTCCATCCAAGGCTCTTAGGATCTTCTTGATGATGAATCTATCGGTCATATCTTCACTTCCTAAGCCGGCAATCTCATTTGTGATGAGAGCAAGCCTAGAGTACATTTCAGCGACACCTTCACCATCCTTCATTTTGAATTTGTCAAGTTGACTTTGAAGCACATCCAATTTGGATTCCCTGACGGAGTCGGTACCTTCGTGCATATCAATCAAAGTATCCCAAATTTCCTTTGCATTCTCAAGACGGCTGATTTTGTTGAATTCTTCAGGGCACAATCCATTGAAGAGAATATTGTCGGATTTTGGGTTCCGGCAGACCCTTGAGGTTCGAACACTGGGGTGCGCGCAGAGATTTCGCCTCCTACCTACCTGCACCCCTCCGCCATGCTAGGATCTAAACTAAGGAAAGAACAACACAAGAGACACAGGGTTTATACTGGTTCGGGCCACCGTTGTGGTGTAATACCCTACTCCAGTGTGTGGTGTGTGGATTGCCTCTTGGGCTGATGATGATGAACAATACAAGGAAGAACAGCCTCGCGAGGGTCTGTTCTTGGCTGAGGCAATGAATTGCTGGGAGGAGTTCAGTCACCTTTCTCTCTCTCTCTCTCTCTCTCTCTCTCTCTCTGCTTCCAACCTTTCTAACGAGCCTCTTCCTTCCTACCTCTCAACCCTCAGAGACCTTTCTCCTCTTTTTTCGTCCTCCCTCTAGCTATGTGGGTGGCTGGTCCTATTTATAGAGGCCCTGGTCCTCTCCCCAAATATTGAGCGGGAAGGGAGCCAACAATGGCAGGCTAATTTAAAGGGGGACAACAAGTATCAGCTATCCTGACAAAAGTAGTCTTCGCCTGCGCAAAGCTCTGGTGATGACGCCGTCTTGGGCTCCACGGTGACCTCCGTCTCGTAGTCCTCCTGGTCTTGGTCTCGTTGCACCGAAATGGCAACCTTTGCCTGATGCCTCGGTACTCTGCGGCTGCGCTTGCCCCCTTTGCACCAAAGAGGAAAGGAGGACGCTGCGCGGGCTGGCACCCGCCTGGCGCCCTGAGTTGTCATGGCTTGCGTCATGGGCACCTCGTGAGGTACCCCGCCTTGATCTCTCCGCCTCCTTGTGAGCCAGCCTAACGAGGCCGTGCCTGAGGAAGCTTCGCGTCGTCCGCCCCGCGAGGCTTGGCCCCTCACGAGGGTCTTGGGTTTGTGTTGGTGAAAATGGGCCGTGCTGGGCCCCCCTTTGAGCCATGCCGCAGGCCGCAGGCAGGCAAGTCTGGGGACCCCCGTTCCCAGAACGCCGACAGTAGCCCCGGGCCCAAGGCGCGCCCGGACTTGGCCGTGCAAGGAGGCGGAAGGGCAAGAGCGAAGCGCCGCGGGTCCTAACAGCCTACGGCCTTGGGCGCCGCGTGGCGGTTGATTGGACGTGGGCGTCTCCACTTCCCCATGGTGCCTCGGCAACTGCACTGACTGGACAAGTCCCTGCATGCAAAACGGGTCATGATTACCTGCGATCGTGGAGGTCGGCGGTTGGCCTCCGCCGGCTATAAGTACGGGACAGCGTTCACCCTTCTGGTTCATCACCCCTTGCTTCTCCTTCTTCTTCATGGCCCCGTCGAGGAGGTTCTCGGCCGCGGAGAAGGGGAAGGCTTGCCAGGCAGAGCATGCCTCTCCCCTGCCCAAGCGCGGACGAGGGCGCCCCCGCAAACATCCTGTGGCCACCACGGCAGCTCCCCGCGGCCGTGGAGACGCTTTCCAGCGCGGTGGCGGGCGGATTGCTGCGGCCGGGGGGTGCGCTCCGGCTGCGCGTCCCCCTAGGCTGCGCTTTCGCGCTGCAGAGGTGCTGCCGGAGTTCGTCGTGTGGTCGGCGGAGCCGACTAGCACCCGGCTCCCACTTCCTCGCTTCCTCCTCGGCGAGCTCCCGACCGGCGCCCCGGGCGGCCTCTGGCTTCAGGCCGACGGCTGCTGCAGTCGGGCCTCATGGGTTTCACTGGAGGTCTCCGCAGCCGGGAGCCTGGCCCTGGCCTGCGGTTGGCAGACGTTTGCCCGCGTGCGTGGCCTGGGCCGTCGGTGCACCCTATACTACAGGTTCGACAGCGATGCCACCCTCTATGTGAGGGTGTTTGGGGAAGATGGTCGCCGCGCAGGGTGTTGCCCCGAGGGTGACGATCGCGGCTGGGAACCCGGCTCTGGCGATGATGGAGAGGACGGCGTTCGCGGGGCTGGCGGCGCTCAGGGTTCCTCAAGCTTCTCCGGTTCTTCTTCAGGCGGCGACTCTCCTAGTGGTGGCCGCAGCCAGCCCCCACGCAGTCGTATCTGCTTGGGGGGTGGTGGCGCGTCCGCCCACTGTCGCGCCCTGGTGAAGCGCGAGAGGGAGTCCGCCTGAGCTCCGGAGGCAGCTCGGGCTTCCCTGCGGGCCGGTGCGAGGCGAGCCGCACCAGATTTGTTCTTTCTCTTCCCTTTTCCTGCATAAAGGACAGTGGTGTGGTGCCCCGCGGGGGCGTGTATGGGTTATTGCTGTTAATTATCATTTTGCTTTCTTCATCGTACCTTTCGACTATGTGCCCGCGCGTGGATGGTTCCTGGCCCCAGCCGTGGGGGCGACCGACCCAGGCCCTGTGTTTGTGTCGCGGTGCCCGAGGGGCACGGACTGGAGGGGTGCTCCTGCAAGGGGCCCAGGTCGCGAACCCTTTGAGTGACTAGGATAGGAACACTCGCGAGGGCGCTCGGCTCTCCCCCTCGCGAGGCCTTGCACAAGAGAAATCGAGGCAGGAGCGTGAAAAGCCGAAGAACCGCAAGCCAAAGACGGCAACAACTTCAATAAAACTTCAAATGAAGAAGAACAAGCCAACTGCGGAAAGCAAATGAAAAGCCACGTCCGGCACCTAGTCTAGTCTTCGACGTCTTCTCACCAGCGCGGAGCTAAGTGCTGCCACTGGGCATGGGAGGGAGCCCCAGGGCCTGAGGCCGGCGCTCCTGAGACTCCGGGGCGTGTACAACCCCAACTCATTATTACGTGAGAGTGTCACGGGCGGCGAGCTTCACAGGCGTTCGCCTTGCTTCACAGGCTCCGGGCCTTTTCCAAAACGCGATAGCTTCACAGGCATTTGCCTTGCTTCACAGGCTCCGGGCCTTTTCCAAAGCGCGATAGCTTCACAGGCATTCACCTTGCTTCACAGGCTCCGGGCCTTTTCCAAAACGCGATAGCTTCACAGGCATTCGCCTTGCTTCACAGGCTTCGGGCCTTTTCCAAAACGCGATAGCTTCACAGGCATTCGCCTTGCTTCACAGGCTCCGGGCCTTTTCCAAAACGCGATAGCTTCACAGGCATTCGCCTTGCTTCACAGGCTCCGGGCCTTTTCCAAAACGCGATAGCTTCACAGGCATTCGCCTTGCTTCACAGGCTCCGGGCCTTTTCCAAAACGCGATAGCTTCATAGGCATTCGCCTTGCTTCACAGGCTCCGGGCCTTTTTAGGGGTAGAACCTCCGGAGGTGCTGGATGTTCCATGCATTCTGGACCTGCACTCCCTCCTTAGTCTCCAAGCGCGCTAAGCTGGGCCTGGAAACATGAGCAACCTTGAACGGGCCCTCCCACATGGGAGAGAGCTTGTGCAGCCCCTCCCTGGAGAGGACCCGCCTAAGCACGAGGTCTCCTACCTCGAGTGTCCTGGGGCGGATGTTGCGGCAGTGATATCGCCGCAGCGCTTGTTGGTACCTCGCCGCTCGTAGCGCGGCTTCTCGGCGACGTTCCTCCCCCAGCACGAGGTCCATCCCCCGCATGGCGTTCTGTTGCGCCTCGTTGAACGCCAGGACCCGCGCGGAGCGATGTCTGACCTCGTGAGGGAGGACCGCTTCAGCTCCATAGACCAGGAAGAATGTGGTCTCCCCAGTCGGCTTGGTCGCGGTTGTGCGGATGGACCACAACACGGACTGAAGCTCGTCGTAGCAACCTCTGCCGCAGGCCTCCAGCTTCTTCTTGAACGTCCTGGTCTTGAGGCCCCTCAGGACCTCCGCATTGGCTCACTCGGCCTGGCCATTGCTTCGGGCGTGCGCCACCGAAGCGTAGCATATCTGCGTTCCAAGGTTAGCACAGTATGTTTTGAAGAGGTTACTGGTGAACTGCGAACCGTTGTCCGTGATGATGCGATTCGGCACCCCGAACCGGCTCACGATGCCCTTGATGAACTTGACCGTGGAACCCGTAGGAATGGTGCGGACAGCCTCCACTTCAGCCCACTTGGTGAAGTTGTCTACAGCAACGTAAAGGTAGCGGTAGCCCCATGGTGCCCGAGGAAACGGACCCAAGATGCCGAGCCCCCAGACTGCGAATGGCCACGAAAGGGGGATAGTCTGCAAGCCCCCTGCCGGCTGATGGATCTGCTTGGCGTGGAACTGGCAGGCCTCACAAGCTTTCACTAGTTCAACAGCGTCATTGAGCACGGTGGGCCAATAAAACCCACTGCGGAACGCCTTGCCGACAAGGGTCCGTGACGATGAATGATGTCCGCAGTCCCCGCCGTGTATATCTTCCAGTAGTTCCTTCCCTTGCTCCCTAGAGATGCAGCGCAGGGATACATCGTTTGGTCGCTTCCGGTAGAGCTCTCCATCTCTGATGCAGTATGTTGTGGCCTGGCGTGCCACTCGCTCTGCTTCCTCCTCCTTCTCCGGCAGGGTCCCTTGCATCAAGTAGCTCCGGAGCTCCGTGATCCAACATCCCTCCTGAGGTTCCATCGTCAGGAGCAGGCGTGCTCCTGAGGCCGGGCCACAGGCCGGAGCTCCGGAGGCAGGTGGCTAGGGGAGCTCCTCCCGGGGCTAAGCCGTGTTTGATAGTGATGGCAAGGCTGAAGGCTTGAAGAGCCGTTCCTCGAAAACGCCAGGCTCCTGAGGTAACCGCCTGGACGCGCGTTTGGCGATGTCATCAGCCTCTTGATTGGTGCCACGGGGCACATGCTGGAACTCCAACCCCCAGAACTGCTTCTCCATCCTGCGGACCTCTGCAAGGTAGGCCTCCATGTGCTCATCCTTCGGCTCTACACCTTGTTGGAGAAATTGACAAGGAGTTGCGAATCGCCCTTGATGGTGAGGTGTTTCACCCCTAGGGCAGCTGCGGCCTTCAAGCCCGCTATTAAACCTTCATACTCCGCTATGCTGTTGGAGACCTTTTCGCCTTGCTGGAAACAAAGCTGCACGGCGTAATAGAGTTTGTCCTGGGTGGGCGATATAAGCACCGCCCTAGCCCCTGCGCCGTGTTTGGTGAACGCCCCATCGAAATACATGACCCAGCCTTCTGGCGCCTCGCTTCCCAGGAACAGGGACCGATCCTCGTCGGCCTTGAGTCCTGGCGCCTCCGTCCATTCTGCCACAAAATCCGCCAATGCTACTCCCTTGATGACTCTGGTCGTGCTGAATTCGAGCTGAAACGCTTGCAGCTCTATGTTCCACTCAGCGACTCTCCCAACTGAATTGGGGCTCCTGAGCACCCTCTCCAGGGGTATGATGAGATGACCTTGATGGGGTGACCCTGAAAATAGTGTTGCAACTTGCGCGAGGCCACCAGTAGCACGAGGAGGAGTTTCTGGGGCATAGAGTACCGCGCCCTTGCATCCCGCAACACTGTGTTGACGAAGTACACTGGATGCTCAACGAGGTGGAGTGCGTCAGTGCTGGCGGCTCCCTTTGGAGACCATGACGCCTCTCGAGACAATGAGGCCTCCTGAGACTGGCCATCTGGGAGAGGGGCCTCTTCTGCCTCTGGTGCGCCCCTCTGCGGCGGCTGGTCCTCATCAGCCGCCGTGGCGGCTTTTGTGGGCCTTCCTCGTACCAGTTCCGCCTTGCCCCGGGCTGCTGCCGCGGTTTTGATTCGACGCTCCTCTCTGACTGCCACCAGGGCTGCGCTGGCGGAGTAGGGAGTGGCGGCGAGGTAAAGCACCAGGGGCTCTTGAGGGTGCGGAGCCACCATGACCGGTGGGCTGGTCAGGTATTTCTTGAGATCCTAGAATGCCTTGTCGGCCTCTTCAGTCCACTCGAAGGGCCCCTTTTTCTTCATTAGCTGGAAGAAGGGTAGCGCTCGCTCCCCCAACTTGGAGATGAAGCGCCCTAGCACGGTCACGCGCCCCGTGAGCTTCTGCATTTCTCTGAGGGTCTTTGGCGGGCTCATGTCTTCCACTGCCTTGACCTTCTCCGGGTTAGCCTCAATGCCTCGGTGAGACACGAGGAAACCCAAGAGCTTGCCTGAGGGGACTACAAACACACATTTCTCTGGATTGAGCCGTAGGTTCACTGCATTGAGGCTCGCGAAGGTTTCCTCCAGGTCTTGTATCAAGGTCCTGGCCTCCCGAGATTTTACCACGATGTCATCGACGTAAGCTTCAACATTCTTCCCGAGCTGAGGGCCCAAGGTGATATGCATCAGCCACTGAAAGGTCGCCCCTGCTTTACGCAGCCCGAATGGCATGCAGGTGTAGCAGTACACCCCACACGGGGTTAGGAAGGATGTCTTCTCGACGTCTTCAACCGCCATCTTGATCTGGTGATACCCAGAGAAGGCATCCAGGAAGCATAGCAGGTCGCATTCCGCAGTGGAATCGACAATCTGGTCGATGCGGGGGAGCAGGAACGGATCTTGCAGGCACGCTTTGTTGAGGTTGGTGAAGTCGACACACATGCGTTCCTTCCCTCCCTTCTTTGGCACAACGACAGGGTAGGCCAACCAATCTGGGTATCGGACCTCGCGAATGACCCCAGCGGCCTCTAATTTGCGGGTCTCTTGGACGATGAAGGCCTGCTTTTCTGTGGACTGCCGCATGGCCTTTTGCTTCACAGGGCGCACGTTGGGGCGCACGTTGAGGTGATGCTCGACTACACTCCTGGGGATCCCTGCCAATTGGTCTGGCTCCCAAGTGAATACCTTCTTGTTTGCACGCAAGAACCCGACCAGGGCCTCCTCCTGCTCGGGTTTGAGGTGGGCGCCTATGGTGAAAGTGGCGTTGGTGGATCTGTCCTCATCGACGGGTATCTGCTTGGTTTCTGCCTTGTCTTGGGTGAACAACTGTTTCTTCTTGGCGGGTGCAGCCCCCTTGGGCTCGGGGGCCTCCAAGGCGGCGGGCTGTGCCGACGCCGCTGTCTTGAAGACGAGCTTGAGCACCCGCAGAGCGTCCCCAGTGTCCCCGTGCACGGTGAGGACACCGCTGCTCCCGGGCATCTTCATGAGGTTGTACGACGGGTGTGTCGCGGCCATGAACTGGGCCAGCGCTAGGTAGCCGAGGATGGCGTTGTAGGGGAGGCCGATGGGGGCGATGTCGAAGTCGACCAGCTCCGTGCGGAAGTTGTTGTAGGTGCCGAAGGTCACTAGGAGCCGGATCTGTCCCAAGGAGCCGGACGACCTGCCCCCAACGCCTGAGAAGGGTCGGCTGGGCTGCAGCCGTTCCAGGGGTATGCAGAGGAGGTTGAAGGCCTCGACTGAGAGCACGCTGAGGCCTGCCCCGCCATCGATGAGAGTTCTGGTGACGGCCACCTGGCAGATGGTGGGGGTGCATAGCATGGGGAGCGCGCCCGAGCAGGCCGAGTTGGAGGGGTGGTCCTCCGAGCTGAAGCTCAAGCCGGTCTCGGGCGCCGCCCGATCCAGGGGAGCCCCCTGCCGCGTGGAAGCAGCGCTGACCCGGCGGATGAACGGCTTGACGTGGTAACTTGTAGGCGGCGCCTATGAGCCGCCCAAGAGGGCCGCGACGACTGGGGGTGTCGGTGCAGCGCTATAGGCGGGGGAGAGGTTGCGAGGCTCCATGGGCGCGCGGAGCGCGCGGGACGAAGAACCAGCTAGGGCGAGCGAGGGAGTTGCGGTGCGGCCATCTTGGCACACGCATGGATGCTGAGACGATGCTTGCTGCTCGTCCCCCGCCGGGCCGGTGGCGGCGTCGACGGCAGGTGACGGGGAACGGCAAGGACGCCTGCCGACAGGGGCCGTCTGGGCGATGCGGGAAGCGAGGGCGGCCCGGCGCTCCACGCGGGCCCGATGAGCGTTAGACATGAGCGCGATGGTCGGAGGAGAACGAGGTGACGGAAGACGAGTTCCTGCGCACCCCTACCTGGCGTGTCAAATGTCGGATTTCGGGTTCCGGCAGACCCTTGAGGTTCGAACACTGGGGTGCGCGCGGAGATTTCGCCTCCTACCTACCTGCACCCCTCCGCCATGCTAGGATCTAAACTAAGGAAAGAACAACACAAGAGACACAGGGTTTATACTGGTTCGGGCCACCGTTGTGGTGTAATACCCTACTCCAGTGTGTGGTGTGTGGATTGCCTCTTGGGCTGATGATGATGAACAATACAAGGAAGAACAGCCTCGCGAGGGTCTGTTCTTGGCTGAGGCAATGAATTGCTGGGAGGAGTTCAGTCACCTTTCTCTCTCTCTCTCTCTCTCTCTCTCTCTCTCTCTCTCTGCTTCCAACCTTTCTAACGAGCCTCTTCCTTCCTACCTCTCAACCCTCAGAGACCTTTCTCCTCTTTTTTCGTCCTCCCTCTAGCTATGTGGGTGGCTGGTCCTATTTATAGAGGCCCTGGTCCTCTCCCCAAATATTGAGCGGGAAGGGAGCCAACAATGGCGGGATAATTTAAAGGGGGACAACAAGTATCAGCTATCCTAACAAAAGTAGTCTTCGCCTGTGCAAAGCTCTGGTGATGACGCCGTCTTGGGCTCCACGGTGACCTCCATCTCGTAGTCCTCCTGGTCTTGGTCTCGTTGCACCCAAATGGCAACCTTTGCATGATGCCTCGGTACTCCGCGGCTGCGCTTGCCCCTTTTGCACCAAAGAGGAAAGGAGGACGCTGCGCGGGCTGGCACCCGCCTGGCGCCCTGAGTTGTCATGGCTTGCGGCATAGGCACCTCGTGAGGTACCCTGCCTTGATCTCTCCGCCTCCTCGTGAGCCAGCCTGACGAGGCCGTGCCTGAGGAAGCTTCGCGTCGTCCGCCCCGCGAGGCTTGGCCCCTCGCGAGGGTCTTGGGTTTGTGTTGG